>NC_091822.1:160606449-160906449 GCF_038994185.2 Dermacentor albipictus
CGCTCCATTGGCAGGAAACACCGTGCGCTCAGTGTAGTCAACGCTCGAATTTTCTGCGCAACATATAGACCAAGACCAAGCTATATGTCAGAAGTGTCAGCATGTCTCGGGGGTGGGGGAAATTGGTACTCTTCCGCTAATTCGTCCTCCGTGGCTTATAGACTCACGCGATCAAGGTAGCCATGCAGGAAAGTAGCTTGGCTGCAGCCACATGATCCCACAGTTATCGGCAACACTATATATGGCACTCGATCTTGACATCTGCCGAAGTAGCCACAAATTAGCCCAATTTAGAAGGACCAAAATTGTTGCAGCTTACGAGTAGCAGACGTAATCAACCGGCAACCCTCCTTTCCAAGCTTGTAGCCGCACACGTGGTTTTTTACGAAGCAGTTGCTGTCCTAACGAAGACCGAATCCTTTTGCCGAAACGTTGGCTTCAGCGACATTCCTTGTTCGACTCACTGTCGACACGTCGTACTTCAAGCCTCCATCTTCCTGTGAACTCGTGTCTCGTTGGGTAACTTTCGTCCGCGTTTTCCACGCTTTTTTTTTTTTTCAACCGCGAAAGCATGCCAACAAGCTCTCAGCTTGGTTGTCCTAGTCGTCCGCGAGCGGTTGTACCGGCGCCGCGCACTCTTGCAGTTAGGTTCGCCGTCCCCTCCTCCTCCACCGACTCACACTCTCCTCCCTCACGGAGCAGACGTTTATAAATAACGGCGCCGACACCGTGGCGCCTGGCCGCGATCACCCCTTCGATGGTCCACGAGTTCGTTAATATGCGCGCGTTGCGAGATTGAAGCGATACCGCCGCTTGCTGCCCGATCACCGCTCCCTGCGTTCCCACGACCGCCGCGTCCTCGCGTCCATCGCCGCCGGGTCAACGAGCCGCGCGTGCGACCAGCGTGCTAAGGGGGTATTCTGGAACAGTCCACGTAGTGGACTGTTCCGGATTGGACCAGTGTAATTCCAGAAATGGATAGTGGAAATGGATAGTGTAGTGGACTGTTCCAGAATGGACCAGCGGAATTCCAGAAGTGGATAATGGAAATGGATAGTGGAATTCCAGAAATGGACAGTCGTGGACTGTCCATTTCGGCTGCTGCTGATTGGCCAAGGCCGCTCGTCGCCTCCTCGCTCGTACAGCTGCAGCCAATCAGCAGCGGCGGAAATGGACAGTCCACTAAGCGGACTCTTACAGAATGCCCCCCCTTGGGGGGGGGGGGGAGGTATTCTGTAACAGTCCGCCTAGTGGACTGCCAGTCCTGAACGACATGGTCAGCGTTCACTGCACAACTTTCTTAAGGGGCACTGAGGATAAACACTACGCCCGTTAAACACGCCAGATTGTTCTTCGAAAACTCAAATTTCGTTAGTTCGGGTGGAAAGGGGGTGGTCAATAGAATAGAAAATGAAAGTCTAACTTGTAAGTCTTCTTTCTTTTTTTTTAGGTTTTGCGCAGAAACCCCAGGTGATGGTGCGTCAGTGCGGCGTTACCGATTTCAAACTATTTTTTGGTATTTGGGCAGTTCCGGCGTGTATATTGCAAGAAACCTTCTCGAAGCTTGCGAGGCTCATACTTTGGCGCGTTTAATAGTGCACCTTTACCGATAAACGGTTAACGTTGCTAGCCCCGAGCAGACGCGGCTGTCAAAATCCACTGGATGTGTCGCATTTCGACGACTGTGCCGTACCTTCTCTGTACCACACACCTGTCATCATCGTGCTTCCTTCGACAAGCATGAAACATTGCCTTCGTCCACGTGACAGCGCCGCGCAGATCTTTAATCCGCCCCATTTGATGTTACAATTTGCATTTCGGCGTATCTTCGTATAGATGCAGCGTTAACATAAAAATGGAACGAGACTAAATTTGTGTCCTTTGCGCTGGACAAACATGAATGTTATGTAGGAGGTTACATGTTGCGCGGGATTAAAATGGGCATTTGTAGGCATCGCGTTTAGTGGTACAGAATTGAAATGCTTCACGAAAACTTCGCTTCACATTGCTTGCAACATGTATGTTGGGATCAGGCAATCTTCTTTTTTTTTTTTTTTGCCCCCTCTCAAGTAGCTCCGTATGTTGCGCTTTGGAATAGGCACTTATGAGTGACTCCATTTGCAACCTACCCGGGAACATTCGTTTCGTTTGTGTACTTCAGAAGTGAAGTCGCTGGAGACTTTTAGAAACTCCCTACTCTATTTTTTTTTTTTTGTAATCGTTGCTTGTAACATTTTTCATTGTTTCGAGCACAATTACCAAATTTGAAAAGAGGATCAGCCGGAACCACCTACATGCACGAACATCTCCTTGGACAGATCCGATTAAATTTGTTTATAAGTAAATATCAAGTGTTTGCCTGTTTTATTTATTTATTTATTTATTTATTTATTTATTTATTTATTTATTTATTTATTTATATGTTGTTTTCTTGCTCTCTTTTTTGACTGATTCGTTGCTTGCGCAACATTGAAGGACTTGCGCATCCTATAGGTGACGTTTCGCAGGACACGAAAAGCAAGAGGCTCGTTACTTAAGCTAACGATAAAGAACACCCAGGTGGTCAACCTTAATTAGGAGAATAGCACTACAACCTACTCTTCCATAGCCCAAGTGTGACTCCGGAATGACAAGCCTCATAAATTAATCACTCATGCATTCGTAATGATGGTACATAAAGGGACACTAAAGCGAAACAATAAATCAGTTTAGACTAATGAAGCATTGTTTGAGAACCCTGCAGGCAGTTATTTAAAAAACAATAGTTTGACTATTAGATGAGAAAATGAAGGTCCAAGTATCAGTATTTCAATTTCGCGCCGAAACCTCAGCGCCCGTACGTCAGCGTGACGTCAGGGATTCCAAAGTATGTTTTCGCATTTGGGCCGGCGTTAGCTGAGTAAAGGTTCCCGAAACTTGCCATGTTTAATATTTGGTTCCTTTAGAAAACAATGTAATCAATCTGTACAGATATATATAGTTAGTAGGCCCTAGAAGATGCCATAAAAATCCAAGACGTCACAGCCCCCAGGTGCGGGAACTTAAGTAGGCGTCGCCACCCGTATTTCGTTCTTTGCGCTTTTTCTGGCTTACCAAACGTCTTATCGTTGCAAGAGTGGTGTTCTTGGTGTTGTAGAAGGGTAATTTACTGATGCAGAAGAAATAATTTTTCACTTTAGTGTCCCTTTAAGAACCTATATGGCCGATGAGTTTATCCTCGCGCTTATGCCTATCACGCTAACCTTTTTTTTTTCTTTTTTTTTTTCACTTGCAGGTCGCAGGCCCTACGGCAGGGCTTCTCAGGACCGTGTCAATAAAGCTCTCTCTCTCTCTCTCTCTCTCTCTCTGCCTGTCCATCCATCCGTCCGTCCGTCCGACCGTCCGTCTGTCTGTCTGTCTGGAGGTCGCAGCCATCGCGCATGCGTGTGTCGAGATTGCTGCTCGGAGAGACAATTCGTCAACACATACCCATAGGTCACGCGCGACTTATGGCAAGCCGACTCGCTACGGCATCCAAGAAGAAAAACGAAAAATCACACGCGTGTTTACCGCGTGTTGTTAAACGCAAACGGCGCCGAGCGCCGCAACGAAACGCGGCCCGCGTCCTCTGTCGTGTCGCCACCCTGCATGGAACACCTCCCCTCTCCCACCCCCGTCGTCGAACGCAGCGGTGACGTCTCTTCTTTCGCGTATACAAACGCGCGACGCGACAAGAGAGAAGGCCTGCTGCCCATAGCTGTTTGTCCTTTCACGTGGCATCGAAATGCCACGGAGTTCGCTTTCGTGCTCACGTGTCGAGTAATGCTAATACAGCAAAAAGACTGAAGCGCCCCAACAGCCACGCGCACACACCCCCAGCTTTTCTCCACACGTCACGCTCAGATGCCACACGACGTCAGGCTGAATGCCGTCTTAAACGCGGTGTGAAGGTTACGATCCGTCTTCTTCATTTCTTTTTTTCGTGCCGAATGCTTAGGCAACTTCGCAAGGTAATTGAAGCTGCGCTTTGTTCCGCAAAATCCCTTTCTGTCATAGAACAAAACTACTGCAGCAGCTGCTCCTCCTACGTCACGTGTAAAAACGCTTTCTGCAGATCTGGAGGCATGCCGAAACGGAACGCTGAATCTACACACTGGCACGAACGATTCTCAGGTATTTTTTTTTTTACTATTACTATCGTTACTTTAATTTCGCACGCTTTGCCGGGCGGAGTAATAGATGGCTAAATAAGTGCGTATGGTTATTAACTGATTGATTGATTGATTGATTGATTGATTGATTGATTGATTGATTGATTGATTGATTGATTGGTTGGTTGATTGATTGATTGATTGATTGATTGATTGATTGATTGATTGATTGATTGATTGATTGATTCGAGAAGTTTAACGTCTCAAACATTATACGGCTCTGAGAGGAGCCGCGCTAGTTGGCTAAGGAAGAATTTTTACCGCGTATTTATTTATTTATTTATTTATTTATTTATTTATTACACGCAGCTAAACGCCCTGTGAAATGCAGCCGGGAATCGAAGCCGCGACCTTCCGCTCAGCACCACGACCGCTGAGCAGCCGCGGTCGCTGGTCTTCTTGAGCGTTGCAGCAACAAAAAGAAGGCAAAGCTACCCACACTGAATTTAGCGCCAAACTGGGGCGCCGGTTATGCCAGTGCGACGCCTCTGACTTCGCTGTGCTATTTCGGCCGTCTTCTTCAGGAAGTGTCCGAAAGTTGCGGAGTCTTTCGTGAAGCGAATATTTTATTCGTAAACACCCAAGTATATGGACGGGCAGACGCTGTCACTGTATGACGTAGTAGGTCACGGGAAATCGTTTCACTCGTCTTTTTTGCATCATCTAGGGCCTTGTTATTGGAGCGCTTTGGAGTGAAGGTGCCCAAGGGAAAAAGGGAAGAGAGGGGGAGGTACAGTGCGCTTTAGTGTTCGGAGCTTTGTGCCAATTTCTTAGGTTGTCAAGGAGCACAGTTTCCACCGAATATGCATTCTCCTTTCCTTTGGTACCTTTGAAAAACCCAGCCCTGAGGCAGGACAACCAGATCTCGATCTACACTATAAGTAACAGCGCCACTTTGGTTACGCACGTGCAGCTTGCATATACATATACACTCTCAGTACAGGGACAACTTCGTTTATCCTTGCTCACGCGCTAACGAACAGGCGAACGCACGTTGTTTTATGGCCGGGAATGCGGAAGTTCTGTAAATCTAGCACCAGACGATGCTGCTTCTATTTCATTTTTTTTCATTTTTTTTTAATAAAAGAAAGTTAACTGACCAGCAGGCCTCTCTAGAGTATAAATTAACAACACGAAAAAGGGGAAAATCAAGCCAAACAATCCCTTGAGGGCTGTTTTGTAAAAGCGTCGTCATAATCACTGCACGGGAAACGGTCCGAAACGAGAATGAGGTCGCTTAATTACTTCCGAGGAAAAGACGTGGCTAGCGTAACCACTGCGCAGAATTACACAGAGCGCAGCCATGCGTGTATATATATATATATAAGCGGCCGATTAGCCGCGTGAACAGTGCACGCACTACTTAATGCAAAACTGATCTATACATAAGGCACTGTTATCCGCGCACGCGCACTGCGCTCCAATGACGTTGCTAACGGACATGTGTACGCTGCGCGTAACGGGCGAAAGAGAGCTACGGCGTTGATCCACATCTTCCGCCGATTTCGACTGCCGCGCCAGTACGGTGAACACCTTGAAGGGGCAGCGCAATAAGACAGAAGGCAGGAACACACAGGACAGCGCTGCCTTCCTGCCTTCTGTTCCTGCCTTCTGTCTTCCGTCTTATTGCGCTGCCCCTTCAAGATGTTCAACCAGTACCAACTCGCCCAAATGCTTATCCAGTACGGCGGTTTGCCAAGCGCGGCCCTGTTCGTTGACTAACTATAAGATGCTCTCGGCGTTCTGCTGGTTACGAGGCGTTCTGCAGCAGTGCGCGCGTCAAGCACGGTGTAACACCATAATGGAGAGTTTTAGAACAGCTGGGGGCCCCGAACACTTTGGGGCCCCGGAGAAATAGCGTCGAAGCCACTGCGCATGCGCGAGACGCTAACTGTGTTTTGCGTCGGGCACGCTATTTCACTGGCTTAGCGGGGAACACCAAAAGCGGGCCCCGAGAGAGTTGCGTCGACAAACATGGCGGCACCCATTCGAAGAGACGGCTCTGACCTAGCGCCAAACTGGGCTCCATTCGTGGTAACGCGTGAAGTTCGCAAGCTAGGAAAAGTGACTGCGGTTATCGCTTTCTCTCAGCTAGCGTGTGTTATGAAGGTTGATTCATTAGACGCCGCTGATTCCGAATTCAATTGGCGATTTCATGGCTCGTATAGGCGTAACACAGTTTATATAGCTTGGCTGGTGAAGGCACGTAAAGTTGGTTACTCAAAACTAAGCGCAACTAATTGCTTGCTGCTCTACCTCTAAATTGCAATTACCTCTAAATTGCAATTAAACGCGAAAACACGAAAGTCGAACTTACTCTTCTTATCATAAAATGGTATATTCAATTATCTTTGATAGTTTTTACTTGACGCCGTAGTGGCGCTGTCAGTGCAAGACCATATCTGCAAATACAAAGCCCTATTCTAAAATTTTCCACTCCTGCGTGCCCCAACGCTAACATCCGCAAAGCTCTTTGGGGCACCAAACTTCTGGGGCCCCTGTTCTAGAACTGTCTAATAATGGGGAGGCAGACAGTGTTAAGAATGGCGAGCTGCAAGGCAAAATTGCCACCCAATTACGACAAGGGGGGCAAAACGCGCATTCCGCCCTCTCCGTCGCTACAGCTAGGAGGCGTTCGAAGAAGCGGCCTTTGCGCTGAAAACCGCCTCCTTCCACCAGCCCCATCGACATTGTGACGGAACGAGTTCGGTGTGTGAACAATGGTTCCGGAGTTCTCCAGCGCGGACCTGATTTGACACGCATGGACAAGCTGCCGCGGGAAAGACGTATTTTGGTGCTTCTCATGCCTTGTCCGTGACTCAAGACAACGAGCTACCCACGATTGGCACCGATACTTCCCGGAACGGCACCCCTCCAAAGCCGTCGTTTGGGCATCGGAATGTGTGTGCCTTTGTGTACGTAAACTGTTCCGCGGAGCGGCAGCAAGTTGCCGATAAGTAAACGAACAGTCGCCGCCTCGTATGGCCGGCGGACCGAGTGTATAAAAACTGTTGTTGTGCGAATGCTGGTGTCACTTCTCTTGAGCAGTCATGTTAGACTGATTCACTTCTCTCATGCAGTCATGTTGGACTGATACTCTTTTTCTCAAGCAGTCATGTTAGACTGATTTAATTTCTGTAAATAAACCCTTTTTTCCTCGTTCTCGATGAGAAGCAGTTCTTCACTTCACCAACGACCTCAGCGTAAATAAGTTGGACGACGGCATGGGCCAGCTACCTTCGAATTCATGCCGTGCAAAGGACCACGAGCGATGGGATTGAACCCCCAATCCTGACAACAGCCAGAGCTGCTACGAAAACGGGCTTGCTATTGAATCCACAAGTGCAGACAACGACCGTAGCTCCAAACTCAATAAACTGCTACCACGCTGTGCCGGTCTACAGCATCGTCTGCTTGCCATCTCGATAGCAGACGATACCGGTGCCTGCATGCGGCAATGCCGAATGACTAGACGCGGAAGCGATGCGACGCTGGTTGGACGCCGATGAGACGCCCCATGTGTTTCGTTCAACAGTGCATTTCGTCTCTGTAGCTCTCGCAGCACTGATTCATTTTAGCAAAACAGCCAAAGCTTACAGGCAATAGAGCAGAAGTCTCCGGCATCGATGATGCAGGACGTAGCTGTGCAAACGAAACTTGCTCTTGAAACCAAACCACACGCCGACATCAGCGGAACAACGAACTTTCGACGCACATGCGTACGAACGGGCTTCGAACAGAGCTCCAAGCTCCGAAATCTGCTGCACGTCGTGCATTTAATGGCTAATGCAAAGAGACATTCATCCTAGATTCATTTCGTATGCGCACGACACATATTTCAATCTACGAATCATAGCCGGTGAGTCGGCATATGCACTTGGAACGAATACTCAAGGACTGCACCAGTTTATTCATTTTCGAAGCGTCCGATGAAATGCATTGGCATTTTGGTTACATTATTCAGGAAAGGGCACTTTTATGCATTGTAGCACGAAAGTAACTGGAACGCCAACGCATTTCACCGGACATTTTTTGAAATTAATATCGTGGAACAGGTGCAGCCCTGAGAATTCGTTCCAATTGGAGACGCCTTACGAACTCGCTAGCTAAGATCAGAATACGTGTCAGAATCGATTACGCCACAGCAAGTGGGTCCGGAAACTTCGAATAGACAGATGAACGCGAGCGTCACAAGTTACGGAGTCGGGATCTTCAGAATACCACGTCTCCACCTGTTCGGCTCCACAAACGCCCCTGGCCGCTACGACACTTCGGAAGTGTAATTTGTCGAATACAGCTCAGCCTAATTTTCGACCTCCTTAAAGGGACACTAAAGTGAAAAATGATTTCTTCTGCATCAGTAAATTACCGTTCTACAACACCAAAAACACCACTCTTACAACGATAAGACGTTTGGTAAGCCAGAAAAAGCGCAAGAACAAAATGCGGGTGGTGACGCCTGCTTAAGTTCCCGCACCTGGAAGCTGTGACGTCTTAGATTTTGATGGCATCTTCTAGGGCCTACTAATTATATATAGCGGTACAGATTGAATACATTGTGTTCTAAAGGAACCAAATATTAAACATGGAATGTTTCGGGAACCTTTATTCAGCCAACGTGGCCCAAATGCGACAACATACTTTGGAATCCCTGACGTCACGCTGACGTACCGGCGCTGGGATTTCGGCGCGAAATTCAAACACTGATACTTGGACCTCCATTTTCTCATCTAATAATCAAACTATTTTTTTGAAATGACTGCCTGCAGGGTTCTCAAGCAATGCTTCATTAGTCTAAACTGATTTATTGTTTCGCTTTAGTGTCCTTTTAAGTGTCCTCTGTAAAGCATTTCCTTAAGCGCCTTGCATAGCAATCCCGCGAACGCCTCCCCCTATGACAAGGGATATACGTTATGACATATTCTTTATGACGGTCTTCTGTGCTTTTACGGCCGACAGTGCCGTAAAGCGTGGGCGTCGTTTTATTTTTATTTTACTCATCGAATGCAGACGCAGTCGCCGCAGCGCGATTTGATGCCCGAGCCTGCCGTCGTGCGACGTCCGTTCTTTATGGCTGCGCAGTGCGAGGCCTGCTGGCTGCGTGGCAGACGCTTGTTCGTCGCGCCGCGCTGGTAGGTAGCGTCATGGCGCAGTCACGTGAGCGCCACATGTTCATTCCGTGCAGCGATGCACACGGCTCTTCGTCAAACCGAAGCCAATTATGTTATGCCTTCTGGCGAAGGTCGCGAGAAGGACTCTTTGTCAAGCGCGGGGAAACTACATGCTCTGGCTGTCTTTCTTTTTTTTTTCCTTCTTGATTTCTTCTTTTTCATCCCGTAAACTGGTTTCAACTGGATTGAGATGTTACAAAGAAGCTGCAAAGCGTGACATCACGAAGATGCAGTGGCTCTGCTGCCACATTCCGTGCAGGCAAAAAGGTAAAAAAAAAGAAAAGGTAAAGAAAAAATATTTTAATGAAGAAGTATGCTGAAGGGCTATAGTTGGTGCATGTTGAGGATCGAACAGCGCAACCGAGACAGCGCTCTGCCAGTCGTAATGACGATAGCAGCGCCGGCTATACTGCTGCCTACCGTTATCGACGTCTTTTAATTGGAGAGAATTTGCAAGCATACGAAGCTTTGCAAGCAGGGAAATGAATAAAGGCGTCTAAGATTTGTGACACTTTTGCCATAAAGCGATCTAATTTCATATGACCCTTCAGCAGAGCGCGTCCGTATGCCTTTCGAGTCACTAGAAATGTTCGAGACTCCGAACTATGGAAAGCATAACCAAATAATAGAAAAGGGTTGCGCGTCGCAGGCACGCAGATAAAGAGCAAGAGCCGCATATTGTAACGAAACGTTTCATTTCCCACTCATTTTCTGATCATCAGGTTTGCTGGATTTCCGATCTACCAATTGACGATGAGTCGGTGACGTCCGAGCCAACTAGCAAGGTCGAGAAAAATGCGAGAAGAAATGGATCGCTACGACATACGCTTGCAAATCCGAGCTTGCGAGTTTCAAACTTCCCGCTACAAAGCGCGTGTTTCTGCAGCGCGCGGTAGATGGCGCAAGACGTCGTTCGGCTGATCGCGTCGTTTATGACAGCTGCAGGCGGCGGCGGGCGATAATGCTCAATGAATGAACAAGCGCCCGAAGTAACATTTTGACAAACCGCAATGTTTTAGGTTAACGTACATAATAGATTTACGTCCGGTTTACGAGGGGTCTGTCAGAACACAACATTCTCAATCGTCCTATTTTTGCTGAGAGAGAGAAAAAAAATGCAGTTCACAGTATGTACGATCAGAAGTGCAAACGAAACCCATATGTACCGAGTTTATAGTTCGTTGAGGTGATCTCTCTACACGGTCCTATCATGTGGCACATTGATTCTTGTAGTTTTTTCTTCTTACTTTCCCCCACCAAAACGTTTAAAGCGTACTTCTGACAAAACACAACCTCTCGTCGGCGATACTTTACACCACACCAAAAGAATCGTCAAATCATTTCGATACCGAAAGTCAAATGTAGTCGAAAAGACGGTACAATGACCGCGACAACGGACACAACCGAGTTCGCGGTTCAGACAAGTTGGCGAAGCGGGAGACCTTGCAACGCAAGTCGTGATCAGTGGCGTCAAGTATCCCACAATCTTCAATAACTAAGCGATGCGACGAGGCCGAGAAAAAGCGAAAACAGGGGGAGGCATCGACATGGAAAGCACATCTCGGGAGATGTACAAACATCGGTCGAACGCCAAGAGAGCCGCTGTCACGGGTATTACGCTGTCACGCAGCGATAGCGCAAATAACACGCGCCTTCTTCAAACTCGGCGCGCGCACTATATATTAGCAGCGTGACCTACACGCGAACGCGGTCTGCGAGGGAAGCCCAGATTGAAACCGAAAACGGAGCAAACAGCCAGCGAAAACGCGAGAGCGAGAGATGATGGCCACTTGAACGGCGGGCGCCGATCGATCGGTGTCCATCATCAGCTGACCGCTGAGGGGGCGGGGCGGCGCCGCCGCGAGCACGCGCTTCTCGCCACGCGCCCGAGCGAGATCATCACTCCCACCGCGGGCGCCGAAAGGAAACGAAAACGCGCAAGTGGCCGCGGGGGTGGGGGCTCCGCTACTCACCCGCCGTATCTCGCTGGCCCTGGACGGCGTGGGACGCTCGGTCGACGACGGCCCGTTGGCGACGCTGGCGTTGACCATGCTCGACGCCGGAGGTGGCGGCGGAAGCAGGGGCGACGGCGGTGCTGGCGAGAGTCCGTACCGCTGCTGCGGCGATTGCTGTTGCTGCTGCTGCTGCTGCGACACAGCCGGCAGTAGGGGCGGCGGCGAAGCCACCATTCTGACACCGCTCGTCAGATCCAGCTCGGGAGCGAGCGCACCACAACACTGCTGCGCGACCGAGCAGCAGCAGACGGCGGCGACGACAAACTCACTCCAGCGGCAGCGGCGGCCGCTGCTGCACCGGCAGAGGCGAGAGTGTTATTGCTGCGCAGCAGGAGGGGTGGCAGGGGGTGTGTGTGGAGGGGGCGCAAGCCGCGAGCACCGAGCCAGCGCCGACGGTAACGGAATGCACCGCGCGCGATGTCGCGGCTCGCAGGCTGGCAGGTAGGCGGTCCTCTCTCCACCGCCGCCGCGGAACTCGGAGAAGAGAGCGTGCCGTGCGTCCCGTCCCTCCCGGAGGACCCAACTCCGATTACTCGTACCCCCTTTTCTCAGCAACAGCGTACAGGCAGCGGCCGCCGCCGACGACGAGGAGGAGGCACGGGGGGGGGGGGGGAATTGAAGGGAGGAGGGAGAGAGGGGGGTGACTAGGCAGCGGCGGCCTGGCATCGAGCGTGGGAACGGAGTCTCGCGCGCGTCGCGCCAGCCGGCCACGCACGCACGCAGGCCGGCCCGGCGCGACCCGACACAGCCGCGAGCCGCCACGCTCGGCAGCGCTGGCTGCCAGGAGTTCCGCCTTTCGGAGCCGAGGAGGAGCCGGAGAAGGGGGCGCCGCCGAAAAAGAAGAGCGCGACGTGAGCTGGCGCGCGCACAACGCGCGCCGACGCGCACACCCCTCCTCGCCTGCGCTGCCCGGTTCACTTCTTCTTCCTCCAGATATCACCCCCGTCGCTGCCTTCGGTCCTCCGAAGCCTCTTTGCAGCGCTTCTTGTTCTTTTTGCTTCTGAGTCTCCAGAAAAAAGAGGGGGGGGGGAGCAAGAAGGGAGGCCAGAGCCGATTTCCATTCCACCGCACTACGCATTTATACTTGAGGTCAACGATGCGTGCACCGGCGGCGTCGCTCGCTGCTGGGCTGCCTCCTCCTCGCCCTTGAGGGGACCCCGGCGGCCGCCGCCGCCGTGTGAGAATCGGCTAGACGCTGCGTTCCCACACTCAGGCGTTTCTCCTGGCGCGAGCGCGCGCGCGCGCGCGCCTGCTGAGGAGGAAGAGGAGGAGGAGGAGGCAAGGAGCGCGCTGCTCCGAAGAAAGAACGATAGAGAACACCGTGGCAGGCGGCGGCCGCCGCCGCTGGCATTGCTTATTGCTGCTGCTTCTGATGTTTGCTGCTGCGAGGGTTATTGCTGCTGCTTGCCGCTGCGGCTGCCAGCCGCGCAAGGTTTCGGCACATTCTAACCACCTCTCACTCTCACCGCGGTGCAGCCAGCCGAGCCTCGTCTGCTGCTATGCGCGCGCGCGTGCCGCTGCTAGACTGGCTTCACCCCCCCCCCCCCCCGCCCCCTCTGCTCTATCGCTGCCTCCTCCTTCGTCATGTCTCGATGCTTTTGCGTTCTTTCGTTCTTTATGTGCCGCGCTCTCGTGACGTGTGGCGCTGAGGGGGAAGCAGCCTTTGCCCCAATCACTTTCTTCGCCGGTCGCTCTTGTTTCTTTGCTTTCTTTTCCGCGCGTGTTTGTACGCGACCGTATATGCGCGTGCATGTTTCCTTCTCCGATCGCGAAGGAGAGGGAGCCGAGGAAACAGAAGGCGTGCTCGGATCATTTGGTGTTTTCGTTTTACGCACTTGGTTTCTTAGCCGCCCCCCTCAGCCATCACCATCGGGGCATCTCATTCGGTGCAAGGGTACTATTGGAAAGCGATAGGCACACGCTTTCTTGCATTGACCGCCAGCTGCCGGAGCAACGGTAAATGGAAGGGGAAGATAAAAGAGTAGTTGCTCTCCTTGCGCGCACGGTGACTCATGGGAGCAGCCGACCTAGCCAAGGTGCTGCTGGTGCCAATAGCCCATCTGCGGCGTGTTTGTGCCCGTGTGGACGGCTGCGGCGGTTGCGGTTCCAAATGCCTGATACAAAATACGGTCTAACCTTGTCAAGGCGCTGCAAGCGCTGCGCTATGTTGGCCACGATAGTAGTGTTCCGCCCACATCTTGTGCATCCCATGCACTCTACATCAGGCGTGGTTACATATCGCCAGAGATAAGCAAATTAACAGAGCGTGACACAGTTCGGAGCAGTCTTCCCTGTTGGTGAATTTCGTCGGCGTTTTGGATCTGGGAGTTGGCCCTTCGTGTGAAACTAGTTCGTGCTGTTTCTACGTAATGACACCTCACATCACCCTTTGAGCATTTGAACTCCTGCTGCCTGATTCAATGTTGCTTTGATCGGTGCACCAAAATGAAAACGTCGCCTCAACGAAGCCGCAGGTTGCCCGGTCTCAATGTCAAAGATCATAAGAATATTTAGACTACCAGATGCCTATTTGGGCATGCGGGGTAAGGATAAGTATGACCCTCTATAGATGGCTTGCACTGACGTCATCAAAGTCGTCATGCTAGTGCACCGGCACGGTGATAAGCTGGGTCCGTGACTTCACGTGAAAGCTACCGATTGAAGCGTCACATGCGAAGCTGTTGTAGCTCCGATGTTCAGTGTCTATTTAGTCTAATTAGTTGACTTGTGTCAAGTGAGCTACCATTTAAGACTATCCCTTGGCTGGATCAAGCCATCCGATGGACGTTACCGCCCTGTGCTTATGGCTACATCCGAATGTCCTTTTTGCCACCTATTCACGTTATGGCAAACTTCTTTAACAAAAGGGTTATCCTACGGAATTCGTTTCCTCTTCGTTTTCGTGTACAGAAAACCGTATAGCTATTCACCGAGGCCGGCTGAGAGTGCAAAACCAGTTGGTGGGCCGAAATTCCGGTAAATGCTTCTTGGGAACGCGTGCGTCGCGTGGGCTTTGCCGCCTGATCCCCCTCCTCTCGGAACCGGACCTCTGAAAGTCGCTGGCGCGTGGCTTCCGTTCCGGGCGCATCCATTAGGTCCGAAGTTCCGGCTCCGAAAGCACGTCTAGCTGTTGCCGCTTCTGCCACCCGCGGTCGCTTATACCTCACCGACATCCGCTTGCGAGTTTAAAAACTGGTCGCTCGGTGAGCACGCGAGCGCGTCGCACCGGCCTTCGTCGCACGCCGCATGAATGCAGTGTATCACCCGGAGAAGCGCGCGAATTAATGCGTGCGTAAAGCAAACAGGTCATGGTTCCTGTCATGATTCCTGGTAACCGTAGAGTTCATAGTAAAATATTTTTGCGCGCACAATTGACACGGACACAGTGAAGGGGGACACACGAGCGCTTACTCACAACTATGTGTCCTTGTCAATTGTGCGCGCAAAAATATTTTATTATGAATTCGTACCAACTCGCCCAACTATCAGTTCTGCTACAACCGTAGAGTTATTTTACCACATAAAGATAACAAAGAGAGAGAGAGAGAGGAAAGGAAGGGAGGTCAACCAGACAAGCGTCCGGTTTGCTACCCTACATAGGGAAAGGGGGAACAAAATAAGGAAGAAAGGACAGAGGGAACACTGTGTGTGCACGCAGCAAAGCGCCTTGAAATCAGTCAACTTCAAGCAAGTGCCTTGTCGATACATTAGGCTGCCGTCATTCTGCTGTCTGAAGCTAAACTAGATGCTTCCCCATAGCTGGCGATGCACGTTGAAGTCACCTGTGAAGACAAAGGAGGCACTGGTCGTCAGCAGTTCTCTATATAATGGGCGCTGTGCCGCCTTGGGAAAGTCAGTGTCTGGGTGTGCGAAGCTTTGTCTGGAACGTGGCTGGCTTGGGGGCCTAAAACGCGGTTATGGCTGCACGGAAAAAAAACTTTCTCAAAGTAAAATCTCTATGTAGAGTTTTCATTCGCATGTATATGGCCTTAATACATCTTTCATAATGCGTACAGGTTACAATAAGGTCTGCAGTTTGCCATGTATACGTCATGGTCCCCACGAGCAGCTGGTGTATGCCATAAGGCGCACTCACCCCCAATATCGTCCTCTAGAAGGGGCACGACATTATGTATTTCAATGGCTGCCAAGCCACTGTGGAACCCTGGGCATCGACAGCGCAGATGAAGCTGCGCGCATTGGCTCGTCAACGAGATGATGTGCGGGCGCCTGAATCGCCTTCGAGAACGGATGCTCCGCTGCAACTCCGACCACTTGCTCGTCACACCACAATGCTACAATAGAAGTCATCGCGTTTCATTAACTCCCGCTTTCCTTTTTTTCTTTTCATTCACGCAGCTGCGCATCATGGCCAGAAAGAAAGGTCAGCAAAGTTGTTATAATTTACATTGACGTAGAAATGTGCATGGGTTTTGTGTGGTTATATATATGAGTTGAAGCCATATATAGGTCTCGCCCACCTTCGGTAATCTGGTGCATTGCACGAAGAGGCGCTACGGAGTGTTATCGGATTCCTAAACGTTTAAGGTAGGCGGATTCCTCGCAGCACGACGTACGCACGTAGCTTGAACTTAAAGAAGCATGCGCAAAAGCTTCACTCTAGCTTGAACTTTAAAAAGCATGCGCAAAAGCTTCGCTCTCTTGCTGCCTCCATCGTTTCTTCTCTGATGATCTAAATATTCGTTTCGGTTCCGTACTGAGCGACTCACGGCCAAATTTCGGCATTGGACAGCCGCTTCACTGCACTTATGGCGCGTAGAGACGCCTTAACGATCGCAGATGACAGTTTTAAGCTGATAACTGCGCTTACACGATATCCTGTACACAGAAGTTCTTCAAGTGGACGTCGGAGGGCTTGTTGTATCGTGCGCGAGTTGTCCCTTAAGAACCATGTATTTCTTAAAGGTATGTGCGGGCTGTTTGGTTACGGGCTAGCAAAATTATTCGAATGGATGATTGTACTAAATTGTGTATTACGCGGTATTGCACGGAACACATAGTTTCGGATTCCCTTAATTGGATGTAATGCCTTATTTTTAATTCTCAGCGGCGCGCAAACTGACAACGATAACGGAAAGAAAACGGGACAAGTGCGGGTGTCGTTGTTGTTGTCATTACCCCTCTGCACAAATAGCATATACCCACTGTGAAGAATCGGCCAGGAATTGGGCGGTGCGTTAACCAGACTTTGGTTTCTTTTTACTTACGACGAGGTCGTTTCTTTTTTTTTTGTATTGTACTTGAGTGTGTGACGAATATCACGCATCTGAGCTGCACCCTTTCATTTTCAATGATTATATCAATATGGGCGGTTTCCAAACCGCCTGCTTTTCTAATCTTCTACTGCAGTTGTTTTCTTCCGTCTTGGAACGGTTACAGCGGCACCAAAAACGTCGTTTATTCTCGGAAACTAGGTATTCCTATTGTCTCTCGCACATCCGTCTGTTCGTCGCCAGACATTACCAGCGGCCCAAAAAGCTGCAAACGGGAAGAGCTTAATGCATGCCATGAGTTGTGGCTTAACTTGCTACCTCAGCAACACCGTAATCTCAATAGCAAAAATGAAAACACACTTGCCAAGCTCTCTTATTCATCAAACGATGGTTATTTCCTCGTCTAACTGCGCGTGTCCAGCGAGGACTGCAGTCTTCTGGGCTGACCTCAAACGCCTGACGTAAGTGCAGCCGAAAATTGGAAGCAGCGCCCCATAAGCTCTCCACCGTTCACCATCTTCGTGGTTGCTGCCACGTCAGGAACGCCTCTTCCTTCTACCGGTAATACAGAAAAGAAAGAAGAAAGAAAGAGAAAAGAAATCGAAACGAAAGTCTACCACGACCTTCCCAAGTCTGGCTTGAGTTTACGGTGTCACCGGCAGCGTCCCTTCGGTCGTTCGCGCCCTGGGCAATCCCTTCCCCTGCTTTTTTCGAACGAGCGGTGACCACACAAACAACGGCGACAACGACTACCGATCCCCAACGAGGCCAACGCCAGCAGCAATAGAAAAGAGCAGGCGACGGAGATGATGACGACGTAAACGAGAGAGAGAAAAAAAGCGAACCGCGCAAAGATATTACCCACACGGGCCTCGAGCAAAGAAAGAAAGAGAGAAAGAAAAGAAGACAACAACGAAACGTTTTGGCTGGACAGTTGCAGAAGGATGAGACGAAGCGCTCTTTCTTACAGGAAGCCGTTTACGGGAGGGCCGCAGCAAACGAAAATCAGCGCCGAACAAAGAGCAAAAGAAGCACGGGACAGCACAAAACGACGACGACGGTAAATACGCACACGCACGCACGCAAGTGCGCACGAAGAAAGGTTAAAATACACAAAGGCAGAGAGAGAGAGAAAATGAAACGCACAAGAAAAACAACTCCTTGGCCTCCTCGGTCGGTCGGTCCCCCCTTCGGCGGTGCCCCCACGCCCTCCTTGCCTCCATCGCGTTCTGAGGAGACGCAGCAGGGGTCCACCGCAGCAGCAGCAGCAGCGGGGCTCTCTGTTGAAGAAGGAGAAGAGGAGGTCCGAAATGGCTGTCGCACGACCGCTCGGCGCTGATTGGTCGAACCGACCGTGGGAACGCTCCGACTTCTTGAAACGCATCTTTTGCAGGTGGCGGCGGCGTACGTACGTACGTCGTCTTTTCTCGCGCGAGAACCCCCTCCGCTCCCATCTCGAACGATCTACTAGCCAAATCCCCCCTTCCCCCATTTCTTTCTCTACTTCTTTTCTTTTTCTCCCCACCCAGTGCCCGCTCGCTGGGCTGCGCTCTCTTTCCTCCTTTGCCGTGTGCCCTGTCGTTTATTGCGCCCTTTGCTTTTTCCCAGCACGCTTCTCCCTTTCTGATGCTTCTTCTTTTGCTTCTTCCTTTACCTTCTTGCGCTGCTCTTCGGGTAATTCTGTTCTTCCTTTTACCTCTTCCTTTCTTTCTTTCTTTCTTAGGAGTGACTGTTGTTGACGTTGCTCCGTCGCTTCCGCTCCGAGACGTGCCGCGCGCGCGCGTCCTGCTAGCAGGCGTGGTTCTGGGACAACGCGGGGTTGCACGCACTCCCCGAATCTTTTTTTCTCGGGAGTGGAAGAAGGAATGACGAAAATGCGCGGCGCCAGAGAGCGCGTGCGTAGATTAATGAGAAAAATATATACACTATACTGATGCAATACCGGAACCCTTGAGTTCATGTTTTTTTCTACATTCTTTACCTAATTTTGCGCGCAAGAGTCTCCCCGATGGAAAAGACGTGTTATGAAATCCTGCGGGGCCTGAGACCACGTGACAGCATCGAAGCAGTTCGTTGAGTTTGCAGAGTTACCATTAAACCCTTTCCCCATGAATTCCTCGTAAGAGGTTATGGCGTTCCGCTGCCCAGCACGGGGTGTCGGGATCGACTCCCGGCTGCGGCGTCGGCCTCATCTTGATGGGGGCGAAATTCAAGAACGATCGTGTAATTTAGATTTAGTTACAAGTTAGGGATGGTTAAGGACAGTATACCAGATTAATAAGTCACTCAATCCTTCCTTAGTTAAAGACAGGACTCTTTCGCGACTGAACGACAATTAAGGGAGTAATGGGCCCCTGGCAGATAAGTGTTCGTTCCACGCGGCGCAATATCCCGCTTCTCTGTGCTGTCGAGCGTGGATACAGAAAACACGCGCTGCCACTATCCCTGGAGCTTTTCATCAGGTGCTTAACATGAACTCACAACGGTCCAGAGGGCATTTATGGTGACGCCCAAAGAACTCTCGCTGTAAATGACCCAGTCATTTACTGCGGTGATTTATTGGGGTGTTTCAGGTGCCAAGCAAGAACACAAGAGGACAGACGACGGTGCCGTCGTCTGCTAATCTGTAGGAACGCTTGTTGTTTGTTTATTTCTTCTTTCGGGTTCTTGCTTGGCGCCTCGGGCTCCAAGCGGCCTCCTGCAGGAATGAGTATCGAGACGGAGGGCTGAGCTGTGAAATCGCGACACTTGTACAGCGATCGGCTTCGTTTCGCTTTGACTAATCGGTGGCGGTAATTTAGTCGCTAAATTGTGGAGCGAGAGGGAGATAAAGCTTTATTCTCGCTCACATCATTAATGAGCTGGCGACCTCAGTCCTGGCCACCACACTCCAAGAGTCGAGAGAGAGAGAGAGAGAGAGTGAGATGGACAAAACTGAAGGAAAGACAAGGAGGTAGGATATATCCGCATCATCCGCTTGCTCTGTACGGTACAAGGGGGAAAAGGTGACAAATATGACAGAAATGCAAAGAAAAAAAAAGTATATATACTGGACTGTGCGACCAATTGTCACTGGGTGACATAGCAAGCACTGTTGTAATGTCTGTCTGTATGTAACACAGACATTGTCTATGTGACGCTTTGACAGACAGTGCGGCAGCGGTCACACAGATAGTCTAAATTTGTAAACACTGATATCTACTGAAGTGCAGTAGACCTTTTGGAGGGTCAGCCTTTTTCTAAAAAGGCAGCAGGTGGGAATTGATGACGTGTTCTCACAGGAAGGGAGTGCAGGGAGCAAGAAGACGGGTGCCCCGCGAGATTCTAAGTTTCTGACCACCAGGGGCGCGTATAGCGGATATCGGAGCGCACACGACAACTCATGGAGGAAGAAAAAAAAGTCTAGGAGTGAGCATGACATCAGGCAGCTAGCCTCGGCAAGCCAACCCCCTTTACGCCACCCCATCCTACCTTTGAGGTATATTTGCCTTTGGGGAATAGGCCCCCCGTGGTTTGCAGGACCTGTCAAGGCACTGTTTGGTTAGTGATACCATTTAGTGACACCCTCGCCACGACTGGGTTTTTCCACTATGCCCTCCCAGATATTCTCCGCGCGCTCGGCGACTAGAAATCGCCGCATGTCTACCACGTGTACAGGGAATATTTCCAATGAGCCTTTCCATTATATTCTTTATTACTAGGATCTAAGATTGTCGCGCGACGCTCCTTTCTAATGGTATCTTTTTCCTCCATGCAACAGCTGCCGGGCTGGACTTCAATGTCGACTTGGTCGAGAACAGGGCCGGTATAATGTAACAATTCGTTTCACTCAATTCTACGATTCTATTGCACTTGCCACCTGCCACTTTCGACCTGCCGATCCTGGTGACAATGATCCGCTAGTTATGTGGATAGTTACGTTTTTGAACAAAACAGCGCAGAAGGGTGATATCGAAGGCCAGTTGCAAACGGACACAGATTGGCAATAGTTAGCGATCGGTGCGTAGGTAATTGATAGTTAAGATGGTTATAGATAGTTACTTCATAACAGCACAGTATTCGTATGTTTCGACCCCACCGAGATGTGACTGCGAAAATTTGGTGCCGGGAATTTGCGCACGTCAGACTGCCACACGACTGTCACTGTGACTGCGGATCTGCAAGCGACAACCCTACGACACACCCTAAGTGCCCTGCCCCTGTGGCCCAAGTCCCCTACACCAACCTCACTGAGGCACTGATATCTGCTGTCACCTGCGACTGGGGATCTGCAAGTGACAACCCTACGACACATCCTAAGTGCCTTGCATCTGTGTCCCAGGTGTCGTACATCAACCTCACTAAGGCACTGATACCTGGTGTCACCTGCGACTGGGGATCTGCAAGTGACAACCCTACGACTTATCCTAAGTGCCCTGCACCAGTGCCTCAAGTGCACTGCACCCGTGTCTCAAGTGCCCTACACCAACCTCACTGAGGCACCGATATCTGCTGTCACCTGCGACTGGGGATCTGCAAGTGACAACCCTACGAAACATCCTAAGTGCCTTGCATCTGTGTCCCAGGTGTCGTACATCAACCTCACTAAGGCACTGATACCTGCTGTCACCTGCGACTGGGGATCTGCAAGTGACAACCCTACGACTTATCCTAAGTGCCCTGCACCAGTGCCTCAAGTGCACTGCACCCGTGTCTCAAGTGTCCTACGCCAACCCCACTGAGGCACTGATACCTGCCGTCACCTGCGACTGGGGATCTGCAATTGACAACCCTACGACACATCCTAAGTGCCCTGCACATGTGTCCTAAGTGCCGTACGGCATCCTCACTGAGACTGATACCTGCTGTCACATGCGACTGGGGACCTGCAAGTGACAACCCCAAGACATATCCTAAGTTCCCTGCACCCGTGTCTCAAGTGCCCTACACCAACCTCACTGAGGCACTGATATCTGCTGTCACCTGCGACTGGAGATCTGCAAATCACAACCCTACGACGCTTCCTAAGGGCCCTGCACCCGTGTCTCAACTGCCCTACACTAACCTCACTGAGGCACTGATACCTGCTGTCACCTACGACTAGGATCTGCAAGTGACAACCCTACAATACATCCTAAGTGCCCTGCACCTGCTTCCCAGTGCCCTGGACCAACCAGGCACGTGACCCGCCCTGACATTTCTTTGCATGGGATATTTGGCATAGCACGAGGTGCGACAACACCCGCCTGCCGCGCTCCCATCTACCAGACAACTGAGTGCCTCCCTCGCCCTCTCCCCAAAGAAATTGTGGCTACGTCACTAAAACTCACTGTGATTTAAGGGACTTTACTGGCGTCTACTCGGGCACAGTTAAAATGGACTGCGCCCTATTTTGAAAAATCCGAAGACTGAATGAATTTTTATTGAGCTACCTATGCGATGGCCCATACACAAAGAAAGGAGAAAATAAAAAAAAAAATCCGTGACGTCACTCCAACGTAGCGGCGATCGAGTATCGGTGCAAAATTAAAAACGTACGTTGAACTTTGACTCTCTTTTTCTGACGTAATAGCTCTGCGGAAACCAGCAAGGTAGAGAAAAGTAATTAACAAAGGGAAAATGGGAAATCTATCCGATCGTAGCAATTGCTACAAGGTGCAATGGATTTTATATGTGGACACTCCAGACACATTTATGCCTTCGGCGTCGGCGTATGGGTTTCCTTTGTATTAATTGGTACGATTGGGTGGGTGTCTCATTTTCACTTTATTAATCACTTCTCTCCACCTTGCGGGTTTCCGCAGAACTATTACGTATTACGCCTTGCTTCAAGTTGTTTATAGGTTTGACTTCGCCCTGCCATCGGCTAGCCGCCTGGTTAGCTCAAATAGTAGAGCGGCTGCCTCGGTATGACAGTCCTGGATCAGGACGAATTTTCATTCAAGTGCGAGGCTTTTCTTTCGAGGAACCCGTATGTGTTTCCTTTGCAGCAATTGCTACGATTGGGCGGATGTGTCATTTTCCTTTCGTTAACTTTCTTTTTCTTTGCCAGCAATCAACCTGTTACCGCCAAATTGACAAAGATCGACTTTTGAAGGAATTCTTTACCAGCATGGACTTTACTGTCCTTTAAACGTAACGAGGTCTTTACTTTCCCATCTTCCTTTTCTTATTTATCTCTCTCTGTATATATCTCCCTTTCTCATTTTCTGGTTGCTCAGACGAGAACTATAGTACCTGAAACGCAAAGACGCGAATGAAACGTAAAGAAAAAAATTACGGCGAAGCGAGATTTGAGGAAGAGAAAGATTGCCCGACAAAAAACTTGGAAGGACCGTTTCTCCCAAGAGAAGCCTAGTGATTGTCTAAATGGAGAGGGGTTCGCGCGGCCGTTGAAAAAAAAATGAAGCCCGCGCGTGCGGGCGGCATGGCGCACGGTTCCGGATAATGAGTGGCTTCGTCTTCTCAGCGCCATCGTTCCGCAGGGAAGGCGGAGGAGGTACAGGGGAGGGATATGAGGAGCGGTGGGGGGGGGGGGGGATGCTGTGAAGCCGAGCGGTCGCTTATATGCGGTTATCCCGGCGGGAGGGTAAGTGAGAGGGGCCGCTTAGCGTCGTCGGCCTCCTCTTTTCACACAAAGCGGGCGGCCTTGCCGGGCGCAAGCTCAGCGCGTGCCACCGCTTGCCTTGGCTGCGCGGCGAAGGGAAGAAAGAGGAGGAGGAGGAATGGGCACGCTCTTTCCGGAACGAAGTCGTGCCCCTCGCTAGCGCGCCTGCGTGCGCCGATCGGCGGGCGAACTACCGGTGACGAGATGAGCCCGTTCGGTGCGGTGCATCGCCCGTAGTCTCGCGTGTACGCCCGTGAGCCGTGTGGTGGTAGAACAGGCCAAATTTGCATTTAATTAGACGCTCAATAAGACGCCGGATTAAGAAGCAACGGACAAGGTTAACCAGCATTGCCCGAAGTCGTACGTAGTTGTGAACAATATAGAAGAAGAAAAAAACAAATTCGTCTTTAAGCAACCATCACCCTTGATACATGCGATAATATTCATTCATAGTCTTTGGCATTTTTATGTCCACCGCAGGACGAAAGTCTCTCGCCCAGCGATCTCCGACACCCATCTAATGCGCCAGCTGACCCCACATTTCCCATCTTTTCTGGCAAATTCCCTAATTTCATCACACCACCTGGTTTCCTGCCGTGCTCAACTACGTTTTTTTTTTTTTCCTGGCACAATTGGATTGATCAACTCCGGGCTGTCCAGAAGTCCCACGATGCGGCGGTAGGGCTTGCCTTTCCCATTCCCAACGTGGGAGCGGCCCGCAGTCTTGCCCCTATAAAAACGGGGTGAAGATTCCTCCAGACCTGAAGAAAGTTGACTACCTACTTAACTGCCCATTCTGTAACTGCATAACAGACCGCAGGTTATCCGCCCTACGCCCTACACGGTGTGCCAAACTCCACGTTTCCCTTTTTAATGTCAACTAGAATATTGGCTGCCCCTTTTGCTCTTTGATCCACCACAGCTATCTTCCTGTTTCTTAAAGTTACGCCAAACATTTTCCGTTCTATTGCTCGTTGCTCGGGCCTTCTCAAGCTTCTTTGTTAACCTCTAAGTTTGTGCCGCATAGAATGTGGCACGTTAATAGACACCAGGAATATTTCCCGCTGGGCATTTACTCTCGCTGAATACTTTTGTGCGAACCACGTGCGTTTAGTTGCTATATGGCATAAAAAAAAAAGGCAGTTAGTACATTTCCTTTCATATTCCCCTGGATCGACGGTGCACGCCAGTGTGGCAGGCTAACCGCCAAATTCGCGTATAGCATAAGGGACACTAAACACCAACAACGAATCAATTCGGACTGGCAAAGTATCGTTTAATAACTTCGATTTCATTCATTTGGGAGTAAGTGGGCGCAGGCGGATCCGGACAGGATGCCCGGCGCCCGTGGAAGAAGGAAACAAACCGAGAGGAGTCAGCATTGCGTCATGGTGCAGCCAGCCTCCGCAAGTCAAGTCTCCGTGACGTCACCGGGCCCCTTCGGATTTCCTCTCTCGGAAAGGCGGCACGACGCGTGACCCTGCGCTCGGGTCAGTGTGCTTTGCTCCCTGTGTAGGTTTTAATGGATTCCCACTTGTTCGGGTGCATTTTGCCAAGCACTCTGCGCACGTTTCTCCCCCATGTACTCGTGCATCTTCGGCCGTTTATTGCAACGTGTACGTTTATCGTCTTCGTTGCAGCGTGCGGTGTAGTAGTGATGATAGTAGTAGTTGTAGTGGTGGTGGCAGTAGTAGTAGTAGTAGTAGTAGTAGTAGTAGTAGTAGTAGTAGCAGTAGCAGTAGTAGTAGTAGTAGTAGTAGTAGTAGTAGTAGTAGTAGTAGTAGTAGTAGTAGTAGTAGTAGTACTGGTAGTGTTCGGTTGCTTAATTTTATATAACATCATGAAAAAGAAAGCAAGAGAATTGCTGCTGACCGCACTGTAACTGTACAGCTACACCTGCTGACACCTGAACCATATCAACGAAAGTAACTGGGAGAGTTTAGTTGTAGCAGAATAAACGCACATTGCGGAAACAAAAATAAAATAAAGCCATCTGAAGTGTTCTCTAACATCGCTCTAAAACAAGCGGCGTCCAAAAGGGTCGTCAGGTTATTTATTTATTTATTTATTTATTTGTGTATATATTTATCTATTTATTTATTTATTTACTCTTAGCATTACATATGATAGTGGAAGGAATAAAACATTGACATCCCTTACTTCAATTTGTATACGTATTGGCTGTAGAATTTGAAAGTGCGAACTACATAAATAAATAAATAAATAAATAAATAAATAAATAAATAAATAAATAAATATTCATGTTCACTACTCACACTCTGTCTTTCCATACAACGCTCAGCCTCGCCGACTCTCCCACAGCCAAATATGCGACGCAAAAAAAAAAGAAGAGAGAGAGAGAGAGAGAGAGAGAGAGAGAGAGAGAGAGAGAGAGAGAAGTCATTCCGCCCTGAAGCTTAACGTATCGAAACGCCTAGAGATACAACCCTGGCTTTTTGAGTTGTTTCGCCAGCGATCGCTCTCCATCGGCTATCAAGTGAAACGACCCCAGCGTCCGTTGGTCGCCTTGATCTTCATTTCCTGTTACAGCTCCTCATCGCCGGCTGTCATCGCCTCTGATCGCGTGCTTCCCTCTCCCTCGGCTCACCTCTCGTCCGCCCGCTCTGGCCTTAATGGACCGATCACCCGCGGAGACGCACCTGCCTGGCGCTTACGCCATAGCGTCGCCTCGGTTCGTATACAGTCATAAACGTCTCTCCCCGGACGCGGCTGCGCTGACCTCGCCACTCTTCGCCTTGAACTCGGTACGCATAATGGCGTCATCAAGGGGGAAGCGGAGTCACATAAAAGGAGAATTGAAGACGTTTTATGGCGTGCTCCAGCATCGTCATCATCGTCATCGCCTTTCCACGCAAGGTTTGCCATCTCACCGCATTCGAGACGGCACTTCTGCTTTGAGAGACAAGAGACGCCGTTTCGTAGCTGTTGCGCAGTTGTAGAAGGAGAAGGAAAAGATATACGGGCAAATTTGCCATACTCCACCTCACCTTTTTGCATTCCCCTTAACCACCAGATTCATGGCTAAACCAGTCAGAAATCCAGAAGGACAACAATTGCTGCGCGCGAGAATTTTCGACCAACAGCAGTAGAGCACATGCCCACGGACAACAAGGGGGGGGGGGGGAATGTTCTGTCAGGGTCCGCCTAGTGGACATGTCTATTGCGTCTGTTGCTGAAGTTCTGATTGGCTGGACTGGGGTATGCATCAGAAGGAGACAGGCGCGCTCAGCTTATCAGCACTTCAGAAGCAGACGAAATGGACATCTCCATTAGGTGGACGTTTACAAAATGCCCCCCCATAACCCTCATCCCACTCCCCCAGCCCCAGATCAACGTCCTTCTGCGGCACAGTACGGTAAACTCGCGGGCCTTAATAACAACAATCGAGCGCTGCGACAGATCCTTTACAAGGAAAGAAACTAGTATTGCCGATGGCTTAAGTCAATATCCATATTTTCTTTCTTCCTCCTTCCCTAGTCTACAGTGGTAGCAAACCAGGAGCTACCTTGTTAAACGCTCGTTCCCTGCTCTTTACAAGGTTCTCGTTTTCTCGGATGTGGCTAATTTACTCCCCTTATACACAGTCGGAACAAACCTATACCCCACTTGAGTATACGAGGCGGCAGCCGAAAGGGAGAACACGGGCTGAATCATTTGTTTGCCAAACAATGCACTTGTTCATTTTCTTGCACGTTATCTCGTTAGACATTAGTACGTTCTCCATGCTACTTCTTTCTGTGTTTCATCTTTTTTTTTTTTCGGGTACTGTTTGCCTGAAAAAAATAACCGCAGCTGCGATGACGCGCTCCTAACAAACCTTCCCCGAAGCCTTCCTGGCGTCGCAGGCGCAACAAACAAACAAACTCGCACGGACTCGGGAATCGAGCTTGCTGCAACGCCCGGCTGGTCTCTGCTTTTTTTCCACATCGGTGACAGCGAAACCCACAGGAAAAACATCGCGAGACATCTCATCCGACGAAACAAAAACGAAATGACGAAAGAGAAGACCCTTCCCCCCCTCTTCTATCCAATCTCGATTCATTCCCCTTCCCTTTACAAGCAAGCAAGGCAAGGCAGGCAAGATGATGCGCGCGTAAAACTCCGCAACCGCCCGTCCGTCCCGTACGCTCTCCTCCTTCTTCGTTGCCGCTGGCACCGCGCGCGTCCTCTTTCGCGCGGGACATCTGGCGATGCGAAAGGCTCCGCTTCGCGCCAACGACCACGGGCAAGAAGCACGCACGCACCACGCACGTCACCGCCCTCCCCCTTGCCCTCCTAACATCCACGACGCATCGCCCCCCTCGCCTTTCCCAAGCATTTTACCTCGCAAACGCGCACTTCTCTCTCGCGCGGGGGGCTCCGGTTCTTCGTTCGAGAGAGTCGCCTCCGGAGTGTGGGAAAACTCCGCCTCCGCGGACGACCGACCACGGGACGACGGCACCTGCGGATAGCGGAATTTCCCCTTCGCCCTCTACCCTCGCCAGCAGTCGCTGTTGTCGCCGTGAGCCAGAATTTCCTCTAGGTGGCGTTGCGTGATCACAGGGCTTCTTCGACGCAAGGGTCGGAGCCAACACGTTGGTTCAGCCGTGCTTCCCTCCCTCATCGTGCAGTCCTCCCCTTGGGAAGCAGAAAGATTAGTGCATATATATATATATATATATATATATATATATATATATATATATATATATATATATATATATATATTGCTGCCATCGGTGACGGCCACCTCCGCGTCAGGATCCTCTGCTGTATAGGGAGCACTGGGATATGTTTTGATACTCCAGCTTCTCTGTGTTTCTCTCTCCAACTGCTAGCGATCCGTTTTCTTCATTTGCTTTAATTTCTGCGGACCGTCTTTTCCTGGTGTTTATCGTCTTCGAGGTTTGTTAATGGCAGATGGTGGCATTTTCGCTGACGTTGGCGTTTGTCATTATGTACGGAGGTTAGCCATTACTGGGCACGGAAGAACATAACCTAAATTTTATTTCTGTAGTGGCTGATCTTGCTTCTACACCGTCTGCCCTCATTCTTCTCCCTTTTTTTTGGAATTGGTCCAATCAGTCAAATTATTGACTGATCAATAGCGATTTATATACAATGTTGAATGTGTGCGCCTGTGTTAATATGCGAGTACATTCAGATAAGTATGTCGCGGGTGCGATTCCGCCCAGCACCGGATAAATATTAAATGAGATTTTTGACATTGAAGAGCGGCACATACCCATTGCCACATACCCAGTGGCACAAGTTGGCCCAACGGTCGGCTTCCAAACCCGGTTCCTTGATTACAGCAGTCCCAAATGCGATACGTTATTAGACCGTTGAGTACAACCAGGGACTCAAGTTGGCGGGAAAGTGGTTAAAGACGCAGAAAGATACACCCCCAGATGTGCCTCTCGTTATAACGATAGCAAATATTTAAATTTTAAGAAATCCGACAGAACCCACCTCGCGATGAGTACAGACGTTAACGCGATTAGCATTGAAGCAATGTAGGGTCACAGCGCGTTGCCAACGTCTAAACATGTGTGCATCGGGCCTGCTCTCTCGCGCTTCCCGTTACACACGCTGCGCCATCTGGCGCCGCCGCCGCTAAGTCCGCGTGTGGCACCGGTTCAATTCCGCCGAGCAAGGAATATATTTTGAAACATCTTTATTTTCGTTGAAGAGCGGCCGATACCCAGTGACACATGCCCATTTACCCAAGTTGGCCTCAAAGGTGTTCTTTTGAAGAATGTGCCATGTCTGTAGTGGCGGTTAGAGACATGTAGATAGATAGATAGATAGATAGATAGATAGATAGATAGATAGATAGATAGATAGATAGATAGATAGATAGATAGATAGATAGATAGATAGATAGATAGATAGATAGATTCTGGAAAGTGCGTGAAGTACCCTAAGAACGCTAATCGCATTACTAGACCTAGAGAAATAGCCGTGACCACGTTAGCGGAATCTTCATGATTTCCCGAAACGACTCTGATCACCATGCACCAGTTCTCTTGCAATGGAAGGAAACAAACAAAAAAGGGTGTGGGAACAGTGTAACTTATTCCTCGTCCACAAGACAATAAAGTAGTTGCTTTTGTGACGTTGGGAGTTGGTTGTGCGACACCGTCATCATGAACCTATTTACGACCACTGAAGGAGAAAGGCCTCTCCCAGCCATCTCACATTGGTGGCGTCGTGGCATGGAGTTGAGGCTGAGGATCGGGATCGGTGCCCAAAACCGGCAAAAAATGAAACATAAGAAAGTCGCCGAGAGCCAGTGAGTTTACACTAGTCCTGATGCAACAAAATTAGGAAAGCCGAATGAACTCCAAAAAGACGCTATATACTCCACCACAACATAGCATTGACCTCCCAACTGCAGTAATTGGCCGCTACCTCCCTCATGACTCTTGCAGTTTGTGGGAAAATTTGTGCACAAGTCGTGGAAGGCACTGGAGAATACCAATGTTGTATCGTGGCAGGGGACGCTCCAGTCTTTAATGATATGGTTTGGAACATGAGAGGTACTGATACAATCACTGGTACATGAGAGGAACTGACACAACTACCTTGCATGATATATGGGAACATATGGATTACTATATGGAACCCCTAAAGTTCAGGTGGGATTATTGAATATACGTCCATACAGGGTTTCTTCCTTTATTTTTTACAGGCAAGCCCGCCGAAGGTTTCTAATCAAGCCACCCACAATCAACGGAGGTTGCTCATGCTTGGTGCCGCTATTTATTGGATGCGCTATGCCGCTGTCAGCCTTTTTAGAGCGCAGCTCTTTGGCGTCCGTTCCTGGGTTTCGCGTCGTCGTCGGCGTTGTCGGCCTCGTAACCAGCTCCGCCCCGCTTCGCTGGAGTGGGAGACAAAGGACGCGAGCCGCGAATGGCGGAGACCAATGAGAGCGGCCCCTTCAGTGACGTGCGCGCGCGATTCTGGTGTCATGCGGACCCTCCTTACGGCTCGATGCGCACTCGTGTCTGGTCTCAGCCGATCCGCTCGTTTCGTACTATCGTCTGCTCGCGCCACAGCTCTCGCCCGCGCCTGTTTGGTTCTGTTGGGTCGGTCTCGTTCGCGCTTGTTTTGGTTGTTATTTCGACAACAAACGGTTACAAATATCCCTCGAGGCCAGCGCACCTTCCACAACTTAATGCGGTGAGTGTAAGACTCGTATCTCCGCGAATCCCATTCATGCAAGTGCGACGACTGATGCACGGCGGAGGCCAATATGGCATTAAGGGCCCAGTTGTGAACGTCTTTGTGAACGTCTTTGAGAATCAAGCATTGGTGTACCAAGTCGAACATATATCAGTCTATTTCTCCGACCACAAAGCTTCCTTCATGACTGTCAAGAACTGTTAGTGGAGTCTTTGTTAAAGGAATACGTGTGAAAAATAAAAAAAAATTCTGTGATAGCGCATACATGTGTTGCTCGATTTCTTTGCCTCAATCTATCGAAAAGGTGAAACAGCTTATTTGCTGCGCTGAAATTTCGCATTAGGAAGTAACGTAATCGTCGGTAATTTTTTTTTATGCTCTTAGAAAACTTCACTCCCCAAAACGGGATCGCAGATGCACCTCACAGTCAGTGCGAGCACCGGAAACTCGAACCCGCGACAACCCGCTTTTGTGCATCTCGTGCCCTCACTGTGGACGCAGGTATATACCAGAGGTCTCTCAGCCCCCAGTTGTGAAGCGGTAACGATCTCAGAAAGGCAGCGACGCGCCAGGTGGGTACCGGGAGGATGAATCGCACATTCCACAACTCTGGCCTCGTACGTACACCATGCGCAAACCGCGCTTCTTTGCACGCTGTGCTCACGAATCTAGCAACTGCACTGTTCGCCCGAGCTTGCGCGGCCGACCCTCTTATTCCCTTTTTTATCCCCTGGATCCACGACCTCTGGTTCCCATCTCCTCTTAGGCTCCATGTACACCTTCGCCAATCGGCCCGTTGGCAATGAAAAGAGAAATCGCCACGCAGAACTACGCTAGAATGGAGCAGGCACGGGAGCAAAACGCGGAAACGCACAAAATCGAAACCCCTGACTAAGCTTCAGGGACAGGGTGGGGATGGACGGAGGGGGGGGGGGGGGGGTTGTTGCACGGCAATGCCAAGTAGACAGAGCGATAGAATGGCCTGGAAAGTGGTGGTGGTGGGTGGGGGGAGGCAGAAGGGGAGGTGCAAGCGGGGGCGAAGATGGGGCAAAAGGAAAGGAACAAGCGATGGAATGCAGATACTAGGCGCATGCGCGTGGGAGACCCAAGACCCGTGGGAACGGGCGGACTCTGGACCCCTTGTCCCGCGGCCAGAAAGGCCCCCAGACACGCAAAGACTACGTTCTTCCTCCCCGCAATCTTCCCTTCCTCCAAGTCCCGTACGCGGCTCACTGAAGTGAGCCCCTCCCCCCACCCCTCCAAGCCTCCGACCAGAAAGAAAACGGCCTGTTCGTCGTCGTGGGTCCATAGTTCGCCTTCTGCTTTCTTCGCTGGCAGCAGCAGCTGAAGCACGGACGCACGGCTACGCAGGAGTGGGGAGGGGGGACACCTTCTAGTAAGCAAACCCACGTAAAAGTGCGCGCGCGCCACCGCTGCGCCCCTCTGGCGTCTCTCCCTCTCTTCGGAAGGGGCAACAAGGCGCATGCGTGGTTCTCTTTCGCATGCGAGCGCCACCTGCCGCGCCGGTCGCCAGGCGGCAGCCGCGCGCCGAAGCACCGGCTGCGGCCGGAGCGTGGGAACGCAGCTGACCCTACGTCGGACCCGCGCGCGCGCGCGCCATCACACGCACGTGCGTGCCTTCGCAGACGACGCTCTCGAGGAGCTCGGCGGTCACGTGCTCCCCGGGTCACGTGGTGGGGCGGCGACGTTGTCTTCCCCGCCGACGTCTTCTCTCGTCTGCCCCTTTCCTTGGATCTTTCTGTTGTTGGCTTTTTTTTCTCGCTGATGCTGGGTGTGCCTGAGGGCGTGGGGCATGATGCAGCAGCTCTTTCCGACTTTGCGGTCTCTGAGCGGCTGGCCACGCTCGCGTTTGCCGCCCGTCGCCGGCTGTCCGGCCCGGAGTGTGGGAAAATTCTCCGTTCTCGCTGCGGCGGAACGTAAAAGCAAAACATCGCCCCCGCTCGCTCCTTCGCTTGAGGGTCGTACACCGACCTTGCGGTGCGTGGGGAGGAGGAAGTTTTGGAACTGCTGACACCCGGCCCGTGCGCGCGCACTGGCGTGCAAGCTGCGCTGCCCACCACTTTCCTGCTTCAGTGACACTGGGCCTCGGGCGCACTTGGAGGTCGCGAATTAGGTATTGAATTACAGATTACCTAGGAGGCGCTGCGGACAAGGACAACATAGACTAATGATGCGCACACGCGGCGAACCCGCGACAATTTTATCGCGGGGTGTTCGGGAACAATTTATATGCACGGCAAAGCAAAGTAGCGCGCATGTTTCTAGATATTGACTACTCTGCACTTGTGTGGCTTGTCGGAACCAACGATTGTTTAGCTGACAGCGCGCTTGATGCAGCACTGTTTCCGCATTGCAATTGTTGCCAGTTAGCTCCGCGTGTGTGTCCTTTGTTTCTTCCTGTTGTCGGACGGTACCGCGGTACCGTCCGATACGTAATATGTGCTGATGGCACAACAACAGGCCCGATCGATAAGGAACGTTAGTCAGATATTTAAACACGTCCGAGAGACATCTCGAGGCTAGGAAAAAAAAAAAAGCGGTGAGCATGTGCGGGGCAGGTGCCGTGGCGATAGTGGCAACTGATCGCGCCCGCACAGTGTATATGTTGGAGAAATCAGGAAAACGGAGAGAAACTTGTGGAACAGTAAGAAGGCTGAACAGCTAAACGCATGCAACTAGACTAAGTTTTAGGAAATTCTTGCAAGTGTTAAGCGGTTAGAAACCTCTAGTGCGGCAGTATGGAGTAGCATAGTGAATATCGGCCTGCGTGTGTGTTTGTACGTTGTGAGGGGAAGGAATTCTGAATGTTATTTCGTTGTTTCTGTTAGAACTTTAAAGGAATGTAAGCGAGCAATATGGTCAGCATTATCTGGTATTTGGCTCGTTTCTGCGCAGTAAAAGTTCTCGAAACTTGCAAGTTTGTGTATGTGGTTCCTGTAGGCCGCTACGCAGACCCTTATTGACAGACAGTTGCGAGCTATCAATCAAGCCTGTGACGTCATGGCGACCTGATGCGGGAACTTCAGAGCGGGGTCGTCACTCGTCCTTTTTCCTGTGAGCTAGCTTGCCTCATCTCAAGGTTGATGTAAGTGATTTGCGATTGCAGAACTGCATTATATACTAGGGCTAGGCGTTCGATCAATCACCCTTCCGACTAATCAATTGAAGCTTCATTCGCGACTAAATTTTGCTATCGCGATTAATCGGTTGAGCTTACGCATCCTAAATCGGGCAAGCACCGGCGGAACTAGTTGCAGCGGCTTTGAATCATCGGTCAAACAGATCCCGTGTACCCTGTCGGAAAAAAAAAAAACGAAAAAGAAAAGCCGAAATACGCATGCACTCGTTTCAAGCGGGAAACAACGAGGAAGCAGCGCCAAATAAACCAGTCGTTGTAATAGGCTGTTTTAGAAAAGGGGCCCCCAAATATAGTACGTGACGTCACAGCGAGGGCATCAGCAATGCTGTTTTGGGTGAGTAAAAAACAATTTCGAAATTATACATTTGAATTAAATTCTAGAGTTTTACGTGCCGAAATCCTAGTCTGAATACGATGCGCACCGTAATGGGGAGCTCCGGATTAATTTTTCCCCACATCGGCTTCGCTAACGTGCAGCTAAGTTGAAGTACGCGGACGAGTGTTTTCGCATTTCAACCCCATCGAAAGGCGGCTGCAGCAGCCGGGATGGAAACCGCAATCGCAGCGCCATGGCCGCCGGGCTACCTGGGATCGAGGGTCGTATTGCTAAAATTCCGCTTTCATTTTTCTCCGTTAGTAAACAACATACTTTATTTCTTATCGTCGAGTAAATGCAAACGGAGTTTTGAAAGAATACCCTACCAATTTAAAGTGTTCTGGCGTCTTCTCTTTGGCGTTCTCTATAACGAACGAGAGCTCATTTAACAATATCGTGATATTTTATTTCCTCGCCTCTCGCTAGGCGCATGGCCACAGAGTCGGCAGACGACAGAGACAATGCGTGCTCTTTCACGTTTCCTAGATGACAAGGGGCCTGGACTCACGCCTGTGATACCAGTTGTGTAATGTGTCCTTCACCTCATTCCTCCCATTATCATCCCCCATTGCGACCCTTTTTTCCCCCTCTTCCCCTTCCCTTACGTAGAGTAGCAGGCCAGATGCTCCATTATCCGGCCGACCTCTCTACATTTTCCAGTCATTAAAACACTTCTTCTTTATTTCCTCGCATTACTCTTTCTCGGCAGCAACTGTTCCAAGTCTCTCTCTCTCTCTCTCTCTCTCTCTCTCTCTCTCTCTCTCTCTCTCTCTCTCCTTTTTTTTTGTGTGTGTGACGGCGCGAGCGTAAGTATTGGCGAAAGAGATGATGTACGAGCTTTCGGCGCGGATTGTTTTCAGGGCCATCAGGCGCGCTGATCAGGTGAGACCCATTGACGAGGAGCGGCAGGGAGTGCAGAGGCGAAAGGCTGACACAATAGCGGAGCTAACGAATTCAAAGTGAGGAACCGCTCGTGCAAATCAAGTGACGGCTTGTCACGGTCTGGATGACAGGCCAGCATTTGGTTCGCGCTACAATCTCACCCCAACCCCCCTCCCCCAAACCTCCTCTACGCTTCTTTCTTCGGGACACAGTTTTCAGGAACTCTGATTTCGCTACAAAAGGAAAGTTAAAACGACCACACGGCATTGTGTCGTTTCAGCGCCGTGTTGTCGTTTTTACTTTCCTTTTGTCCGTGTCTCGTCTTGCGCTGTTACCAATCGTACGATCAATCCTAAGCAACTGGCCCAACTTGGCGCGTTGACACTCTTTGGAGCTTTGCTTATCCCACAATTTCACAATTTCAAAATTTATTTATTTATTAGTAAAAATACAGATAATTGCATGCGCGTAGTATACGTATACGTATACGTATACGTATACGTATACGTATACGTATACGTATGTGCGTAGTTTACCCAAACAATAATCGCGACACGTCGCTCGTTGCCATTTCCCTCCTTTAACACTGCTCTCCCGGTATTTTCATATCCTCAACGCCATGCCCATGTTTAGCGTGACATACCGTGCGGACAGGAAAGTAGCGAGTGCAGAGTGTTAAAGAAAATGCGCACAAAATAAATGGCGATTACATAGTTTAGGGATAAGATCGAAAAGAAACGCGGGCACGACAACTGCTTTATTTTCTCTGACACGTACTCCGCCGAGCGAAAGTACCGTATTTATCCGCGTATCGCTCGCATTTCTTCTTGTTTTTTTTTTTCGCAGCACTTTGTTGGTGAGTTGCGGGGGTGGGGTTTGATAATTACGCTGGGAAAGTTTTCTGAGAGATCGCTTTACAGGGAAGGGGCGTGAAGGGGCGCTAAATAGAAAACCTTATAGTGGCTGCAGTGTAAATCGGGGGTACTCACGTCAGCCACTGTTTAAGCTCAAATGAAATTTTACTTCCTTCCAAACAGTACATTACCTCTGTAATAATAACAAAACTCTGCACAAGCAGGAACTACAAATAAATACTCTTTATTTGCAGACACCAGCTCAATCTATAGTGTGTATTAGAGTCCGTTCGATGATTACTCGAGAAATAGAAAAAAAAAAAACATTCTAATTTTCTTCAATGGTGTGGTGCGAACATTGTGCGAGTAGATACGGTATAGGGTCCAGGGAGTCTGCGATAAATCCGATTTCCTACAGCGCCCATGCATACAACTTGAACTTGCTTGGAATTCAAACTCGGTATTGCGAAATTTTTCGTGCGCTCGTAAAGCCTCTGCGGCAAGCCCGTAAAGGTCGTATTATGCTTTTGCTCACACGTTGTACACGCGGCTATTTTTCGCACGCTGCCTGTGAACGATCGACCAATTGTCCTGCGACCTACCTTTGACCATTTGTTATGTTTTCTTCGGATGCGCGCAGTACGGCGATCGTTTCCAAGGGATACAACGGTATGACTCATGACTTTTACTGCATGCGGTGTACAGCCTGCGCTCAGTGTTTCTCGAGTCATGTTTGATGGATTTCGTGCTTACAGTCTGCTTTGTTTACCATCTACTTTCTCAGTAAGATCGAATTTGTCTGGTCTCCGTATACATGTTTGCCCAAGAGGCTTTACAAATGCGCTAAAGATTTCGCGATGCCGAGTTTGGATTGCAACCAAGTTCAAGTTGTATGCACAGGCGCTGAAGGAAATCGGGTTTATCGCGGACTCCCTGAACCCTGTACCGTATCTACTCGCACAATGTCCACACCACGCCATAAAAAAAAAAAAAAGAATTCTTTTTTTTTTTTCTCCAGTAATCATCGAACGGACTCGAATACACACTACATATTGAGCTGGTGTCTGCAAATAAAGAGTTTTTGCAGTTCCTGCTGTGTAGAACTTGCGTTCTTATTACAGCGTTATGCACTGTTTGGAAGGAAGGAACGTCTTGTTTGAGCTTAAACAGTGGCTGACGTGAGTACCCCCGATTCACACTGCAGCCACATTTAGCAAGGAATACAATGGTATGACTCATGACTTTGACTGTATGCGGTGTAAAGCCCGCGCTCAGTGTTTCGAGTGATGTTTGATGGATTTCGTGCTTACAGCCTGCTTTGCTTAACATCGACTTCCGCAGCGAGATCGCATTCCTTTGGTCTGCGTCGTCGAAGTCTAATATAGCGCTTGACGTCCTTGCCTACCTGGTTCGTACAGAAATAAAGAAAAAGAAAAGGAAAGACACCTTTGTTTTTGAACATATAGACATTGGAAAAGCGAGCTGCTACATAGAGAGACGTGTACTTGCTTTGACCTCACTGTATGTCAGTGAACTAAAGATCCTGGCGAATGAGGCAAACAAATGAATGCCGAGTGTTTTACCGAACGATGCGGACCAAAAATGTGTGTTTTCTTTCTTTGTTTTACTTTTCTTTAATCAATGCACGCAGACTATCTTCTATTGCACACATGCCATCCTAATATGCCCTATCTGTTTTTCTTTTCTTACCCTTTCGGTAATATACAGGTGTTTCAATAACATCGGTTTTAGCATACTGGCTATACGTGTCCCCTTTAGAGGAGTACTCTACCACACGCTTCAGGCGCCCAAAATTATGCGACTTAACGCGAAGGTTGGGAAACACTTGTGATATATGTTAATTTGATACGAAAGTTGGTCGTAAAGGGACGTTCCGTTCTCTCAACAATACGATTTAAGCGCAAAACAACATAACGCATAGCCTATATCAGTATCGTTTTCCGTTCGCTGGAGCAAGTTTTCAGCGCTGGATACTCTAGGAAACCGATCACTAAACAATTACTATTCTAACTAATTATTATTCGAATTGCATTCTACTTTTTTTTTCTTCTTTACCCGCCGTGGTTGCTCAGTGGCTATGGTGTTGGGCTGCTGAGCACGAGGTCGCGGGATCGAATCCCGGCCACGGCGGCCGCATTTCGATGGGGGCGAAATGCGAAAACACCCGCGTGCTTAGATTTAGGTGCACGTTAAAGAACCCCAGGTGGTCAAAATTTCCGGAGTCCTCCACTACGGCGTGCCTCATAATCAGAAAGTGGTTTTGGCACGTAAAACCCCAAATATTATTATTATTTTTTCTTCAGCCAATAGCCTCCATGGCCGGAAATAAACGTGAACAAGTTGACCTAATTTTTCTTTGACGTGTAACGGGCGCTTGCGCTTTGTGGGGTCAAGCTTTCGCGGTGACGCGTCACGTGGGCCGCGGGAGGCCAGCGCCGCCTCCCACCTCGCTAAACACTGCGGCCGTGGGAACGCGAGCTCGGAATGCGCGTGTGGCAGTGTGTGTGCAGTACCTCTACCGCCTCCTCGTCGCGTACTATAACACCGCAAAAAAAAAAGATAAATGAAAGAAAAGAAAGAAAGAAAGAAAGAAAGAAAGAAAGAAAGGGTGAGCGGTTGCCGGCGCCCAGCGCCTGCGGCGGCGAGCGGTTCCGCTTAACCGCAGCAGCAGCGGTGGCTCCCTCTGTTTCCCACGCACGGCTGCTTGCGTCTCGCTGCTTCTGCAGGTGTGCACTCGGGATTCCGTGGCGCGCCTCCCGGAACCGAAACCCGCCCGTTGGTCGGTCGGTCGGTCGTTCGTGCGGTGGGTCGCGGCGTAAAAAGCGTCGCGTAGATGCGCTTTCAGGAATTGCCCGGGAACACGGCGTTCTTCGGAGGCAGTGCCCTATTATAACATGGAGGAGAGAGAGAGAGAGAGAGAGAGAGAGAGGGGAGGGAAATGTCGTAATATAGGTACTACTGCGTTATCCATGCAACCTTGTGTGTGCCCGCGTCTTTGCGTTGCACCTCGTTTGAGCAAACTTTTGCAGCGCTCAGGTTCGCATCATTGTCCTTGCTGGCTATGAAACCAGATTTTGTTTTCGGAACCTATTAGCGTAAGAGTAACGGTACGTATCATGTAAAAATCATATTTTTGCTAGACTAGAGTACCGTAGTCCGAAGACCGTAGGGGGAGCCGTGATGAAAAATTATACAACTCGGTACAGTGCAGGGAAAGGTTACGTGTCCCGTTAGTCAGTAAAAAGAGAGAACCATAAGATGGCTTTACAGTGATCGCCTTTCGTGCAACACTGGTACAATGGACGCTTCACGTATCTATTCGGTGCGCACAATGGGCTATCTCTCCCCCTTCCTTCTCTGGAGCACGTGGGCGGATCTCGTTATACTGATTGGCTGACCACGAGCCCTACAGCATTCGCTGCACTGTAATGTATATGGTGAAACTGCATGTGCATAGTAAAGTCATGCGTCTCAGAGTTTCCTGAAAAACAAAAACAAAAACAAAAACTTACACAGAGGGAACTTCGTCGCCCTGACTGTTCTGTTACAGCATTAGAAAAGTGGTCAGCGCACGCGGAATTAGGTAGTACTAATTAATTCGGGCTTGTGCCTTCGGACGATCTCTTGTAATTTCTTTATTACGTTTCATCTTTCCAAGTTTCGGAGTGAGCACGTAGTTTTCTAAATACGGCGAGGCAATATAAGTATGCCTGCGAATACGTGCAACCACTGCGGAGTGTTGCATTTACGACGGGATATTTCGTTGATAACGACCGATTTGCAACGTCGCGAAACCGTTTTTACCCGTTAGGACGAAGCTTAGGCAAATCCATGTACACTGTAAAATAATTAACATATATAAAAATGAATATGAGTGTAAATCGGTTAATAATACACAACCTCACATCATTTTTTTTTTTTGGACGTAAAAGTGTGAGTTACAAGTCTTCTTACATACACCGTTATCGGCTAATAAGTTCGTAAATTATTTTACAGCGTAGTATAACCATCCTTCCCATGCCGTTTTTCAGTGTAAGTATGGGTTATACGGATCGGTTTACACCTTTATTCAGCTTTAACGGTGTAAATTATTTTACAGCGTACCATAACCATCATTCCCATGCCCTTTTCGGGTGTAAGTGGTAGTTACAGACCGGTTTAGCCCCTTATTCAGCTTTAACGGTGTAAATTATCTTACAGCGTGCTAACCACCACTCCCGTGCCGAGTCGAATCGCCACACTTGCAGCTCCCGCGTACACCTGCGACAGAGCCGTCCTTGGGGTAATTTTTTGTGGTAATTATAACTCGACCACGGCGCGTCCCGCACAACTCCCGGCTCGCCGGAAGCGAAGGTGAAGGTCAAATTGAGCCGGGCGACTTGTTTACTCCAAAGGCTCGCAGATATACCTTCTTAACCACATACCGCGTACCCGCCGAGGAGAATCAGTGGGTGCGGTGTTCAGCTGCCGAGCATGGCGGAGGTCTCGGGATCGAATCTCGGCAGCGGAGAAACTGCGTCCCGTTGTAAAAAAACTCGGAATACGTGGCAAAGGAAATGCCGCAGGTGGCCTAAATTATTCCGAAGCCCGGTTCCCTCACTAAGGCGTCCCCGTATAACACGCAGGCTGCGGGGCTTTGGGAATTCGAGACCGACAATCACCATCATTATACTCTCTTGCCGTATAAAATCGCACAAAGTAAAGCATCGCGGCGAGCGAGGAGTCACCGTATGCCCTGAACGTAGCCCGGTAATTTTCACTCATTGTTTTCAGAATTATGTAGAATTCGTTAAAAATGTCTTCATATAGCAAACTAGCGGAGGCACTATAGAGGCACACTAAAGCAAAACTCTCAATCACTCAAACTCCGCGTGCGTCCGCTAGCTCACCGCGGCTTTCCTCCCCCTCCCCTCCCTCTCTCTATCTTATCTTTCTATTCCCTCTTTCCCGTCCCTATAGAGTAGGGTACCCAACCAGACACACTTCTGGTTAACATGCCTGCCTACTCTCTTTATTTTCTTCTCCTCCTCCTCAATCAGCTTAGACTGATAAACAATTCTTTTAAAACTCAATTTTCGTTAATTTCGCAATAACAGGTTGATTGTTAAATAAGCAATTTGAAGGTGAAAGCTTAACTAAAGGTCACTTAACATTTTTTTTTTAATTTCGCGCCCAAATACCGGACGCAGGCGCGTCAGTGTAATATCACGAACTTCAATGTAGTTTTTTTTTCGTATTTATTTAGGCCGCGCTGGCTCGCTAAAGGTTCCCAAAACTTGTCATGTCGAGTCATACTGGCTCTTTTAGAACACGATGTAGTTCATTTTTGCCGAAGAAGCATTACCGAGGTCCTAACAAACGCCAATAAACAGCACCTTCACCGCGGAGGAGACAAAGATATAAGCGGTTAAAGTCCCACGTATTGATGCGAAAGCATGAAATGGCCCATGGGGTGAAAAAGCCGGCATCTGTATAGCATCGAAACGGCATCTAAATCCCCATTGGCTGTGACGTCACGTCATGTGCGCGCCTCGACGGAGCAGAGCTGGCCAAAGGGGACGCTGCGTTGGCGCGCCAGGTGAGGGGAGAGGGCATCGCCGCGACGCCACGTCACGGCGATGCCGTCATGGCGCGCCAGGTGAGGGGAGAGGGCATCGCCGCGACGCCACGTCACACCCGCTCTCTCGGACGCCTGTGTTATCCGCGCGTTCCTTGTCCGCGCTAACTTCGCCTCCGGGTAATCGCTATAAAGAAATTAATCTATAGAAAACTGAATAAATTCGAAAGTCAAAACGTTGGCGGTAGTGAGTTTGGAGCCTACGACCCCACGCTCAGAAGCCGAGTGTCTTAGCCACTGGCCTAAACCAGTGCCTCCTAGATAGCGGGCCTGCGCAATCTGCTTTATGACATCATGCTACTTGAACCGAAATTTCCATTTTCAAGCTCGGCGTGACGACAGCGGTGACGTCATATAATGACCGCGGCTTGCTCGGAAGCTTCCCCATTATATTATGTGGTAGCATGACGTCACGGATCGAAGTGCACCTGCCATGTGGTGTCTAGGAGGCGTTGGCAAAGCGTTACAACGCGCTCGCTTGCCCGCTAGGAGTTCACACCTCGAAGGGCCGCTCAGCGGCGTTCAATTGTACATTAATGCTTTCGCATTAACAAGTCATAAGAAGTGATTAGGTGTCCTCGAGTCTTCATAACGAACCGGTGATAAATCATCGTCCCGCAATAATTCTGGCGAAAGTGGCAAGCCGCACCCTCTGCAGCGAATGCTGTGAACAGTACTGTTCTTGCGGCAAAAGTGCGTACAGTTGCTTTTATGAAATATCATGCGAAGTGAATAACCGATATGAAAGCATCAGGTTGCGTGACGTCGCTTTCTACGTCACGGAGAGATTCCAGTAGATGGCGCCACAGTGTGTCCTCGAGTAGGGAGCCTACATACGTACAAGGGCTTGAGCGTAGGCTCCCTATCCTCGAGGCCCATATTGCGCACAACAAGTGCGTAAAAACGCGAAACGAAAAGAAAGGAAACGTACACTAGCCACAGTCACGCGCGCATGCACTTCGCTTCCATTGTGCTTGAGAAGATTCATTACGACGCACCTACGCGTGACGCTGCGCCGAGTCGCCCAGGTGTCCGCGCTCCTCGCAGAGACTGCAGCCACCCTAGAGAGAGACGAGTTTCGAAACGAAAATACCGTGTCGAAATGGTTCCCCGTCGAAGTCGTTTGGAATTAAACCGAACAAGTTTATGTGAGGGTTCGAAGATTAACATGCGAAATACGACATATGACGTTGTTCGATGTTCCGGGAAGTGAAAAAGAGAGTTTGCGAAATGTAGACAGCCCGCCGAGACCGTTCACCGTGAGCGAGAGATTGAGAAATAAAAAAAAAAATTCTGGGGGGTTCTTAGGTGCCGAAACCGCGATGTGCTTACGACGCACGCTGTGACGGGAGCCCGGACTCCGTGTGAGGACTCGAAGGGCGTGAGAGATCAACCGTAAGGCACAGCGTGAAAGGACTAGAAAGAGTTAGCTTGACGTCTACTGGCACAATCTCTTCGGACCAGCACATGTACCGCAGGGTGCATGGTATATGCGCAGACAGTTGCTCAGCAGGGACGCGAATGTGTGTATGTGCGTGTGTGTAAGCTTAGAACTCTGCCCTGGATGCGGCAGAACCGGTTATCTATCTATCTATCTATCTATCTATCTATCTATCTATCTATCTATCTATCTATCTATCTATCTATCTATCTATCTATCTATCTATCTATCTATCTATCTATCTATCTATCTATCTATCTATCTATCTATCTATCTATCTATCTATCTATCTATCTATCTATCTATTATCCGGCCTTATTTAATAGTTTCAAGTTTATTTAAGATCTCGCTTATCGTTCCATTTCATTGCATTTAACATTAGCGTGCTATGTCTCTCCCCGAGGTATAGTTGTGGCTTCCCCCTCCCACCAATCCTTGTTTTTTATTTCGCATTCGAAGAGTTCAAACGTGGCGAATATAAAAAAAATTAAATAAAAACGACACGCAAGACCGCGACGGCTGACATTGAGGACGTTGAAAGGCACGCAGTACATATGTGCTCGTCGTGCTGACAATAGAGCGCTGCTGCGTTTATGTTGCAACAGGTGTGGAGAACGATCTCGCCTGCCCATACGTCACGCGACCTCTGCAGGGCGAACGCTCCTGGCATGTTGTGCATTTGTTTGTCCTCTGTGGATTTGCTGTGGCCGATACCGGATGCGGTTTATCCTGTATCCTTCCCTGCGTGGTATTTTTCGGACATGACTTTACTTCTTCGCTTACATTTTACTTTTGTTTTCTCTTAATGTTATTAGTTGCCTTGCATTTTCTTTTTGTTACTCTATGTAAGTTTACTCTTTTTTCTTTCGTGTCCAGTCTTTCGTGTTTTATATCCCTCGCCATAAGGATACGACTTTACGTTCAAGTTCACGTTCGCTCCAGAGCTAGGAAACCAGTGGAAACCACATGACGCGTGCGTCAGAAAGAAAGAAGAAGAAGAAAAAATTGCACGAACGGACTGAAGAAAATGAGCTTGCTGACGCCAGTTGATAACTTTGCTTTATTGTTTCTTGCGCTTCTTTAATTGGCGTTTGTTTATTGGCGTTTTTTTTATTTCTGCATTTTTCCAAACCCCGTAACATAATTTTTTTTTATTTGGATCTCACAACTTCCAAATCGTTAACTCACCTCGTCTTCGTCTGTTTCTGTGAACCACTCCAGGTTCTTGGCGAATCCCCCACCCCCCCCGAAGGCTCATCTTGAGTGCATGCTCCACGGGCATTCAGCATTCAGGACGACGGCTATAACGATGACATCATCACCACCACCACCACCACTGCAGACAGCCCTCTGCTCATGCAGCGCTTTGTTTCTATACATGGTATCGGTGGACGTGCTCGCCGTATGCCATCGATGAACAGTCAACGGCGCGCTACTCTGGCGCCATCTCGTAGCGGTCGTCGCCGCCGAGCTCCGTCTTGCGCGGCACCACGCTTTTCTTCTCACGCTTTGGCCACACCCTTCTCCTCCCTTTCGGCCACGTGGTTCCGCTGCACCCTCCCTCCTCCTCCGCTTTCCTCCTTGCGCTCTCTTACCCATAAAAAAACCGAACCTGTCAAAAAAACTTTTTTTTAATGCACTTCATTTTTTACAGCGCTCCGATGCATCTCTTGTCTGTGGGCAAAAATGTGGGCCGGGCCCGGAGGTCGTGCAATACTGGGCCGACCTGCGGCGGAGGTGAAAGGCTTCAAGCACTTCGTCCCTCATGATGATGATGATGATGATAAGAATAAGAAGGAAAGAAAGAACTCAAATAATATGAATTGTTTCAAGTCGATGGGTACACTGGAATCGCTTATGAACAGCATATGGGCTCACGAGCAGGAGGCATTGCCATACACGCAAAAGGACAAAATGTATGTACAACCACGCACCCTTGACTTGCAAGAGGACAATGCCACCGACTGTGGGTATGTCTGAGTCGTAAAAACGAAGTGTGAAGGTCTGGGCTAGTTGGTTTTGCATGAGACTGTGTGGTGCAGTTCTAAGCGGGACAGGAGACACAGCCTCCGGCCCGCAGCGCTTGTCCTCGTTTTTTTTTCCCCCTGAGTTCCCTGTCCCGTTTCGCGCTACACCACATCGTACATACGAAAGACGGAATCCGGATATCCACTGTGCATACATCTCCAGACACGTCCAAGTGTGACATCGAGATGTTCATCAACATGTTACGCACTTAGTATGGTTTAGCCATGATGAGGGACCCTAACCGCGTCATCATCGTTGGAGACTTCAATGTGGACATTACAAAACCAGACAAGAAATGGTTCACTCAGTTTGTGCTAGAAATGTTTGGTTTGAAGTGCCGCACCAATCCAAGTCACTTGACTACTCATTTATATCTTCTGTGTTCTCGCGCGTGCGCATTCACATAATCAGTGCTCCCTCTTTTTTCTTCCCCCTCTCCCCATGGTTATATATTCAGCCGCTTTTGACTTCAATAAAAAGTTTCAAGTAGCGCCTTGTCCTGTCTTTGTTCTTTCTTAGTGTGCTGTCTCTGTTAATTGGCTCTTGATCTTTTGAAAACTGCTCAACAACGGTGGTGTATAGATTTCACTTTGGCCGAGATTCTGTCTAAGGATGTAACCGAACAAATCAGTGTATATCGCAGTAATCACAAAGCAGTCGTGACTACTATTACCCCATAATGAAAATGAATACATGTACGCTTGTCTAAACCTGTGCGATGTGCTACAGCTTCGCTTGTCATTCACCTTCACAGAGTGGACTGGCTCCTGAAATTTTGGAGAAACCAGGGCACAAACAAAGGAGTCGCTCGATTGTTTCGGCCTCGTCTTACGCTCAGCAGGCCGGGTATAGAGCCAGGCCTAAGCTATAGAGCCAAGTCTCTGCAGAAGAGTTACGCTCCTGATACTCCAGCAGTTTACGTATAGACGCGGCCAAATATTCAAACCGGCCAGTTTTCGCATGAGCCGTTGTGGACGGATTACAAAACCCGATCGTCAATGCATTGATTCCTAATTTGACAGAATCCCTGGAAGCGGAAGAGACAGCAATTGCCTCAGCAATTGTTCATTCCTCCGCAAAGAATAGTTTCTCAGACTCTGAAACCGCAATAAGTCATCATGCCAATCGTAAAATCTACTCTACGGCTGCTGAAATCCTAGCATCATCTCCCTCATCTAATCCCCTCGTCACCATCCTTTGTATCCCTGCGCACTGCGACCACCCAGGCAACACTGCCGCTCCCACCCAGGCCGAGCATCGTCAACCGGGCTGAAAGCGACCTCCTTCCTGCCTTCGTCTCGCAATGCCAGGGATTGACTCCTCAGGTATACCACGACCTCACCCTGTTTCACAGAAATGCCCGCCGCAGAATAAACCACTTCTCAGAAGTGACCGGGCTTTGTGGCGCAGACTTGAAACGGCCACAGTCACGACCCCTTTCCTTCTCTCCATTATAACCCGAGCTGAAACCGCTCCTCACTGCCACATGTGTCTTAGCGCCAGAGCTGACATTAACCACATTTTTCTAAATTGCCCGAACAAACCCAAGCCGCCGCGGCAAGCTTCAGAGCGCCAGGAGCGATGGGAGGCTGCTCTGCGCAGTTCGCAGCCGAACCTGCAGCTTCTGACAGCGGGCTGGGCCCGAAAAGTCACCGAAGCACAAAAGTGCCGGGACATCTAGAGCGGCCCGAGGGCCCATCGTCGTCCTGCTTCCTTTTCTACACAACCCCCACTTCCCCCCCCCCCGCCCCACAAACATGATTATCTCGTGAATCAATAAACTTATTTAGCTACCTACCTACTTTCCCGAAACGAAACTCTGTTCGCAATATTATCCTACTATTTTGCATATGTCGTCACCAACAAAAGCGCAGTCACGCTTAAGTAAAAAGACACATGTTTAGTATAGAACTTATCAGGAATGCCACTTAAGCTTACAATTTCCGCAAGCGGTAAAGAAAACATTGATCGAAATTGTTAACATTGCTTAGAGCAGATGATGGGGTTCCTTGTTGTGGCTTCCAAGCAGCCTTGCACTTTAACTTTCGGTTTCGAAAGCACTGGACGGCTAAAATTATACCGCGCCACAACTATTAAATTATGTAATGTGACTCTGTCACGTCATCATTGTACAAAACCACTGTGTATACTGAACATCATTTTATATATGTGACGATTATTTTATGTATAGCTAAGTGTTCCAGGACACTACTTTGAAAACAAGCCGTGTACACAGTTCTTAATACTATGTATATGTGATCGTCCTGGCGGAATTGTGCCGTGATTGTGACCCCGTTGTTCGTATCGTCTGTTGTTGAAATAAACTTTTTCGACCACTCCCCCCCTAAAAAAAAAAAAGAAAGACCAGCCAGCCTGGTTTCGTGGCCAGGTCACAGAGCACTACATTGGAAAAGGAAACAGTACCTTCCACCTTATCACCAAAAATAGACGTAGCGCTGGCTTGGAAAACTATACGATCGACATATGGCGCTGTCGAAATCAAAACATACGATCATCATTATGTTGTCAGCAATATGGCCGCTGCAGTGGCGGATGGTCGTGCTGCTCGCTCGTTGGTCATGGGCGTCTCTCTCTCTCTCTCTCTCTCTCTCTCCCTTATTTTTGTCTCCAGTTTCTCTCGAGTGCTCTGTAGCTCTCAATCTAATGTTGTTATCTTGTCATAATTAGTTATTTCACAGTCAAGTTTTAAACGTTACAGAATTCCCGTCTACTGTCAGTACATGAAGGTCTACGGAGGAAGTATGGTTACCGAGAACGGCTGAAACTATTGTTCTATTGAAACTACCCTGAAACAAATTATATGATAATTCGCCACTTAAACGTCTCTAACATTCCGTCAAGTTTCAACCACTTTTCATAATGGTGTAGCTCACAGTGAAGTTGTAAATATTGTGGAAACTCCGTCTGCTATGCGGCGGTACACTTACACGCGTCATACTTCATAAAAGAACAAGAGGAAATCACTGCACACTGAAAATATTTATTCCTTGTCTGTGTCCTTCAACAACAACAAAACAATATATATATATATATATATATATATATATATATATATATATATATATATATATATATATATATATATATATATATATATATATATATATATATATATATATATATATATATATTCCCGCGATGTCCGTCACCATAAAATTCAAGACATCACATTTTACATCATCGACGGCTCCAGAACTCGCCGCCTTCCGTGCTGCTCCGGAATTCGTAATTGAAGAACCGTCACAGACATAGTCAATCTTCTTAGACTCCAAGGCCGCTCTCCAGTGATTGTGTCGACATTTCGTCATAGTCTGAATGAACAATTAGTCGCTGACATAAGAGTTCTTCATCACCCCGCAATGGGGAAACAAACGCAACGTAGTTTATCGGTGGATACCGGGCCAGTGAGATATCTACGGAAGCGATCGCGCAGATGAGGCCGCCCGATAAGCTCATGATAGCCTCCACTGTGTAGCATACCGTTATCCGGAACAGACGCAGCTACAGGTTCGCTCGCACGTGAACTTACACTTGAACAGTGGAACTCGACGGTATTTACCAACGCTTGTCTCCACGACTTGGGTCCGAATCTACGGCTACGTCTTCCGTCAGGGGAGGGGGAGGAGGAAAGAGAAAAGAAGAAGGCAGGGAGGTTAACCAGAATAACGTCCGGTTGGCTACCCTACACCGGGGGAATGGGAAAGGGGAAAGCAAAGATCACAGGGAGAGAGAGGAGGGAAGGAAAGAAGGAAATTGCGGCAAGTTCGCTGACGCGTGTGGTTTTACAAAAATTGCCTTAATAGTCACAGGTGGTCGCACAAACCCGTCGTCCTTAAGAAACACAAAAGTGCCTTCACCGCTTTATGGGCCGACGGGCGATGGGGGCGGTGTTCCAGCAGCACCTGCACAGAAAGCGGCCGATTGTCCAGTTTTTTGAAAGCTTTGGCAAGTTTTTGTCTCTCTACGGCATATCTTGGACAGTGGCACAGCAGGTGGTCGATGTTTTCTTCGGTGCCACAGACCTCGCATGCTGCACTGTCAGTCACTCCGTCAGGAATATCTACAGCTGAAGAGACGCTTCTGTTCGCCTGGTGGCTCGGCGTGGCCTTCGCGAATGCCCACTCACTTCGGATCAAAATGACCGACAGCCCGACATGCAATAACTGTAGCTGCGAGGAAACAATCGTCCACCTTCTCTGTTAGCGTCGCCGCTTCAGAGCGCCTAGGAAAAAAAAAAATCAAGAGTGTTAGGTAGTCTTGACAAACACCCTTTGTCGCAGGAAAGAGTCCTGGGACACTGGCCGAGACCGTTGTTAGCACAGAAGGCTTGGAATGCATTTTCTGCGCTTCTTGCGGAGAACTGGTCTTATAGACAGACTTCAAGTGGTGTCGTATTACCATATGCTTTTTTCCTCTTTTTTTTTTGCTCTTCATTCCTTTTGTGTTTTGTTACATTTCTTTTCTATTTATCTTTTATTCTCCTTACCCCCTTTCCCCAGTACAGGGTAGCCAGCTGGTCTAAGAGCTGGCTAATCTCCCTCTCTTTCTGTGTATTTCTGCCTGCTTGCTTGCTTGCTTGCTTGCTTGCTTGCTTGCTTGCTTCCTTCCTTGCTTCCTTCCATAAAAAGAAAATTCATTGCCTAACTAGATTCAACTCGTGTTGGACTTTGGCAGTGTGCACGTTCAGGAATCACCTTTATTCCAACAGTGTTTGTTGCACTGCTGCTAATAACGGCAGTAGATAGATATAAGTGACCATACTACATCCTTCGAACACTGTTGGTTCTGATACACGGAAATTAATAAATGCAAGATGGAAATTAGAACGCAGATGGCCATGGTTGTCTGCAGCTGCTACGGTGACGATGTGATGTCACCTATCACCAGTGCGATTACTGATGCAGGTGAATTCACAGTGATGATTGTGATTTCTCTCTCTCTCACTCTTTTTTAATTGCAAAACAGGGTTTCCATCTTCGCAGCTCCGCAAACACAGCAGACGTCGCTCTTCTGCAAGCTGTCCATTTCCGATCGCACCTTCTTGAACGAAATATCCGCGGATACGGTGTATTTTTCGACCGAATGTCGCGCCTCGGGTTCTTACGTAACGCCAAACACGAAGCCTCTTACACGTACAATAGTACAATAGGCAAGTGCTAAGTATTCGTGGAGACAGGCTCGCAAGGGCGGGGGGGGGGGGGGGGGGGGGGAAAGAAGGCACATACAGGCGGATGAACGGAACCTGCGGCCCGTGGGCGGACCCAAATATTCCTGCCACCGTAGGGCTCGCGGACAGGGTTGCTGCATGACTATATACTATATACGACCCTACGCATGTATCCCCATATAGCAAGCCCCTCGTTTCTGCAAGATGGGGCGCGACTATGTCTTCTTTTCTTTTTTTTTTCGCCGACCTTCTGCGCCCGAAGGTGTCGTCACCGGCCTTCCACACGAGGCCGGCGGAGAGCCATCGCCGGAGAACAATAGCGACTCGTCGTCGGCCGAGAATAAAACACCCCGCGGCGGAGGAGTTAGGACTAACGTCTCAGACCCTCGCTCTCTCGAGTCGCGAGCCTAGCGCGCGCGCGTGGTGTGCTTGTATATATGTATATATATCTTTTTCTCGCTTTCTTTCTTTCGATTCTCACTAGCGTGAGCGATGCAGGCGTGCGCGCAGCCGCAGCCACCTGTTCCACCGCTGCGGCGGGGAGCCAGCGCTCTGACTCGCCTGCAGCAGCAGCAGCAGCAGCCCCCCAGCAACAACAACACGTCAAGCCGCGCGCTTCGACGCTGCTTACGTCGGCTGCCGAATTGCTCCGCGCTACGCTCCACTTTGTTCTCCTCACGGCGCGCTTAGTGCTTTTGTCTTTGCTTTCGCTCCTTCTTCTCCTTCTTCTCTTCCCCACTCTCCCTCTCCTCGGCCCCCCCCCCCCTCCCGTTCTCGTGTCGCGCGTGTGCGTGGGCGACTGCGCCGCCGCCCTCACGCCCGCTTGTCAGCGAGCGCGTTCGTTTTCGCTTGTTCCTGCGACGACGCGCGATTTCGATCGACTTCGCCGGGGCGGGCGGGCAGACGCGTGGAGGGGCGAGCGCATGTCGGGCGTGAGCGGCTGCGCATATCCTATGGTTACGCGTCGCTGTTGCCTGTCCAGCCTGCCTGCTTGCCTGCTTGCCGGCCGCCCGTACCTCGCCTGGACTCATCTATAGCATATAGTTACTCCGGGCACACATTTCCTTATTTGCCCCTTTCTTCTTGCTGTTCTTCGCTTCTTTCTTTCTTTCTTTCTTTCTTTCTTTCTTTCTTTCTTTCTTTCTTTCTTTCTTTCTTTCTTTCCTTTCTTTCTTTCTTTCTTTCTTTCTTTCTATTTCGCTATTGGCGGTCCCTTGTATAGGTACTCGGTTTTTCTCTTATGTGGGGGTGGGTCCTTTATATTCGCCTTTGGGGTTCTGCAATACTATGCGCAGGAGGTCTCTAATGGTGTTTTCCTCTTCTGCGGAGGTTGTTTGCGATAACTTGCGCGCGCGGGCGGACTACTGACTTTCATTGACGTCACCACGCGGCAGCCGCACCGCGGCGTCAATGCGCGCACAATCGCGGCTTGCAATAACCTGCGGATTTACCCCGTTGCGTCTGCGTTATATTGGAGATGAAGTGGGGGAAAGCCTCACGTGACCGGTAGTATCGCGCGACTGACGCTGGCAACGGGGCCTTATCAGTGTAAAATATCTTCTTTCCTATATTTATTTTACTATTATTGTGTTTTTCGCGCGTGATGCATATACATCGTTTGACGATGCGGCCCTGACACCGACAAATCCGCAGAGGTGATGTGGGGAAATCCACGGCTGCGGTTCTGATATTAAAAAAAAAAAGAAAAAGAAACTTGATAGAGTGTGTTGCTGCACTAGCTTGGTTCATTCTTGCAGGTTTAACAAGCGTACACAGTAGATGGGACAGCGAAGATTATCCCTTCTACCGTGTTTACTTCACTGTCCCGTCTAAGGTATGCGCCTGTTAAACCCTGCAAACGTTTTTTTTTTTGCAGTATACAACCGGACAAGCGTTGACAGTATGCAACTGGACAAGCGCTCTTGTTGAAGTCAACTTTAAGCGAACGTTTATTGAAGCGTATGACTTGAATGCCATGCAAATGGACGCATGATGGGTGCAATTTTATTTACGAATACGCACAAGCAACTGTTCTCCTCCTTCTACTGTCGCAGACGTTTCGTGTCATTTGTCTTCGCGGTAACGCCCGTGTAACCTGTTTACGTTCTACACTGCGTCTTGTAGCATCGCCTTAATGCGTTCCTGCCCGGCAAGATGGCAGGACGCGGATACGACCAGCACGCTGCCCACGTGACACAATCACGTGACCGAACTGCTTTGCGTGCCGTCGTGTCCGATACATCCTCCGCGAAGGCCTCCTCGCCCTTTACGTTGTCTGTCAACAGCGAGAAACGCCGACAGAGCTTCAAGAATTGTCACGCTTTATTTATCGCATATCCGATCGCTCTATTTGCTTCGTCGCTTCAAGAGACAAGATATCTCAGCAAAAAACGGAAGCCAAGACCGTTGTATTCGATCCTTCGTCGTTGTTCAAGGTCCACTCATGCCTACACTGTCTGCGCGCGTGCCATGACCTCATTGACCTCTTGAGCAACTCGGAGTGTTTTTACTATAAGCTTAGGTAATTAATTAAACACGCGACCAACCAGTGATCGATGCTGTACTGTGGTTCCTGCCAGTGTGCGCATGGTAGAGCATCGGTCATTCGTTGGTTGCATTGCAGCATGCTTCAGTGCACTAATGTCGCTGTGTGCAAGTTCCTGTAGTCACGTGGTGCTTTTTTTATGCGAAGCATATTACGAGGGCTCAACCCAGCTCCTCAGGCGCGGCGGTGACCATGAAATCACGTGACACCGTGACGTCACGACAGAGGAGAAGTGGCTTTGGCTCAACTCTTGCAAGACGGGCTGGGTGGGAATCGAACCAGGGTCTCCGGAGTGTGGGACGGAGACGCTACCACTGAGCCACGAGTACAACGCTTCAAAGCGGTACAAAAGCGCCTCTAGTGAATGCGGTGTTGCCTTAGAAACGCGCTGTTTCTAAGGCGTGCGTCTCTTGCTCAGGCGCACATTTCGTTGCCGCGCCGAACGCTGCTTTGCTCGACGCTCACCGCGTCCAATGCGGGGCGCGTAGTCGCTGCCCTGTAGCCCATTGTCTTACACCCCTTGGCGGGTCGACGGGAACGCTGTCGCGTTCCACTCTTGAAGGCGAAGAAGTAATGCATGAGTTGTTTCTTCGTCTAGCCGAACCAAATATAGCCAAGCAACAGCAGTTCACCAGGCTAAACAGTGGTTCAACAACTAAAATAAAGGCTAGTATGCTTCGCATCCTGGGCTTAACCTTACCTAAGCCACAGCCATTTTTTTTTCTTTCAAATTTCTCTGTCTTTTTCTTTGTATTCTTGCAGCCCACAACAATTAAAACAACAGCAACCATCATGCCGGAAAGAATTGCATATTTCTAAACTCGAACCCCGGCCACGGCGGCCGCATTTCTACGGGGGCGAAATGCAAGAACGCCCGTGTACCGTGCAGTGGGCGCGCGTTGAAGAACTCCAGGTGGTCCAAATTAATCCGGAGTCCCGCACTACGGTGTGCCTCATAATCAGATCGTGGTTTTGGCATGTAAAACCCTAGAATTTATTTTTTTAGATATTTGTCAACAGGGTCTACAACTTATGCATTGAAGATTTTGCATTTAAAGCAATACTTTAGAAGTATATTAATGAATTATTGTTCATTAATTGCCTAAGCTGTTATAAAAAAGATCACTGACGATTACGATACTCGCTAATACGAAACTGGAACATACGTGCTTCCACTTTGCGATGGAATGGCTGACGCGAACAGACTGTCTCGTGTGGCACGGCGCAAACGGAGTGAAGCGTTACGAAAAAGAAAAGAGGGGGGGGGGGGGTAACACTCAAGCACAACCATAACGGCGATCAGAGTCGGCGATCGTCGAAATTACGATCTGCGGGTCAAGAGCGTCGGCTTTTATACATGACTAGTCGTAGGTTCCAGTGTAAACGCTGGTGCCCACGTGGCTTCCAGAAAGTACTGCACAATTCGCGTCGCACGTTGAATCGGATTACAAATACTGTGGCGCCATCCCGTAGCCTCGTGCGGCACTCTGTTTTCCTCCTCACTCTTCCGCCATGCTCTCCTCCTCCGCTTTCCGCCTCATGCTTTCACGGTAGCCTCCTCGTCCGCCTTCCTCCTCGCGCTCTCTAGTTCCCTCTCCCGCTCCACGTTCGCTTTCATCATTCGCTGTGCTCGCTCGCACGGTTACGCCGAGGGACAACGCCGACGCCCACCGCAGGAACGAGCGCCTAAGAGTTGCGCTCTTAAAGTACTCTGACTCGCAAAAGAGGTCAATGAATAATGCTAAGTTGGCCGCATTCTCGTAGCACCACACGTATACTTTTTTAAGCTGCAGCCATTCTTTGCTTACTCCCTCCGATAACCTTCAGCAATCGGCCATCTTCCCTATATCCCTTTCCCAGCCACTGCGTACTTCGCGCCGCCTGCACAATCACCGATGTTTCAAACGCACCTTCGGACGCACAAAATGTTCAATCAATCAGCAATCCCGCATGCTATTGAACAGTACAACTGTGTCTTCTTGACGGCACTGTAAACATCCGCGATCCGTTCAAGTTTCTATGAGAGGCGACTATGTTTTCCTGATATTTTCCTTCCTTTCTTTTTTTTTGTATCTTAATTTTGTATCAATACAACTGAAACGTGGGAGGCCAAGCTTTCCTCTGATGACCTGGACGACCAACGCAGTCTCGTCGCCCGGGCCAAGGAGGCAGCCCATGCCAGAGGGTTCTTGGAATAAGGAATCCTCCCACCTAGGGTGAACCGGGTTCTGACTCGGTTTACCGTTTCGGAAAATAAAAGTTTAGTTCTCTCTCTCTCTCTCTCTCTCTTGTCAACTTGTTTACCGTTTATACGTGCCCTTGCTACCCTTGGCATAACTGTTGTTTTCTGCGTTTTCCCGATGATCCAATTGTAAACCCACGCGTAATTAATTTTGTGTAGTAACTATCAATTGCTTCTCTTGCAGTCACACGTTGTCCCACTCCCTCATCTAATACTCTAATTGGAGCCTGTGAGTAATAAAAATGTTCAGTGGCAATTTAGCGGCAAAATGCGAGAGTAATGCGTGAGCATTACTTTGAGGTGCGACGTATATGGGGCGACAGCATCGCCTCGTCCGAGAATACGTCCCCCTGTTGGCGTTTTCCACGATATGTATACCGCGCGGCCGCTTCGTGGCCAATCCCCCCGCTTTAGGCAGGTGCCATTGTATGGAAATCACCATCGTAATGAACACGTGGCGAACACCTGAAAGAGTTATATTTGGTGTTGACACGAGAGAAGTCTTCGTACGTGCCTTGGTGACCTAAAATTAAAGGAAGTAAGAAAAGTTTCACGGCCTAAATCGATGCTGAGGGGGCGGGCCAAGGTTCGAATCCTGCCGCCAGACGTCCTATTTTTATTGTATCTTTAAAAAAAAAATTTTTACAAGTGAGATTGACTCTACTTGAGGAGAACCCGACCAGCGACTGACTAAGGTGAAACCAAGGTAGGCAAAGAAATATTCGCTTTAAAAACTGAAATTATCGCCGGAAGCTTTCTGCCCGCTGATGTCCGCCTATATATAGCCACGCTTAGCTTACTTACAAAAGCAGTAGGGGCCTAAATATGATAGTTGTTTCTTTTGAAAAAAAAATAGTAAGTTGCGCGTGAAAAAAGAATCAGCTGGTTATACTCGACCGTTCCTGCCACATCGTTTGCGCCGGCCAGCGATGCGTAATCGTTCGGGCGGCTCCAGCGTCTCGATCTCGTGTCGCTCTGCAGCTGCGGGCTCGCTTTGTTCTTCCGCCTGAGAAAAAAAAGAAAAACCTGCCTGCGGTGTTCTTCATCTTCAATGACGTAATCATGCCCGTGCAGAAAGGAAGTATAAAAAAGAAAGAACTGTCTCGAAGGTCGCTCGAAGCGAATCCAAAGCGGCGTTATATATGACTGGCTCGTCGACAACGATGCCGTGACGGCATGAACAACGTTAACTACGATGACTGTGACGCGACGACGTCGACAACTGCGACGTAATAACGACGTTAACGATAACAACTACTGCACCGTAATTTTTTTTTTCTTCTGCCGACTTCTTCAGGCAAATCTGATGACAAATACGTATAAACATCTGACATATCACGAACCTCGTGGGTCGGCGAAGCGTTGCTTAACCGTGCTTGCGTGTCAGAATATGAAGTTGGAAAAGGTGGCGCGAGGATCTGCGTCGAAACTGGGTGCCACGGACTTTCACCGACATTTCAGCGGATTCGGAGAGCCTATTCGCTAACTTTGGCGATCATTTTTTATGCGAAGCATATTACGAGGGCTCAACCCAGCTCCTCAGGCGCGGCGGTGACCATGAAATCACGTGACACCGTGACGTCACGACAGAGGAGAAGTGGCTTTGGCTCAACTCTTGCAAGACGGGCTGGGTGGGAATCGAACCAGGGTCTCCGGAGTGTGGGACGGAGACGCTACCACTGAGCCACGAGTACAACGCTTCAAAGCGGTACAAAAGCGCCTCTAGTGAATGCGGTGTTGCCTTAGAAACGCGCTGTTTCTAAGGCGTGCGTCTCTTGCTCAGGCGCACATTTCGTTGCCGCGCCGAACGCTGCTTTGCTCGACGCTCACCGCGTCCAATGCGGGGCGCGTAATCGCTGCCCTGTAGCCCATTGTCTTACACCCCTTGGCGGGTCGACGGGAACGCTGTCGCGTTCCACTCTTGAAGGCGAAGAAGTAATGCATGAGTTGTTTCTTCGTCTAGCCGAACCAAATATAGCCAAGCAACAGCAGTTCACCAGGCTAAACAGTGGTTCAACAACTAAAATAAAGGCTAGTATGCTTCGCATCCTGGGCTTAACCTTACCTAAGCCACAGCCATTTTTTTTCGGTGGTTTCTGCACGATGATTACGTTTCTTATTTTCAACGTGTATGTACCGCAGCGACCAGTAGTTTGAGAACCCTGGCAGCCGAGCAGGATTAAAATTTTCTTCTTGTGCAACACTAGCCTGGAGTTCAGAAACGCACTGCAATGTCTAAGAGAAGAGAGAGAAGTAGAAGTAGAAGAAAAAGATAGATAGATAGATAGATAGATAGATAGATAGATAGATAGATAGATAGATAGATAGATAGATAGATAGATAGATAGATAGATAGATAGATAGATAGATATATAGATAGATAGATAGATAGATAGATAGATAGATAGATAGATAGATAGATAGATAGATAGATAGATAGATAGATAGATAGATAGATAGATAGATAGATAGATAGATAGATAGATAGATAGATACTCATTTGGGTTAGGAAACTTCGTCGCTAACTTAGATTTCCTAAGTTAGTGACGCAAGACTCTGCGCTTGTGACATCATTACGCAGTCCAGAAAAAAAAAACAGGAAGTCATCATTTGCCTGTTTCGTATGTTTGCTCGTTCAGTGCACGTTCGATTTTTTTCCCGCCTGTTTACGCATTATAGGATCGCGCGGCAAATGGCGTGGCGGTCTATTTAAGAGACTCCCGGGAAAGCCCCCCGTTTTTGTTAGACCTCCTCAAGGCTTACATAGACTGGACGTGCCTTCACCTGCCTCAGGGCCTGACAGGGGCGAGTGAAACCGAGGGTCCTTGAGTGTATATAGAAGAAAGTTTGCCTTTCTTTTGGGGATTTGTTAGACCACGTGTTTCCTTCATTTGCGTCACGGCGGCGACTGTTGCGCCTCGAGGTGTACACTCTCGTCCTCGAGCAACCAAGTTAATCGGACTCCCGTTCCTTATTTGCGCGTTGCCTTCGCGTTGCCGTACAAGTGCGCGGGGGATGTCCGCAGACTCGGTCAACAAAATGCGCAATTCATCGTGCGTCGCATACCCTATAAGGGGACACTAAAGACAAGTGCATGCTAAGTTAAGCTGCACTTGCAAATTATACACTTCTGCAACAGCAAAACAGCCACTCTTAACGTGACAGAGGACGTATATATAGCAAGATCGAAAAGTTGCAAGGACAGGTGCCGAGACCGCCATGAAGATGCAGCGCCACCTAGTGGTCGTGGCATAGAGTATTTTCGATGACGTCTGCTCAAGTCTCCAAACTCGCGCAATCAGCGTGCGGAAAACAGCACGCTTAAAAAAAACATCACGCGCGTGCGGAAAACAGCACGCGTCGCACACAGGTGCGCAAATTTTGGTTTGACGCTGCTCGAGCGAACCCAGTGCAAACCGAAATTTGTGCACCTGTGGGGGCGAAGGTGAAGTTTTCCGCACGCGTGAGGCTGTGGGACGCGTGAGGCTGCGGGAGGCCGTGGAGGAGGAGGAGTAGGAGGAGGAGGAGGAGGAGGAGGAGGAAAGAACTTTATTTAAGGCCAACACTAAGGCCCAGTGGAGATTTGAGCGAGTTTGGGCCGCCGTATTATTTTTAAGGAATGCATTGCAATTCTGAAGGCCCAACTTGGAGCACGTCTGGAGTGACTTTTCCAGAGGCGAAGACGACCCACGTATATGAGAAAAGATACCTTGAAATCCTAGAAAATCAGTGACGTCACGCTGACGTCCTGGCTCGCCGAGGTTCCCCGGGAAATTAAAAAAAAAGAAAAGCGGGAAAAGGAATAAGTACAGCCGTCGCGAATTCCACAGTAATGATGAACAAGTGGCTCATGAGTGAGTGAGTGAGTGAGTGAGTGAGTGAGTGAGTGAGTGAGTGAGTGAGTGAGTGAGTGAGTGAGTGAGTGAGTGAGTGAGTGAGTGAGTGAGTGAGTGAGTGAGTGAGTGAGTGAGTGAGTGAGAGCAAAACGGAGTCTAATAACAATAAAAAAACTGCAGTTTGCTGCCCTATACGTTGTAAAAAAAGAAAAAGAAGGATCTAAAGAGAAAGAAAGAGAGTCCCAGAAATTCCAAGGCTTCACTGTCACAGCCTATCTCGCAGGCCGGAAGACCACAGGAAAATTACCTATGGCTTTCCAGCTTGCCTTTAGCGTGGACGTACTTGCAGCGGAAGAGGGCCCACAAGCGTCCTTTCATCTCGATTTGAAGGACAGCGTGGCGGTGCCGCCATATGCATGACAAGGCATACCTGGATCATTAATTGGCCAAACGTGCAACACGGAGAAGCACACTTGCTAATCAGGAAGAGGGTGCATTCGAACTTCGGGATGACGTCCTGATTAACCGCTCCCCCGGACAACGCGGGAGGAGCTCCGTATGCATGGTTTACGCTGATAATGACGTAGACCGACGGTAGAGGAGGAGTCAACGGAGGAGACACTCTCGTGCGCTCCGACGGATTGCTCCGCGCCGACATGGCAGAGCTCGGAAGTTCGTAATGTCTACGTTAGATGCCCGGCGACGGGCAGGCGGTAATGGTCCTCCTAAAGTGACGGCGCTGCAGGCTTAAACGATCGACGAATGATTCGGAGAAATTCGTGAGGTGACGCGCCCCTTCCTTTCGCGACAGTCGATATACCGACGCGTGCGCGTTTGGGATTGAGAGACGCGACGAGATCGGCGCGTCACATACGCGTGCGCGAACTGTCGCGATTTCGCGCTTGTACGGCGCAAACTTGGTTTCCGCGTGCACTTTCGACAGAAACTGGAATATCGCGCCTTAAGAGGAAGCTTTCACACCTCGGGCCCAACTCCGGTTCCAGCAATTAAAATACGCGTAAAATTCGGAAATGCTCTCGTGAGAAAGCTTATTGAACGACCTGAACAGAGAGAGCATCGCACGCGTAATGCGAAGACGTGGGATCGTTCCCCACCTGCAGCAAGTTGTTTGTTCGACCACTTTCGTTGCCACTGATTTATCATTTTGTTAACTCAATTACTAAGTATAAGTAATTTGTCCTATGTCGCCCTTGGTGTCTTTGTTTGTTGGCTTCTCATCTTCTCATGATATGATTAATAAAAATGGAGCCCCTCGGTTAACCCTCTTTCTTGCCGTTGTATGAAATTTGTTACATATGAGAGAGCAAGTTAAACTCTAGCAACTTTAGCAAGGAGAATTTTGATATTGAACGCTCCTATATGTTAAAAGTAAACAGGGAAATCGCTAGGTTACAAAAAAACAAGTGGAGCATATTTAAGAGAAATTACAGTTTCGTAACTCCGCACCAAAAACTGTTGCTAAGCTAGACCTCTCTGATCCCCCACCCCCCTCCCACCTCTCACGTACAGCAATCCCCCCTGTCACCCTCCCCCAACCGCTTGTCGATGCGCCGCTGGTGTAGCATATTATATAAGAGCGTCTAAAAACTTGTTGTGAAAGTGGATCGTTAGTGCGCAGTGATTTAGTCAATTATGATTTATTAATGAATTATTTAATCAATTACTTATATAATTGGTCGAAGGGTTGAATTTAATGTACCAATGCAAACCAGGAGCTCACTATGAGAGACGACGGGGCGGGGGTTTCACTACCGTGCGCTCAACTCGGAGTATGGTACACTTAACGTTTGTATTTGTTTAATTTTTCGTAGTCCCTAATCGAAATGATGTTTGTGGAGCCGCAGGTTCAAAACGCGGCCTCATGTTGAGCAGCAAAACACCATTGGCCCCTGCGGATCAAGTACAACAGACACGCCCAACAATACCCAAGAAATGCATCCTACCCACCATCAGGATAGGCAGGAAAGCAGAACGCGTGATACACAGAAGAAATTCGGTAACAGTAAGGACACCACATTTGTAGACGCAGATAGATACAGACACAAGCGCGCCTACACAGCAGTGGCGATAAATTACGAGGGGAAATGCACGACGAGTGCTACAGTCAACACGCCACACGTAGAAACCTCAGAGGAAATAGCTATCACGTTAGCCCTAGCAAAAACAGAAGCGGGCATAATCATCAGTGATTCCCAGACGGCGATACGAAACTTCGCCAATGGTCCAATCTCACCAGAGGCACTACGACTCATAAAATTAGCTAACAACCACGACAAAAGTGTCGATCTCATCTGGACACCCGCTCACACACTGCCAGACGGTAACAATGAGGCGATGCACCGCATGGCTCGAGAGCTTACGCACCGAGCCTCGGTTAGCCCCGCCTCACCGACTACCGACGAGTGGGTGTGGGAAAATCGGATGAGCAGATTTCACGAAATTACACAGCACCATAGATTGCAGAGGCGCACATTCCCGCCGCCGCACCCAAAATTAAGCAAAAATCGGTCTGTCGAGTGGCGGCAGTTACAAAGCAGTTCCTATTCGAGTCCAGCTATCAAGCACCTAGTACACCCAGATTTATACACGACTGACAAGCGCAGACATTGCGACTCTAAAGCCACCCTGGGGCATAGCCTATGGGAATGTACGGGTATAATACACACTAACATTGATGTAGCCTGGAACAGCGACATCCTCCGCGCGTGCTGGGAGTCTGCGTTGCTCAGCTCGGACCAGCACCAACAGTGGCCCGTCCAGCGAGCCGAGGAAGCCGCCAAGGGCAAACAACCCTTGGCCGAAACCCAGGCGGGGTCCAGGCCCATGACCTACCAAACCGCAGAGAGAGAGAGAGAGACAAAAGGGAAGGAAAGACAGGGAGGTTAGCCAAACCGCAGGGCACTCAATAAAGTCATTTGAATGATGAAAGCGCAATTTATGCAGCCAGTGAGTGCGAAGCTGCAGGCGAAGTGCGGAGTCGGGCACTTTTCGTCTGCTCACGCACAGCAGACGATGCGCCGTCTGTTCTGTTCAGCTACAATGAAGTCGGCCTAGTGCAGCGCACGACGTCATGGCCTCTGCCCGGCACTATACAACTCGTCTGCACTGTTATAGCCTGCACGAAGTGTAGGTAAAATAAAACAAACCAAGTCCTAGTGGTGCACCGGCTGGCGTACGACGAGACGTGTCCAGGCACGCCCTTGCCTTCGCGACCCCCATGGCAACAACGCTCCGTAGTTCTACACCGCGGCCACGCGAGGTGAAAGAACGAGCGCTAAAATAAACCGGGGGGATAAAGCAGCTGGAAAAGCCCGGCGCAACACACAGCGGCCACGTGTGTCTAAATACGTGCGCCCAACTCGCGCAGACAAGCATGCACTTGTACTTACACGCGGACTGTCGTGACCTTGGAAGCAGCGGCATCAGGCGTCCGTCTTCCTCGTTTCAGTATAAGGCGCCGCGTTTCACATGCCCGACGGGTGCCGCAGTTAGTCAATAAAGACACGAGCTCCTTAACGCTATCGCGTTAAAACGGGTGCCACAGTTAGTTCACATCCCCGATGGGTGCCACAGCCGTCGTATACCCTGTGTATGACGGCTGCGCGTTAATTTCAGGCCACCTCGAGATTTTTAACGCGACGCTTAAGTCTGCGTAAACTGCAATAAGATGGAAAGGTGTGGCGAGTTTCTATAACTGCACTTTTGTATACACAGCAACAGCGCAAACAAGACAGACGCGGAGAAGGCCACGGGACTGCGCTTCCCGTTACCTTCACGTTTATTTTTCTTCTTTTTTCTGTTTTTTTTGTCCCTGTTTTTGGCGTATAGTACGCTTATCGCCATCATGACCAATCATGACTCTCTGATTGTCTTTCCTTAGTATATCAATTTACTTCGCGAACAGACAAGATGCCGCATAGTTATCAGTTTCATCAGGTAGTACTTATTTTTTAACCTCCTTCGCACTCTCTTCCCTTCCAGGTTTTTCAAGACGTGATTGCTTTGCCCTTCCCACTTGACCCAGCCTTATCGCGGACCAGCGTGTACGCCATGATTAGACTGCGCGCCTACCAAATTGCTATCTGTGTTTTACAGACGAAAAAAAAAAAAACCTTCCAGGAACTATTTTCTTGTTCAAACATCTGTGATTTAATGAACACAACAGGCGAGACGAATGGGTATCGCAAGAGGGGAATACGTACACTTCGATTTGCTAAACGTCGTAATAAACGGTTCATTAAGATTTAGTGTTCTTCAGCTTACTTCGGATGCCTACGAACTACTAGAAAACACCACGTGACATGCCCGCTTGCGCGTCATGACTGCACTATCGTGAACCGCCGCGAGGGAAGCATATCGCTGGCGTAAATCGCACAGGCAACGCCTGCGTCACTGCCCCCACGTCTTTTAAGCGGCAGCCCACTCCGCTAGGTGCTACGTTCGTTTGTACGAGAGACGTTTGGGGGCGCTGCAATCACGACACGCAAACGGGCATGTCACGTGGTATTTTTCGGCATTGCGCGGGCATCTGCAGTAAGAGGAAAAACACTAATGCCTAACAGATAGAAAGTTAGAAACTGTCTAATCGGGCGTTTTGCAAAGCGCTCTGTAACATTCTAATAGGAATTCCTTTTGCCTAACTTCGTTGCTTCCGAAGTCCGTCAATAAAGTTTGACTAATTATGCAATTAAGCAGAATACAAGAATACTGCGACTTGCTCCATGCAATAGTCAGCAACATGAATTCGGTCGCGTCGTCTTAGAAGTGCACCGGCACATTAAGTTAGCTGGCCCACCCTGTGGAATGGATCGCAATGGAGGGAACTCTTTGTGGGACACGTACGCCACTCAGTTAGAATACTATACCGCTTGCCACGGGCACCGATATCTCGGGGTATAGATATTCCGCGCTTCGTCTCCCGGCTTGAACAAGGCCGACTGTATAACGATAATCCTCATCGTGATGGAGTTTCCCAGGCGGTTTAAAGTTTGCATCAAATGCCCTCTCACGACGCAGCCGTATCGAGCTACTGTGCAGAGAAGACTCCATGACGGGCGATGCGTCATAAAAGGCCGGAGCGGTTTGAATTATCGTGCGCGGATGGAGGGGGAGCCCCTTTGTCTTCGGGTGCTTCGGGGCATATGGAACGAGGTCCCTGATTGCGCAAAGCATCCACTGTGCGGCCATCGCGCGTGCGTTCTCGATACCGCGTTGGCGTTGTGCTGGACCACGCATGTGCGGCGTGCGAGATAGATCGGATGATGATGACGACCTGCTCGCTACGCAGGACGGCCTTTGCGTGCGTGGCGAATGATGGGGGGTGGGGGGGGGGGCGCACGCGTAGAAGTCGAGCGGCAGCGAGCGCTCTAAAAGGCGGGCACGTACGTCTTCGCGCACTGAGGGTTGGGGAGTGAGGTCGCTGGACGTGTAGCTGCAGTCTGCGGGTACGAATGAGAATGTATCGTGCGTGCAGGGCGGAGAGAAGGGGGAGGGGGAGGCATTGTTGAACGATGCAGAAAGACGACGCGTGGGGACGCGGGAAAGCGTGCGCGTGCGCAGAATGCGTCGAGAAAGTTGAGCGATATAACGAAGCAGCCGCAAGCGCAACATGTTCGTACGTCGTTAAATAATTGTAAGGAAAATCGCGGGTGACTCTGATGTATAGGCGCGAAATGTATTCGCGGAGTCACCTTAGCGCCTGTATATAACAACAGACGGCGCCACTGACGAGGAATCCCGATGCATTCGAGGAAATTCGAGATCACACACACACACACACACACACACACACACACACACACGCGCGCGCGCGCGCGCGCGCGCGCGCACACGCACGCACACACACACGCACACACGAGGAATCCCGATGCATTCGAGGAAATCGAGATCCCATGTGTTAACACACACACACACACGCACGCACGCGCGCACACACACATAGATAGATAGATAGATAGATAGATAGATAGATAGATAGATAGATAGATAGATAGATAGATAGATAGATAGATAGATAGATAGATCGAGCGAGCGAGACAGAGAGAGAGAGAGATAGAGAGAGACGGACACATACGCTCGCACACGTTTACACCGACAGACAGACGCGCCCACACACGGACGCGCGCATGAATGCGGCACTCGCTGGTAATTTCCGCTTCGTTACACATCTCGCGAGAGACGAACGAACCCGGTCGCGTTTACGGGCGCCCCGTGTAAATGCGACTCCCGACAAGAGAGCGGCGGCTCCGTGTCATCCGGTCAGAGTCACGCGGATTCCCCTCGCGCTGCCGGGTGCTGCTCGCTCAATTTATGGCCGCGACGAAACGCGCGCGCGAGGCGCGTGACAACTGCCACGGCACCGGCGCCGTCGACGCGGTCATAAAACAACGTCGGGCTTCGCGCATCAGAGGGGCCTTCCGCCTGTGCCACCCCCCCTTCCCCCTCTTGGCGCCGCAGTGGGCGTCGACCGAGCTCGCTGCAGAGACAGCGGGAGCTTGTGCGCGTGTAGCTGACCTCGGGCAATCAGTCTGTCGTCTGCTCGGGAACGTCACGTGGAGAGCACTGCAGGCATATATATACAGAAGGCGCACACAGATGTGTGTGCTTGCAGTCAACGTAGACAGACAGACAGACAGACAGACAGACAGACAGACAGACAGACAGACAGACAGACAGACGGATAGACGGATAGATAGATAGATAGATAGATAGATAGATAGATAGATAGATAGATAGATAGATAGATAGATAGATAGATAGATAGATAGATAGATAGATAGATAGATAGATAGATAGATAGATAGATAGATAGGTGACATTGAGGTTAATCAGGCGCTCCGTGCTTGTTACTCTACGATCGGTGATGGGGGAGCACAATGGAAAAGGTCATAAACTGCAGTTACCGCTGCTTTCAACGTTATACGAATATAACAGCAACCAACGAGCTTAAAAACAACCCAAACGACAGGACAGAACGAGGTGGTCGACACAGGCGTGTATGCGAGTTCAATGAAGCTATATAGTTCAAATAGAGGCGTTTAAAGCCTGCATTCATCCTGATCACATTCAAGCGTTGAACCACGGTTCCCAACTTTGTCGTGTGTGCCTCGCTTCGACCGCTCGTTTGAGCTGCTTCTTTATACGGCTTTGTCTAACTTCAGCGAACGAGTCCAACTTGGTAAATTTCGTCCAACACCTTATATGTGAGGCCGTATGTCGATGAGTCGGTGTTGGGTAGCAAACATAGAGTGCGTCTTCGATCGACAAAACGAAGGTCATTAGGCGATATGTTAGGTTATTTCGTCGCAACTCACGAAACTTTCGTGAGCCACTGTGAACGCCTGACTTCGCCATTATTTTATGTACCGGAATTGGTGGGCAGGCCTTAGCCAGCGTGTCAACACAGTGGTCGGTGAAAACGATGAGTCGATGGTTTGGCGACATCTCATCCGCTGTATAGTTGTAGATTCAAACGAGAAGGAGGACGTCGGGGTTGTTAATAAACCTGTTGTTAAAAACGGCGTTGTTAATGGGTGGTTTGTGATCAAGGCCAAAACAGAATGGAAGTCGTAGCAACATCTAACACTTATCAACAGTGCTTTTTTTTGGTCAGCGTTCTTTTTTTTCTTTTACGTGAATACCGTAGTGGTTAAAAGTAATTTGGAGGAAAGGCTTTGTATCGAAATGACTAATTGTTTACGTCAAGAACAGAATGTGACGACATATGCGAGGATCTCGTGCCACTCCTTGCGTAGATTTCGACCAGCGGTGTGACCCGGACCAATGAAAGAAGCTACGTCATTTGAAACAAATCTCTCTACCTTTCTCATTGGGGCTCATTTACTGGGCACTAAAATTCAGAAATTGGTGAGGAGGGGCGGGTAAATCGGGGCCATGAGAAAGTATCTCCTCCAAGTGCCTTCAACTCGCCAATCCCGACCGTTGAGCCTATTGGCCTGACGTCACCTCACCGAGGCGGCCAGGCGTATACATAGGCGACAGTGGCGTGTAGGCCGGGGTGGGAGGAGGTGGGGGACTGACCGAAATTCAGCCCCTTCTCCTCCCCCCCCCCTGAAATTTTCTTACCCTGCGGCTTGCTTTGCTCCCTTTTATGCTTGGCACGTCGCCTAGGAATGCACGCGCATATCCTTCGAACGCCCGTCCAAGACAAGTACAGGATGTTACACACCTTCAGGCAGACCAAGGGCCTGCTCAACGTAATAGTCGTATTATTATGCACCAAGCATGGGAAACTTAACAGAGAATAATGGAACCTTAGCTCCTCCCCCCCCCCCCCCCATTTGAGAGAAGAAATCCTGGCTACGCGCCTGATTGGCGATGCTCTTAGAACCTTCTCTACTATCTTCATTACCCGCAGTGGCGTAGCAACAGGGGGGGCCGGGGGGCCGTGCGCCCCGGGTGCAAGGGGCCAGTGGGGAAGGGGGTGGGGGGGGGGTGTCATATACGTCTGAAGACACCAGGAAATTGTTGATATCCTCGCCTTCCTCGACTACACCCGGTGCGGGGCGGGGGGGGGGGAGGGTTGTTGACGGAAGACCTATGGGCCCCGGGTGCCAGACGACCTAGCTACGCCACTGATTACCCGCACAATCTTTCGTTCCACATTCCCATATAATCCTAGCCGATCGGGCCCAACCATTTGCCATTCATCCGTCTGACCTTGCATGGTTTAAGAGGCGATCGTTCCTTATCCCGAAGAAACGTTATTTCATCGTAATCACCAGCACCATCATCACAACTATACCCCTTGTTTCACATTAAGAACTCCGTATAAGTTTTCGCGCGCCAACACCGTGTTATATTATCATTAGCGTTCACTGCGAGGCAAATGGATTGACGATAAACGTCCGGTGCTGCCAACAGCTCGCGCCTATCTTGAATTCCGTATATACACCTTAATAAATCAAGTGCACTATACTCATACTGCTACACGTGCCCTTACTGCGATCCTGTATCTGACTCGTCGCCTCCCGTATTTCGTTCTCTATACTAAGCTTCTCTCTCTATTTCTCCCTTTTATGTTTGTTGAGAGCTCGGTTTAGCAGAGGCAAGGTATAGCGCACGTTCATGTCAGAACCAGCACATCAGTCGTCGACCTGCCTGGATCCGCTGTAGTGTGCAGAGTCAACTTCTTCATTACTCAAGTATTATTGCGCAACAAAAAAGACATGGACGTAAGAGAAGAACACACACCAAGCGCAATGTTCATGGCATGAATAATTGAGTAATGGGTTACCAACTTGCCCGGAATGCTGCTCTCAAGTTTTCCTTTATTTATTTATTCATTTTTTGTTGTTGTAGAAGCTGCCATCACTGTATCAACAAATGACACCATGTGCGCAACTGCGGCTGTCGTCCGCAAGTTGTTTCCGAAAGCGTGCAGCCATCGCACGTGGCGAGTGCAAATGTGTTGTATTCGCGCGTTGTCGGGACGCCCGTCGCCTTGGTGTCGTCGTCTGTCGTCGTCATCTGTCTCTCCGATATGGTCCGGGCGTGTCGTCTGCAAGGCGCGTCGTCTGCTGCTGTAACTCCCGCCGCGCGTTTGCGACTGCCTAGTGCCTAACCGCCGATTCGCGCACAGCAGGCCGCCTTCCTCGAGCACCGCGTGAGAGCCTATTTCTGGCAGACTCCTGCGTACGCATTGCGCCTATCTCACCGGTGTATCGCGGAGTAAGGTGCAAATCGCCTCCCTTCGCCCCATAGCGACGACAGAGATTCTCCTTTGGCAGAACGGCGATGCGAAGCCATGCTCCTTCTCCGGACTCGTCCTGCCCTTAGCCACAACCTATACGTTGCGGCCAGAATGAATGAATGAATGAATGAATCGTTATTGTTCACGGGCTTAGCTGGAAGGGGCGGGGGGGGGGGTTATGTTGATATATTTTGGAGGAACAAAGCGTAAAACGTGGCGTGTCTTCTTCAAGCGAAGCTCTCTCTGTCCTCTTTCTAACCCCTATCTCCCACCACCAGTGTAGGGCTAGCAAACCGGAGTCTGATGTCTGGTTAACCTCCCTGCCTTCCCCCCCCCCCTCTCTCTCTCACACACACACACACACACACACACACACACACACACACACACACACACACACACACACACACACACACACACACACATTTATATGTTTACCCAAGGCATAGGAGAGTCATGAGCTAAAGCCTTCTAATTTCGCATTTTCCCCGACTTTCAATGTAAGCTCTGCACAGCACCCTGTACACTCTCCCATATGATGTGGGAATGCCCACTTGTGCACGCCATATACCTCTACCACGCAGCTCAAAACCCACCGTAGAGTGGTGGGGGCACCAACAGATCAGCATCAACCCGAATGACCAGCGCAAGTTGGTGGACCGGGCGAAGAACAAGGTTTGGCGTCAGGACTTCCTGTACTAAGGTAGTCCTCCAACCATAGGACAACCCCCTGCTCAATGAAAGTTTGTTCATCATTATCACCGACTTTTCATTCTTTTATTTCTCTGGCTCCGTCACTCATTCTTATACACGTCATCTTCATGTTAACATGCACTCGTTTCAATATTGTGTGCGATGTGACCGTCACCTGCTTGTGGTAATTAATATTCGACGGACAGACGTATTCATAACTAAGCACATAGAACAGACAGACAGACAGACAGACAGACAGACAGACAGACAGACAGACAGACAGACAGACAGACAGACAGACAGACAGACAGACAGACAGACAGACAGAGACAGACAGACAGACAGACAGACAGACAGACAGACAGACAGACAGACAGACAGACAGACAGACAGACAGACAGACAGACAGACAGACAGACAGACAGACAGACAGACAGACAGACAGACGGACGGACGGACGGACGGACGGACGGACGGACGGACGGACGGACGGACGGACGGACGGACGGACGGACGGACGGACCGACAGGCAGACGGACAGATGGACCAAGAAACTTCAGGAAAATTCCGCTTCCTGATTCCTGTTTACTGAGTTAGAACGCTCGGCTATTGCAGCATTTTAATCGCACAGCAGAGAAACTCATCTTGACAAGTGACGTGCATTTTCAGGCGTACATGCGCGCTATTCGCTTTATATCCCGAGGGTGCGTGTTTTCGCGCTACAGCGTGATCTATATCCACGTGGCTTTTGAGCCCAGGACTCGCTCGCTTCGTGGGCAGATGCTTCTAACCTTCACGCACGTGAGGCTCGTTATATGCGGAAAGCGAGAAGAACAAAAATGCATATATATATGAATCATTTTTAAGTTGCTTTAGCTGCGCTGTTTGATCTTGTTTGTCTAATTTCCACCGCGCTCGTGCTAAACGAGACCGCGTGACTTCTGACTGCGGACTTTGGAGTTTCGTGCCTTTCCGCCGCAGCGAATTTCACGAAACACATACGCACGCACACACACGCACACACACACACACACGCGCGTGCGCGCGCGCGTATTACCCTCCGCGTCATTGCACGCAACTAGCACAGCTCACTTCTTTTTCTCTTATACACAAACACGCGCGTGCGTGCGTGTGTGTGTGTGTGTGCGTGTGTGTGTGCAAGAGAGAAAGAAGTGAGCTGTGCTAGTTGTGTGCAGCGAAGCGGAGGGTGAAACGTATACGTATATGACATATACTATAAGAGGCGGCCTTCTGCATGCGCCATTTTCGTACATTCAGAAAAGTAAGTTGCTTAACTGTTGACATGCTGACATGCGTGCGCGCGTGTATACGTCTCTGTGTGTATTTGTATACATTGCATGCGACCGTGTTTCGGCACATTAATTGTGCACTTAGATCAAACGAGAGAGCGCGTAATAAGATGTGATACGCAATGTAACGTGATGTGTCTCAGCTTATCTATACGTTATACAACCGGCATATCGATGCATTGTACAACCGGCATATCAATACTTTATACAACCACAGGAGCACACATGCATCGTGTTTCTACATGAGCAAAGCATAAACAATTGCAATACAACTCGGGTGCGTTTTTTGAAGCAGTGCACAATGTATACAGTGTGGTATCCTGCGCGATATGCTGCGGTGTTTACACAAGATTAGATAGATAGATAGATAGATAGATAGATAGATAGATAGATAGATAGATAGATAGATAGATAGATAGATAGATAGATAGATAGATAGATAGATAGATAGATAGATAGATAGATAGATAGATAGATAGATAGATAGATAGATAGATAGATAGATAGATAGATAGATAGATAGATAGATAGATAGATAGATAGATAGATAGATAGATAGATAGATAGATAGATAGATAGATAGATAGATAGATAGATAGATAGATAGATAGATAGATAGATAGATAGATAGATAGATAGATAGATAGATAGATAGATAGATAGATAGATAGATAGATAGATAGATAGATAGATGTACTTCGGGGCTAGCAAATGGATTCTTTGCAGCAGCAAGGAGTGAAACGAAGAGGAAGAGACTTGGTTGATTCGTGCAAGCGACTACTTCTGTAGACTTCGCACTGCTGCACGCAATTAGTAAGGCAGACGCGTACGCTTACACGTACATGCGTCATTGTCCTTCCCTGTGGGACTTCCTCTGCGCGCGAAGTGCGTCAGAAACTGCACACAGCTGCTTACTGGAGAACGAAAGTGAAGGAAAAGAAACAACAAAAAAAGGACGTAGAGGGTCAAAGAGTGCTCGCGGTGAACAAAACTAATCAAATGGAAACAAAAGCCCAAAAGCAATGATCCCACGCTGCAGCAATGGCGGCCTGCACGCCGCCAGTGTCCTCCCTCCCTGCAGCTGGAATGGCTTCACGGTCAAAGACATGCATCGCGCTATGGCTGCGTTCATGGCGTAGCAGCATTGTGAAAACCCTGCTCGTGTAGCGGACCTTGGTGTTAAGGAGAAAATAAATAAAACGGAAGCATGAAGGAATTTGAATGTTCGCCGAAACCCGGCTATTATGTGAAATCGTTGTTGCGAGTTGCCTAATTCATCGAGTTGGCTAAGTCTTTTCCTGATTCTCTGCACTCTCTGGCACATATTAGATAACTTTATATTTGGGGACCCAAGGCTCTGGGCCCATAAGCCGCGTTGCGTAGGCTGCTCTTGTGTTTAAAGGGGCGGCAGAGTTTGAGAATTAGGTCAAACGCAGACAGCGCTGGGTTAAGCGCTGAGAACGCCGCAGTAGGGAACACAAAAAGGCGCTTGAAAGCAAAAAAAAAAGAAAGAAAGAAGAAAAGCTTTTCTTACAACTGAAAGCAAACAGAATGCATGTTTGAGCGGAAAGGGGAAACCATAAGATGCAGTAAACGCAGTTACTGTGTTAGTACTACGAGCAGAGTATGCTGTTTTAAGACCCAAGACGGCTCGGACCCCCCCCCCCCCCCCCCCCCCTGAATAGAACAACGACATGATTACAATGCGTCACACTCCCCGCATGCAAAGGGAGAGTTACAAGCTTTAATGATATTGAAGCGAAATAGGTACATGTACATTGATGTGGAACACAAAACATGGGATGAAATTTTGCCATACGTCACGTTTGCTTACAATACCGCTGTGCAGGAGACCACCGAGTTTACACCATTCGAGCTTGTTTACGGACGTCGCGTTACAACCCCCTTAGACGCCATGCTGCCGGTAGACCAAGGAACCACAAGGAATGACAACACTGAAGATTTCGTCGAGAAAGCCGAGGAAGCTCGCCAGCTTGCTCGGAATCGCATCCGCACCCAGCAGAATGCCGACGCCTGCCGTTACAACCGGACCCGACGGAATGTCCAGTACTTACCAGGCGACCGCGTGTGGGTGTGGACGCCTATCCGGCACCGCGGGCTCTCAGAGAAATTGTTGCGCCGCTACTTCGGCCCCTACGAAGTCGTACGCCGCCTCAGTGATGTGAACTACGAGGTGGTGCCTCGAACCTCTGATCCTGGTTCGAACCGACGCCGTCCACGTGCTGAAGTCGTCCACGTAGTACGGATGAAGCCGTACTACGCACGCCAGGGCTAAGCAACCCTCACAAACCGCTTCAGCATTGTGTACATTCCTTTATGTGTTTTTTTTTGTCTTTTCATGTTGACACTCTTGCCCATAGTGCGCGCCCGCTGCCCTTGAAGCGACCGGGCCGGTCGCTTTTGAGAGGGGAGCAATGAAGCGAAATAGGTTTGCACGTGTTGACACCGGACCCTTAAGGCGAGAACGACGAAGTTCGTGGTTGCGCGCGGGCTCTCCGAGGACCAGCCATCGCTAAAGGCAGACGTTTTGTCCCAGTCTGTCGGTGCTAAACTGTTTTAGTTACCATAGCTGGGTGACAATATGTTGAGATGATAGCCTGGCTGATCGCCTGACATGCTACTCCAGGTGATGGGTGATAATTATGACAATGCACGCAAAAAGTTGGCTAACGCTACAATATATATGAGCCGTAGAGTATTATACAGCAATTACTACAGGGAACTCCGGCGCTAGTGCCTCCTGGGACCTGCAAGCGGTACGGGAATGCAAGCTGGCATAGGGAATGACGGGCTGCACATGGATTTGCCTAAACTTCGCCCTTCGGGCTTCAAACGGCTTCGTGACTTTGTAAACTTCTCATTTTCAACGAAGTGCTGCGTAATAAATAATCAAATGGACATTACTAAAATTGTCCGACGGGCGGATTCGAACGCAGGACCTCTAAGCACAGAGGGCCGATATCGGAAACATTACGCCGCGGATGCATGCAGCGGTAAGTGGCATATAGAGCGCACTCTTGGGTTTCTCGCGGGCAAGCGAGAGCGTGAGCCACTCGGCGCGTTTCGATTTGGCCACCTGGACCGGTTGAACAGCTGAAATCGTAGCGATTGCGCGTGCTCGCAGAGTCTTCTGCACTACGAAGGGTATAGATATTGCTCTAAAATTTAGGACGATAAAGACGGATAAAGCGTAGTGAACAAAGACACGAGATCGTCTGAAACCACAAACACGAAGATCAGAGAAATCCATGTATAGTATACCCATCATTCAAACGGTGACGCAACGATTGCAACGTCATAGTTTCCTCTAGTAGTTATCATAGGAAAACTCTGTGATATGAACGGCCTTCTCCGTGAAACAACTCTTCGTTTCCGGGAGATGACGCAACGCGCCAAAAATAGGAGCGGAACGTTCCAGGGTGAGACGGAAGTGCTGAACGATTATTGAGCGATTGCCCGCGGAATTCCGTATAAATTTATTCGTTTTGCCTCGGAGATGAATGCTTTCGCTGGAATCTCGCTCAAAGATCGCGTTTATCTCGTGGCCGATCTTGCCTATCGCAAGCTTTCGCGGCAGCATTCGCATTGCAAACGTCGAGGAAAAAGAAAACGAAGGCAGTTGTTATCTCGCATGCGAAATGCACTGGGCCGTGTCCAGCGCCTCAGGTGGCGTTTTATCGAGCGAAGGTGCACAGAGTTTCTCAAAACACCGCCGTAGATGATGCAGGGTAGTCTTATTATGGTTATTGAATTACTTGAGTTTATTCTTTCATTACTATTAAGCTTAAAGCAGACACAACTGCCGTCTCCAAACTTAATTTTAGAGTAAATGCGCGTTAAAACTCAGTTTAAATGTGAACTTTAGGCGGAGATAACACAGCGGCTCGAGGAAAGAAATATTGAATCGTTCCAACTAATTACGCGATGCCCTCGGCCGGTGAGGAAATAGGAGAAAAATGATTTTTACGCGAGTCCACATACATACATACATACATACATACATACATACATACATACATACATACATACATACATACATACATACATACATACATACATACATACATACATACATACATACATACATACATACATACATACATACATACATAGTACCAATACATGCTCTCAATGCTAATCGACCTGAGCCTAAACCCTCGCACGAAAAGTTGTCGGAAACTGGTTCCAATAATTATGCGGCATCCAGTAATAAAGACAGGAACATTTCCCATTGTTGTCCAAATTAAGAATCCGGGAGGACGGAGCTAATGCGTTTTGTTTTCTCACGTTCCTTTTGGTTGATGAAGAAAATAATGATAATGATGATGATTAGACGATGATGGTTACGATGATGATGATAAACCCTCATCGACGGAAGGAGGAGGAGAAGGAGGAAAATAATGAAGGAAGGATAGGGAGGTCAACCAGACGCACGCCCGGTTTGCTACCCTGCACGGGTGAAGGGGTTTGAGGGATAAAAAGAAAGAAAGGGAGGGAAGAAGGTACGGTCGGTGTGAACACGTGCTGTTGTCCATCACTTCACGCCTGCAATCGGTCACATCGACGGAAGGATACACACCGTGCCTTCAGGGTGTTTAGAATAGTGGACCCGTAGTGACTATAGAGGGAAGCCCAGAAAGACATGGTTCAGCGCACAGTTCCAACAGTTCTGCCGCCGTAGTACATGGCGCGGCAAAATTTTTGAAGGCAAGGTAACTTTCTTTTTTTAATGCAAAAACAATAAATTGCCCATAAGGCGGAAAATCCGGCTTTGTCGACGTGACCACACGGTGGTACAAAAAGTCTACGAACCCACGATCTTTGGTTTAACTGTTGCGATGTTAATTTAAAGCACAGTTAATTAGGGTAGTTAATTAAAACACTCGAACCCATGACCTTTGTGGGAGTCGAAGCCACACCCTTGGTGTTAATTAAGGCCATGTTAATTAAGACACATTGAATTAAGATGTAGTTAATTAGGGCACTCGAACTCACGACCTTTGGTGAGAGCCGAACCCACGACCTTGCGTTGTGCGCACCTTGTGACGAACCCGCTTGCTCACCTCACGGCGCTTCTGCTGACACATGGCCGCTCAAGTCACGTGACTCCGACGTTGGCGCCACCGGCCGTCGCCGCGCTTCTGCCGGCGTGGCCGCAATGCTTTCTCATTCATCCACGTAGGGATAACTAAGAGCCCCTTGAATTGTTTTTCTTGCGAATAGTTTTTGTCGAGTTCAACCTCGTTTTCCGTAACGGGTATGTAGACGTGCCGCGCGATGTCGTGGGCCGATCCCGAAGATAATGCAGCCAAAATAACGTGGCGGATATGCCAACGGGGCAAAAAAATAAATTACAAGATACTACGTGCCAAAATCACGATCTAATTATGAAGCACGCCGTGGCGTGGGACTCCGGAATAATTTGGACCACGTGGGGTTATTTAACGTGCACCTAAATCTAAGTGCAAGGGTGTTTTCGCTTTTCGGTGCCATCAAAATGCGGCCGCCGTGGCTGGGATTCGATCCCGCAACCTCGTGCTCAGCAGCCCAACACTATAGTCGCTGAGCAACCAAGGAGGGTCGCCACTGGGGCCACTGGGCATGCTCCATTCGGTGTGTATCCCTGGAGACGCTGTGTGTGTGTGGCACTGTGTGGGCGTCTCGCACGGGGGTCAACAAGCATAGGCCGCAATTCAATGAACCACCTCTTTCGGATTGTAACTGACGTGTGTGCACTGCTATGTGCGCTCTCTCTCTCTCCTCCCCATCTTTCATCCCCCCATCCCGTTCCCATGTGTAGGGTAGCAAACCGGTTGAGCTAGTCTGGTTAACCTCCCTGCCTTTCCTTCTCCACTTTTTTCCTTCCTTCATTGGCGCCAACTTGGGTCACTGCGAGTATCACAACAACAACGTCACATCACATCAGTGAACCTCTTTGGGACTGTAACTGACGATGTGTGTGTCGTGCTATGTGCTCTTTCTCTCTCTCCTTCCCATCTTTCATCCCCCCATACCGCACCCATTTGTAGGGTAGCAAACCGGTTGAGCTAGACTGGTTAACCTCCCTGCCTTTCCTTCTCCACTTTTTCCTTCCTTCATTGGCGCCAACTTGGGTCACTACGAGTATCACAACAACGTCACACCTACGCGGTGTTGTTCCTGGCCGATCCCCTGGAACAAATCATACTTCACCAGCAGACATGCGGCTGTCACGGGTGCTGATCGTGCCTCATCGTTTTCTCAAGGCAGCTCGCTTCAAGACAGCAACGTCGCCCCTCGTGACCGTCACGAAGAGGCCACTGATTCGGGGTGCTGTTTTGCCTGGCGATCCCTGGGAGCAAAGCATGCTTCACCGGCAGGCATGCAGCTGTCACGGGTGCTGTTCCCGCCTCACCATTCGCGTCAAGACAACAGCGTCACCGTCTGACTACCGCGAATGCCGGACTCCCGATACTGAGCCTTACACCGCCTTACACCGCCTTACACCGCCGAGTGTCCTTCATTAGTGGTCCCAAACCACAACCTACTGAGAAGCGGATACCTGGAAGTGACGAGTCCCCGGCGTTAGATTCGGAAGTTGAGTTCCCTGCGTTAGAGTTGGACGTTCGTAGCGTTGTAACCAGCAACGTCAGAGAGCGACCTGAGCCTAGCAAGACGGCAAAGTCCTCTGTGGGTGAGTCGGTTGTTCGATCTGCTGCAGCAAAAAGTGTCCAAGTTTCTCAGCGACCAGACTCGACAGCCAGACAGCCGGACAAGTTGCACAGCCAGACTCGACAACATGGAGGACATTCCCTCGCCTCAAAAGAGATGAAGACACCAGCTGAAGTGGCCAAGACTGGGTCCAAGTACGCAACCTTTGTTGAAGTTGTGAGGAAGTGCGTACAGCAAAATAAGGAGCTCAAAAATCAGGAACTGTCCGACCTTCTGCGAGTTTTGTTTGAAGTCCTGCGTTCATATGTTCAAGTGATGCAGACTGGCACCCTGAAGAACTTTCTACAGCTCGTTCTTTCCTTTGAGCCCATGATTACCACCTTCGCAGCGACCTTCACCTTATAATATGGCTAGTCTTCTTCAACCTCATGCAACAAGAAATCACCGAAAAGTGCCGTTTATTATGCAATGGAACTGCGCTGGGGTTATAAGTCGATTAGCAGAACTTAAATTATTTCTGAAAGATATGTGTGTTCCAGTATTAGCCCTCTCGGAGGCTGGCCTACCAAGCGGGAGATCTTTAACTGGATATGTCGCCCATAAGAATTGCAGCATAAAGTCATTTCCCGCGGGAAGCGCTGCCCTTTACATACGAAGAGAGATTCCTCATGTGGCTTTGAACGTCACCGATCTTTGCACCGATAGTATTGAGGTAGCGGCTGTGAGGATACGTCTTGGCTTCCGAACTCTTTCTATTGCATCCGTATATGTGTCTCCGCGGAAGAAGGTAGCAATGGACTTGTTTCTGCAGCAGCTTTGTGACCGTTGCCCGGCGCCCCGAATTATCTGCGGGGACTTCAACGCCCATCACTCTCTCTGGGGTGACAGGAACACAGATTCCCGCGGACGCAAACTTGTAGAAGTTATCGATAGTTTGGACTTGTGCGTGGCCAATGACGGTAGTCCCACTTTCTTCCGGCCTCCAGCCTCAGCCACATCAATAGACCTAACCTTGCATTCATCTGACGTCCGCGTGAAGTGGTCAACTGCACCTGACCGCATGGGAAGTGATCACTATCCAATTTTTGTGTTTACTGCCGACTTCCATTTGCGCGGCTCTAAAATTAGCCATGTTGTTAATTGGGACAAATACAGGGAGCAACTTGCATGGGTTTCGGGTGATGTGATTGACAAAATGATTTCTGGTAAGATGGCTGCTACCACAGCGGTCAAGTTGCCTACTCATTTTCCGACTCCGGATTTAAAACTCAGGAACCTTTGCGCAGCGCGCAGACGGGCGGAGCGACAACTGATGCGGAAGAAGGACGACAGATCCTTGAAAACGACCTTCAATAGGCTTAACTCTGCCATTCGACGCCATACGAACAAGCTCTGTAGGTCGCAGTGGGCGTCCTTCTGCGCTAGCTTGACGGTTTTCTCACCGATGACGAGGATTTGGCGAGTCATTGGCAGCCTTGCTGGTGATTCTCGTCCTAGTAAACCTTTTGAAGCGCTTGCACTGCGCAAGCAGAAACCTCTCGTGTGCTTGGCAGAGGAATTTGCAGATGCATTTGTCAGTGCAAGTTCAGGAATTCCTCCCTGCACTCCACCTGCAACATCTACGTCTGTGATGGACGCCCCGTTTACACTTCGAGAGCTACAGACAGCACTCAGCGGCCTGCGGCGTCGATGTGCACCAGGTCCTGACGGCATCACCAACCAGATGATGCAGAACCTACCTCTGGAACACCGAAAGATGCTTCTAAGCTATCTCAATCGAGTGTGGGAGACTGGCGACGTTCCTCCTTCATGGAAAGTGGCTCGCGTTGTCCCAGTGCTGAAGCCCGGCAAAGAAATGACAGACTTGGCCTCGTATCGTCCTGTATCACTGACGTCGTGCATGGCTAAGCTTATGGAGAAGCTGGCAAGTAAGCGTTTATCTTGGTGTCTCGAAGATAGAAGGGCTTTGCCAACATGCATGACTGGATTCCGAACAGGTTTAAGCGCGCAAGACAGCGTCTTGGACTTGATAAGCCATATTGAACATCATAGAGCTTTCGGCCTTTCAACACTAGTTATTTTCCTAGACGTATCAAAGGCTTATGATACCATCCTTCAGAGCTCAATACTAAATAGTTTGCAGGCCATGGGCGTACAGGGCTATCTTCTGCGCTTCATTCACTCATTTATCAGTGATCGGAAAATTCAAGTGCGGTTAGGAAGTACCACAAGCACCGAAAGGGTGGTATCGCGAGGTGTACCTCAAGGAAGTGTTCTTTCCCCAACGCTCTTTAACGTTGCAATGGCTGGTCTTCCCGCTGAAGTGCAAAAACATTGCAGGCATGTCCATATGTCGATATACGCGGACGACATCTGTCTTTGGTTAACCGGATATCAACACAAGCGTTTAGCTCTGATAGCTCGACAGGCATTACTTTCAGTTCAAAATTACCTTCAAGGTGTGGGGTTGACTCTCTCGGTGGAAAAATCTGGCTTCATAATGTTTCCAGGTAGAGGAAGAAGGTATGCGCGGCTGAAGATAGACCTTAATCAATCTTGTCTTCGACAATTTAAACACAAGCGCTTTTTGGGCGTCATTATCGACTACCGCCTACAGTGGCGACGAGCTGTGGACTCGGTTGTGACATCGATATCTTCGCGTCTCAATGTAATCCGTAGAGTTGCAAGTGAGCAATGGGGAAATCACCCTTCTTCAATGATCAGGTTGCACGATGCACTAGTGACGAGTCGAATAATGTATCAGCTCCCTTTAATTTCCCCATCGATATCACAGCTGGAACGACTTGAGGTTCTGCACAGAAAGGGCCTAAGAAGGGCTCTTGGCGTTCCGCAGACTGCTCCTAACAATGCAGTACTTTATGAATCTCTATCGAGACCTCTTAGCTTAGTCGCTTCACAAAGGTTATTGATGCAAATTGGCCGCCTCAAACAGACGGCAGCCGGCCGAGCCCTTCTACAGCGCCTTCGAAAGAGATCCGAGTCCCGAGCGTACTTGGCCCTTAATACTCTTGGTTACCTGGGTCTTGACGCTAGAGGTCGAACTAAGAGGTCGAAACCACCTTGGTCTTTCGCGAGCCTCGATAGTTCGTTGGCAGTTCCTCACGTTCGTGCTAAGCGGAGTTCTCCTTTGGCAGCAACGCGTTCGCTCGTACTGGAACATCTTGAAACGGAATATGCACGTCATCTTCAAATTTTTACTGATGGCTCTGTGGACAAGGTCAGAGGATCTAGTGCAGCTGCTTTTCACATTCCCTCTTTGAACTTTGATTGGTCCGTTCGCTTCACTGCAGTCGTGTCCTCCACAACGGCCGAAAGCGTTGCCATTAAGGCCGCTCTCAAAAAGCTACGGTTTTGTACGCCTCAACCTGTGGTCATTCTTACAGATTCGAAATCCGCCCTTCAAAGGTTAGAGCACGGATTCCCTACTGATTCCTTATCTCTAAGCTCCCTACGTTCGGTGCAAAATCTCAGTGTCCAAGGCTTCTCCATACGATTCCAGTGGGTGCCATCACACATAGGTATCATAGGCAACGAGATGGCGGACAGCCTCGCCCATAGAGCGCTGTCTGGGAATCCTTCAAGAAAAGTGCCTCAAGAAGACGGGAGACTCTTCAGAGAAGCGGTGTCGTGCCACTTTAGTTCTTTGTGGAGCTCACCTCACAAGCCATGTGTGATCAAGGGTCTCCAAAGAAACCAAGCAACATTACTGCTCCGCATTCGCACGGGCTCTGCTCGTACCCCTGCGTGGATGTTTAAGACTGGCCTGGCGTTATCACCATTATGTTCAACGTGTGGTGTGTGTGGTAACATAGAACATTACCTAATGTGCTGTTCTGTGTATAACGCGGAAAGGAGGGTGTTATTCGGGTCCCTCAAGAACACAGGACTTCCTCACAGTTCGCTTCAGGACATAGTTTTCCCGCGCGGGAACCGGTTGTGTAGGAAGGAGGTCTCTCGCCTTCTGTTAAATTACCTACAGGACACGGATTTGGCTTCCACATGGTGAACTGAGAAGTGCACATTTGTAATTGGGAGGTCTGTGTCAGATTACGTGATTTAATTATTTTAAGTGTCGCTACGGTGGAGCAATTGCCGGCAGCAACTGCAAGGCTAATCCCACCAGTAGCCTACAACTCAACTCAACTCAACTCAACTCCCGATACTGACAGGAGAGGCCACTAATTGATGACAGGGTCATTGTTAAGGGCTCCCGGGGAGAGGACGTCAACAGTGAGTCCGCGGTTTGCCGCGTGGTTCCTCGTACTGGGCAACGGTAGGACATTGAGATTGAGAAACGGGGGGGTTCATTGAGTGCGGGCAACGGTGGGAAGTTGACGTTGAACAGCGGCATGACGATAGAGACAGGACGTGGTGAACGATTCGGCGTTTCTGATTGGCCAGTGAATTCCATGGACGAGGGAAAGAGAGAAATAGACGGCATAAAAAGCGGATCCGGACGGCTGTGAGAGTGAGATTCTCGGACATGGAAAGTCTCCAGCATGTAGTGTGCTCCGATAGTTGGAGCCTTGTTTGTAAAACTGAATCAAGTACCTTTTTTGATTATAATCTTTCTTTTTTTTTCATCTTTTAACCGCCGCTCGAAACCCTTCTTTCTCCCGGCACCTGGCACGGCCCCATCCATGGAACCTTCGTGGCCGCACGGACTCCACATTTCAGAACAACGGTGACGTTCACGTCATGCAATTTGATTACTTGCGAATGAGGGCCGGCGTCGACGCTGTATTTTTTCTTTCTTTTTTTTGTGTGTGTGTGTGGGGGGGGGGGTCTCGAAAGCGCATTCTCGCCTAATATGACCTTCAACATCGCGCTTGTGCTCTTTTAGGGCTTGCACGAGATATATTGAGCTAAGAGACTTTTGCTGCTCACGAAGTTGTTCACGAAGATTGTTCTCATTTTTCTCGTTAATCACACACTGGCGAAGTATTTGTGAGAAGACTACAAGCAGAACCAGAATGACAACTGTGCTTGTGAGCGATAACATGCAGGCTTGAGCGCGCGTAATTCGGCTCCAATGGCAGTGGCAGATCCTCCCACACATTACACGGGTCAAACCCCTTAAGCAACAGACACATGCTTATCTCATGGCGACGCCAACTACAGTCGAACATCTCTAGAACGAACGCCCCTGAAACAGAATAACCTGTACAACGGAGGAATAACTCTGCCCCGGTTCTTGTGCGAACCTCGCCTAGCCACAGTGCTAGGCGAGGTTCCCGTTAGGCTGATTAATGAACTAGGACCAAAAAGTAAGGAACCTCTGGTGAAAGCAGTAAAAAAATTTCAATAGGTAAACGAATACCAGAGAGTTGGCGACAAAGTAGAACGAAATTATTTTGTTAAGGTAAGGGGGAGAAAGGCAGAATTCACTCGTATAGATAGTTGACTGTTACAACGCTAGTGTACAGGTTAGCAATGCGGGCAATTAAATTAAAGCTGGAAGCATGGGCAGAGAATAATGGCATTTTGGGAGAACTTCAGAATGGCTTAGGAATAGGTAGTCCAAAAACAAGAAAGGGGCTGGCAGATGGAATGGCACACTGTGGTATAAACTTTTTTAAAACAGGGTTGAAGTACCTCAGACAGGCTGGTAGGCTGGTAGGCAGGAATAGGTAGGCATTTGGATGATGACTTATTTGTTCTTACTCAGTGTTTTGAAATATCGAGAGTAGAAAGCAGACCGTTTATATGCGGCCTTTTTAGACATTACAGGAGCTTATGACAACATAGACTACAACATCCTGTGGAATATTCTGGAAGGGGAAGACTTAGGTGACGATTTTCCACAGCTTTTGAGAGAGATTTACCAAGAGAATACCGTTTTGTTGAATGGAAAGGGATGAGGAGCGAGGAGAAAGTTGATATTAACAAAGGACTGAGGCAGGGGTGCCCCTTATCCCCACTGCTATTTATGGTGTACACCCGTGGGCAAAAGTATACGGACCAGGGTTTGCGCGACAAAACTAATTTTCTCCTTTGTCATGTGAATGCAACTTGAAATGAAAGACTTCAGTCCAAACTTGGCATTACGAATTTTCTAGTGCACTCGTCAGTTTCCGTTTATGCGCGTTAATTACGAAGAAATTCTATTTTTTCAGCGACCCTGTGGTCCGTATACTTTTGCTCACGGGTGTACATGGTGAGGATGGAGAAGGCGCTGGAAGGAAGTAATATCGGTCTTAATCTCTCATACAAGCAGGCATATACAAGAAGAAGCATATGCTTGCTGCAGTAAGCTACGGAAACGATGGAGCATCTTTTATTAGAAGGTGAAGATATCTGCCCAGCGGTCGATTTAGGAATCACTGGCCTCCTTGAAACCCTTGTGTTCGGCGAGAGCAGGGAGAAAGTAAACATGTCCGCAATAGAGATTAGTAAGAGGCGATTGGAAGATTGGCAGAAGAAAAGTAGGGGAACGACAAGAAAAGAAAAAATGGAGGCGTGCAAATGGAGGCGTGCAAACTTCACAATAGGGGTTGAGAAAATTCGGTTGTGGGAATTAATCGTGAGTTTTTTTCCCATTTTATTTTTTTTTATTTTTTTAACCTAGGTAGGACATTAATTAGGCAGTGTAACAGTAAGAGCTTGGTGGCGCAACCCACCACCCCGTTCCAAAGGGGACGCTCATAACATCCATCCATCCATCCTGCTTGCATCACTCTCTGCGTTTCGACGTGTTTTTTTTTTTTTTTGTTAAGCTAGTGCTTCCACCCACGTGGCCCTTGGTGAAGCTCGCGGAGTCCAGCGATGCATTATAGTCAATCGAGAAACGTACCGACAGAAATTTGCAAGCCCAAACAACTTATTAGTGCGAAATGATTAAATGGCTCACGAGGCGGAAAATCCGGCCTTGTTGGCGTGATCAAACGATGGTCCAAAAGGGCCATCGACCTTTGGTGAGAGCCACACCGTAGACCTTTGGTGTGAGTCGAGCCAACGACCTTTGGTTTTAATTAAGGCTACAAACTCTCGATCTTTGGGGGGAGTTGAACCCACGACCTTTGGTCTTAATTAAGGCTACGAGCCCTCGACCTTTGGTGGGAGTCGAACGCACGACCTTTGGTCTTAATTAAGGCTACGAACTCTCAACCTTCTTCTTTTCATGTGCACAGCAGTAGGAAGGGCCCTCTCCCAGCAATCTCAAATTACCGCTGTCTTGCGCTAGCTGATTTGCAACTTGGGCCCGTAAGTTTCGTAATTTCATCACCCCACCTAATTTTCTGCCGTCATCGACTGCGCTTCCCTTCCCTTCGAACCCATTATGTAACTGTAATGGTCCACCGTGCCTCTAACTCTAATAACTCTAATTTATTGATCTACCCTACGCGTTACATGGAGTGCCCAGCTCCATTATTTTTTTTTTCTCCACACAACACAGTTCGCTGCAAAACACCGTATAACGAGACGCGTATACAAAGCACAATCCAGCGTTATACATCCACGTGCGCACAATATAGGCCGTCCTTGCGCGTAACCCCGCAAGCGCTGGGAATTAAGGAAGCTTTCCGCCGACGTTGACTTTCAATGCTGTCGCGTCGCTGAAAATGGCGACATGACGGAGAAGCGCACCATACTGAATAATAAGCGGGCGAGGAAAGTACGACGTCTAACCCCGTCATTCGCGTAACATCGCGCGGACGGACGAGTCTTCTTACGCAAACCGAAGTGGCACGTGCTGGCCCCGAAGATAAAACGCTGCCTGCTTGTCCAGCGGACTTTCCCCCTGACCGTGCGGGACGGTCTTCCCCGGCGTGCTCGGGGAAGACCGTACTTACCGGGTGTGATAAATGCACCGACATAAGAGCCTCGGGGCAACGCCGGTCACGTTGGACGGAAATGTCCCCGATTCGCGACACAAGCTCTCGCGGCGTATATATATATATATATACATTCTTTTTCGCCGTCCCGACCAGAAGCGGTTTTTTTTTTCTTTTTTTGTTGCACCAGGCAAAATCAAGATCATGCGCCCATCTCAACCATGGCGTCTAATTCAGGTGCACCTTAGAGCGCGAAATCTAAACGCCACTGTTTCAGATATCAGTAATAGTGAGTCATATTACTCCAAACCACCCATGCAGACACTGGGCTCCCAAGACATTGTTTGATTTCGGTCTAAAAATTATGACAGATCCTTTTACGACGCGTACTGTTTGTCCTAGAGGCGGATCCAGGGCAGTCTTATTAAGAGGGGAGGTGGGTAGCGCCTTATTGTGGTTCTGGGTTCGGTTGCAAGCTTTTGCCCGGCCAAATTACGGCGCAGGCAATGTTATGTAGCCACGTTCTTGGAGGCTGCAGCAGTCACTGTTCAGTTCGATAACAAATTCCGTTCTGTCGTATGTTGTACGCGTCACATAAGTATGCATGCGAATCGGAAGGCGGTCTTTATTCAGGATAAGAAAAAAAAAAGAAGTCAGTTCGAAAAGCAAAATGCAGAGGCCACTTAAAAGAGTGGGACCGCTAACGCCGACAACAACTACGGCCAACGACGGGTATGCAACGACAAGACTCTCGCGCTCTCCCGAACGCGATCTCGAGTGACTCGTGTGCCGAAGCTGCCGGTCAGTCATGTTCACGCACCACGCCCGCTGCCGTGGATCCCGACTGTTGCCTGAACGACGTGATGATGATGATGATGATGACGATGCTGCTGCTGATGATGATGATATTGGTGATGGTGTTTATGATGATGATGTTGATAGTGATAGTGATGATGATGGTAATGATCATGACGATGCTGCTGCTGATGATGATGATAGTGGCGATGATGATGTTGATAGTGATGTTGATAGTGTTGTTGTTGTTGTTGTTGATGATGATGATGATGATGACGACGACGACGACGACTATGATGATGATGATGATGGTGGTGATGATGCGGTGACAAGCGGCAGGAAAGCTGAAGAAACTTTCCTCTGGCAGCAAGTATCACCGCACAGTGGATCGCAACCAAGGGTGCTCTCATGGGAACCATAAAATAATACCGCCATACGGACAAGTTCGCCAGCTTGTTCGACTTTCCCATATTTAGGGTGTCCCTCCCTAACGCTAGCCACGCTATTCAACGAAAAAAAAAAGGGTGAAGAAAGAAACGCGGTGCAAGTTACAATGCTAAGACCTACGGGTACGGGTTCGGTCGTCAGATGTCTGACGACCGAAAACCATAGGTCTTACATTTTTCGCGAGCCCTGCTTTCTATTGTTATTATAATTATTCTTGTTAAATGGCTTGGCTAACGTTATAGCTGGCACACAGGGTGCAAGACAGCGCTGATACCGCCTGTTATCAATCGTCATCCAGCGAATTATACATAGCATAGGGATCGGTTAGACTTTCGGGAGGGAGAAAAATATGGGAAATATAATATATAGTACAAAAGAACGTCGTGCATCCGTGCGTATATACGTATGAAATGTTATAGCTGCACGTAACATTAAGTACAGCGTACGGCGCAGGGGCGGAAAATAACTTACGAACACGCGGCGCTGATATATACTAACTATATAATCATAAGGAAAACTATTGCAGCGAACAACGAACGAAAACGCAAGAAGGCACGTGAAAGACACAGACACTGTCTGTGTTTTTCACGTGCCTTCTTGCGTTTTCGTTCTCTATGCGCTGCAATATATAATGTTTTTCCAAGATGCCATCCTAGCAAGCTCGCATTGAAACATAAGGGTCACTGAGAGAGAGAGAGAAGATAAGATAATGCAAAGAAAGGCAGGGCGGTTAACCAGAGGTAGTTCCGGTTGGCTACCCTGCGCAAGGGGAATGGTTAAGGGGGATAAAAAGAGATAGAAAGAAAGAGAGATATGAAGGAAGGGGGAGACAGAAAGAAAGAGAGACAAGCACGAACAAAGGTTTATTCGGTTGCTATATGAACCTTCGTCCCTTCTATGCGCCCTGCGTATACCGCCCTTGTGATGTGCATTGTGCGTTTTTTTTTATGTACCACCGTCATTAGTTGGCGACACACCTGTACCCGTCATACATATGCGTTGAACTTATAGTTCTCAGCCGGGTTGTGAACGTCTCTGTAACTGGAACGCCTTTTGCGTGCGTGTCTTTCCACCTCGTGTATTTCACCTCGTGTATTTCCACCTCGTGTGCGTGTCCACCTTCCACCTTTGTGTGCGTGTCTTTCCACACTTTCCACCCTTCTGTATTCTTTCTGACCCCTGTCTCCCATCCCCAGTGTAGGGCTAGCCACGGCGGTCTCGAGGGGTGCGCGCGCTTCTCTTCTCTAAGAAGGAAAGCGCGCGCTCCCCTAGAGACCGGCCGTGGGCTAGCAAACCGGAGACTAATATCTTGTTAACCACCCTGCCTTTCCTCTTCACCTCTCTCTTCACTCTCTCTCTCTCTCTCTCTCTCTCTCTCAGTCAGACTTCGTTTATTACGGGTTACATCATTACATATAAGCCTATAACCGGCTTCCAGTGCGGGAGTCAATTACAGATATTCTCTCTCTCTCTCATTTTCCACCGCCATCTACGCTATACAATGAGGAAGACGTTACTCGACAAGTTTCGGAGCGCTGACGTCACAAAACGGTGTCTCGCGCCAAAAAAAAAAAAGTCAGTTCTTAGCGTTTCCCAGGCCAGCCAGCCGCCTTTGGCGGAAACGTAGCGACGCGAAGTTATCCGTCATCATTATTGGCTTGCGAAACCGTTCACAGAGAAAGGCTGAGAAAAAGAGAGAGAGAGAGAGAGAGGGGAAAGAAAAAGGAAATCCCACGAGACTGGCTGATCATATACGACGAATTAGTGTATACATAGCCGCAAGAATATTTATCGCGGTCAGCGGTTAAATTTTGCGCAAACGCGGCCGACGCGCCGCGGGGCTGCAGCCGCCTCGCGTGCGGGTTCCGAGCGTTGTTTCCTCGTCGCCGGTGGCGAGTATACGTATACTCGATAGTGCTCGCCGTCGGTTGCATCACGCCTAATTGTCTCACCTGAAACGCTCTTGTACCCCACTCCCTCACTCTTTATCTGCTGGGACCCAAGACCTCCCAGCCTGCATCTGAGGCGGCGGCACTCGCCCTCTGACTTGCGTGTCGGGGGGTGGGTAGATCGCCTTATCCGTTGGACAATAAAGTTTATTCTATCTATCTATCTATCTATCTATCTATCTATCTATCTATCTATCTATCTATCTATCTATCTATCTATCTATCTATCTATCTATCTATCTATCTATCTATCCATCTATCCATCTATCTATCTATCTATCTATCTATCTATCTATCTATCTATCTATCTATCTATCTATCTATCTCTTCTTCTTCTTCTTCTTCTTCTTCTTCTTCTTCTTTTTGCTTAGCACCCAAATCTAACTGTGCGGGTGTTTCTTCACTTCCCTATGCCATCGATATGGGGCGGCCTCGAGTAGGAGTCGAGCCCGAGACCTCGTGCTTAGCAGCAGAGCCCTATGACCACTGAGTCACAGTGGCGGGTCTTTTTCCTGGCATTGGATCCGGCACTGGCCAGAGCTGCGGGACATTAATCTGATAATAATTAAAAAAAATTAAAGCGGCACTTAACAACATAACATGTAAACCAGCTTGGTGAAACATCGTTCCAGCGCACAAATGAACAAGGACGAGAAGAGAAAGACAACAAGAACGCCAGACTTCAACTGAATTTTATTCTAATGCTAATGCTAATCACAACCAACTAGCCCAGCTGTCCATACTTAGCGGAATCAGCTTTGGCTGATAAAGCAGCCTTTGAGAACTCAATTTTCCATTCGTGTGGCGGTTGACTACGGCTACTGCAGCTATATACAGAGAAAATGAAGTCCAAATATCCTTTATATTTCGACTTTCGCTACAAAACCAAGTCGTCTGCTCGTGAGTATGACGTCACGGAGTTCAAAGTGTATCCCTTTCGTACTCTTTCGGTGGTCGTCGTCGAAAAGTAAAGAAGTTCTCGAAACTCACCAGGTTCAGTATTTGGACCCCTTAGAGGATGCCGTCCAGTTTACCGACAAAATAAATAAATAGGCCTCGAGCAGACACTGTTAGAATCTGTGACGTCATGAGAGCGCTACTACTACTACTACTACTACTACTACTACTACTACTACTACTACTACTACTACTACTACTACTACTACTACTACTACCGCCACCACCACCACTAATAATAATAATAATAATAATAATAATAATAATAATACAGTCTCATTCTGGTATTACAATGCCATAACGCCTAAGCTATACACTGCGGCGGCAATAGGCCGAGCAACGGAGCTGCTCAGCGAAACCGATAAAAGGCAGTCGAGGAGTTCTGGTAGTGCAGCGTTGGGCAGACGCTTTATTTTACCATAGATGCGTATTTTACGGGAGCGTGTTCAGCGCGTCACGCACTTGGTATACAGCGCAGTCAGCATGGGTCTCTCTCTCTCTCTCTCTCTCTCTCTCTCTCTCTCTCTCTCTCTCTCTCTGTTTCTCTCTCTCTCTCTCTCTCTATCTATCTATCTATCTATCTATCTATCTATCTATCTATCTATCTATCTATCTATCTATCTGTCTGTCTGTCTGTCTGTCTGTCTGTCTGTCTGTCTGTCTGTCTGTCTATCTATCTATCTATCTATCTATCTATCTATCTATCTATCTATCTATCTATCTATCTATCTATCTATCTATCTATCTATCTATCTATCTATCTATCTATCTTGTACGGCAATGCATTACAACACGAGTTGCACAAGGGGGACCACCGCAGCCCATTGTCGTCTTGAGAGGATTTCGACATGGGGACGAGCCCTCGCAAGGCCTCCCTCAAGGACGGCCAGTGTGGTGTTATAGCCGAACGAGAGGCTAGCAATACACGGCCAGCAATCGAGGCTGTTTATCGGTGTGAGAAAAATGAACGCGCGCGCACGAAATGCGGACCCACGTGCGTCAAAAGCGTGCGAGAATTTCTTTGTTGCGATATAGGCGAGGTCTGTGCCAGAAAACGTTATAGGGAGAGAGAGAGAGAAAAAAAAGAAACCGGCGACAACTAGGAGGCGCGAAAGCGAAGCCTCGAGTGTTCTCAGTGGCTCGGCTGTTCTTCCGCAGAAATCGAACGAGGAAGTCATTTTCAGTTTCCCAATGTACAACTCCTTCGCGCAGAGAAGGAGAACAGAAAGAAGAAAAAAAAACATTATGCCGGTACTTTCTTTCCTGGTTACGTGCAACTCCTACTTGCTTGTTTAACGTTGCAATCGAGATCAGTTCCCCACTCAATATTTATTTATTTATTTATTTATTTATTTATTTATTTAGTCCCTGTTTGGGATTTTCGTAAGGTGCCCATAAGTCACAAATGCAAGGTCTTTACAAAAAAAGGAAGTTGGCGTAGAAAATACATACAGCTAATGCAGACTTTTAACACATTTTTGCAAACAAGAAAATAATGTACACAATGTGAAATTTCACGACGTAAGAAGTACTTCAGCAATCATCATCATCATCATCATCATCATCATCGTCATCATCAGTCTGGCTACGCCCACTGCAGGGCAAAGGCCTCTCCCATACTTCTCCAACAACCCCGGTCATGTACTAATTGTGGCCATGTCGTCCCTGCAAACTTCTTAATCTCATCCGCCCACCTAACTTCCTGCCGCCCCCTGATACGCTTCCCTTCCCTTGGAATCCAGTCCGTAACCCTTACTGAGCATCGGTTATCTTCCCTCCTCATTACATGTCCCGCCCATGCCCATTTCTTTTTCTTGATTTCAACTAAGATGTCATTAACTCGCGTTTGTTCCCTCACCCAATCTGTTCTTTTCTTATCCCTAATGTTACACCCATCATTCTTCTTCCCATAGCTCTTTGCGTCGTCCTCAATTTGAGTAGAACCCTTTTCGTAAGCCTCCAGGTTTCTGCCCCGCAGGTGAGTACTGGTAAGACACAGCTATTATACAGTTTTCTCTCGAGGGATAACGGCAACCTGCTGTTCATGATTTGAGAATGCCTGCCAAACGCACCCCAGCCCATCCTTATTCTTCTGATTATTTCCGCCTCATGATCCGGATCCACCGTCACTACGTGCCCTACTCACACACTGTAGACGTGTAAATAATACGCACAAATATAGCTCAAATTATGTTTCCTTTTAGCGCCCCTTCAAGCATGTTATTTATTAAAGTGAACTCCACTGTAACATTCTACTAATTATTATTATTATTATTATTATTATTATTATTATTATTATTATTATTATTATTATTATTATTATTATTATTATTATTATTACTTTAAGGCGGGCAGCATAACCAATGTTTTACAGCGAAGTTGTATACCTTTACCCTCCAATGCATTTCTCGTGTGCGTGCGCAAAAATGTGAGCCAATCCCGGAGGTAGTGCTATGACGGGCCCACCCCCGGCGGAACTGAAGCAGGCTTCAAGCACTTCTCTCCTAATAATAAGATTAGCAAATAATAACAAATGAAATAATTATCAAGATGCATTGTTTCAAGTCGATGGGTATACTGGAGTCGTTTGTGAACTGTACATGGACTCACGAGCAGGAGGCATGGCTACACATACCCAAAGGACAAAACGTATGTACAACCGCACACCCTTCACTTGCAAGAGGAGAATTCCACCGGCTGTGGGGATGTGTGTGCCGTACAAACGAAAGACGGAATTGTGATATCCACTGTGTATAGTGGATAGGCACACCCATGTGCGATATCGAGAAGTTCATGACCACGCACTTTGCATGGTTTAGCCGTGATGACCATAAATAACCCTGTGATCATGGTTGGGCACCTCAATGGGGACATTTCAAAACCAAACAAGAAATGGTTCACTCAGTTCGTGCTAGAAGAGTGTGGTTTGAAGTGCCCCACCAATCCAAGTCGCTCAACTATACTCAGCAACGGCCACGTATAGATTTCACTTTGGCCAAGAGTCTATCTAATGTTGTTAAGTGAATCAACCAGTGTACATCACAGTGATCACAAAGCTATCTTCACTACCGTTACCAAGTGATAAAAATAGAGAGACGTATACCATTGTCTAACGCTGCGTGATGTGCTACAGCTTCGCTGGGCGTCTACCTTCACAGAGTGAAATGGCTCCTTAAATTTTGGTGAAAGCGGAGCAGAAACGAGAGAGTTGATCGATGGCTCAGGCCTCGTCGCACGCTAAGCAGGCCGAGGATGGAGCCAGGCCTTTGCTGTACGTTTGGGATGCCGTCCAGGAGTAGCCAATCCGTAGCCGCAGTAGGAGAAACCACCCCCTGCGTGGTAAGGAATGGTAAGGAAAGGTAAGGAATGGTAAGGTGGTAAGGAATGGTAAGGAATGGGAGGCAAGGAAGGGGACGTGGCTCGACCGCTGGCGACGCGCCGATCCGGGTGAAGCGTCGTAAGGTGTAAACTGCAACGTGTGAGTCGTATATACTGTAGTCGAAGGCCGTTACAGTGGACCTGAGGGGTGCAGTGGTGTGGTGTGCTGCCTTTGCCAGAGCATCAGCCTCCTCGCTGCCCTGGCCGCCGACGTGTGAGTTGAGGCCGCTGCAGCGACAGCTTCAAGCGTTGCCATGTTACTGCTAACAGAGTGTCATAGACATGGCGAGAGTGCATGATGACACTCTTGTAATGAGTACACCACCGATTTGGAAGCAGAACCAGTACGGAAAGTAAAACGAAAAAAAAAGACGTGTGCGTCGATACTCTTAAGAATGAAACGCTGCTCACAATATTATCCGACTATTTTACACATGTCTTCTCCAACAGGAACGCAGTGATGCTTAATTAAGTAAAAAGGAAAATGCTTAATATTGAACTAGTTAGGTACGCTACTTAAGCTTAACAATTGTCGCAAGCGTTAAAGGAAACATTGATCGAAAGAGTGAATATTACTTAGAACAGGCGAGGGGGCTCCTTGTCATGGCTTCCAAGCTGTGCTGCGCTTTAAATTAGGCTCCGAAGTGCACAGTCTCGCATCTATATACGGCATAGCAGTGTCTTTTGAGTGCTTTTCGCACAGAATTTGATTCTCGTTTTTTTTTTTGTATTTGCAGCCCGTGGAAAGCGCGGAGTGATGAAATTTGGAGACCGGACTACTCGCATATCTTCCAGCGGAATATGGTACTGAGGAATTGCTTCAGTTGTGTTTCCGGGCTTGTATAGCCCTCTGCAGGACGCCTACAAAGCCATAGAATAAAGAAACTGCCTTCCATCGTGCAACACGAATAAGTGTAGCGGTGGCGTCGCGAACTAAAGTCTACGATCGCCATAAAACTAACACGATTATTATTACGTGGTGAGCAATATGGCTTTTTGTACTAACGGGTGGTCTCGCTCCACGGTTTTGGTCGTTTCGTTATCGCTGTCAGAGCGGTATTCGTGTGTACACGGCGCTCTGCCACGACTAGAGACATCCTTTACAGCGAAGCTGGTAGCCTCTAGTTGGACGGGATTATTTCGGTCTGTGCTCACGGCAGCTGGAAAAGTGCTATTGTTTTTAGTTCCCGCGTAACATATTACGTTGTCTCGTATATTCAAGTTAACAATCTGATGCTATTATCCGTTCTTGATCCGTGGGCGCTATGTGCGTTGCGTCTGTCGCACAGCGTGTGCTGCGACCGTAATTCAAACGCCGTTCAAAAAAGTTACACTGACATTTCACTTCGTGCACGTGGTTAGGCGCAAGCATATGGACGCCGCGAACATGCACGGCGAGCACCGCAGTGACAAAGCACAAATGGAAAGCGCGCAGAGGTGGTTGCACACGCTTCATCGATATCAGCGATGCGGCACAAACGGATTCAAACGTGCCATTCGTGCCATTCCGCAGCCGAAAAGGCCGCCTGTTGGATCCAATCCAATCCACCAGACGCGCCATGCGAAGCCGTATGATCGCTCCAAACTTCTCAACTCCCGTCGCGTTCGGACGAAATGCTCGGTGGGCGGATGATTGACAGGAGCGTGTCGTCATTTTGACGTCACCAACAACGGGGCGGCGCCCCGCGGCAGGCGACGTCGGCGCGGAGTAGGCCAATCGCGCTCGCCGGTAACCGAACGAACGCACCGAACAACCATCTCCGATCGCACCCCAGGTGTGCCACAGGGTGTAAGCGCATAATGCTACACGTCGTTGCGGCTTAGGGTGGCATTCGGGCAAGGAATCCGCTCAAGCCCATCGACGGCTACGTCAGGTTGTAAGAATGAAGGGGGAAAAAAAAGGTTTTGTTAGCTTAGTTACACCGCTCCAGTTACGGAAGCCCACTCCATGCCAGAGCAAGTTAAACGTCCCGCGTTCACATCAGGATCCTCTGTTAACTGCTCGAAAAGTATCCGCTTTCAATGCCGTCGCCTTCCCTATATATGCGAGCCGACTAGGGAAATCTGAAGACTGTCCAGCAGCAAATCTCAATCGTCGAATACGTTGCGATGCCACGCCAGTGATATCGCAATGTTCCGCAGTGACGTACCCCCGCCTCCGAAGCCCGACGGTATGGAATAAGCGGCAGGACAGCAACCTGCGAATTCAAGGTCACCATTGTTGTTCGGTAGCATTGGATGGGGCTCCCCCTTTCATCCATAGTTCAGGCTGTCAGGTAATGGGGGGGTTGTGGACCTGTGTAGAGTCGGCGTACATGCTTCACATGTAACGACTTCATTCGTTGGCCCGTGAACCGACGTTCTTTATGCACACTCTTGCTTCGCTTACATGCCGTGTATTCTTATAGTAGGTTGAGGAAGAGCGGTCACGCCTGCGAATGAATGGTTTGTACAGGCGCGGCCACGTGAGAAGCCAGCGACGGTAAAGCTTGCAAACCAGCACGATGAGCTTGAGAAAAATAGCACACGATTAAGGGCTGATTGTTTTTATGCTTGCGTCTTACCACTGTCTGCACAGCATGGATTTCACAGGTTCCATCGTTAAACAAGCAGAGCGTTTCGACGGCTTCACGCGAGCACGCGAGTGAGACATCAGAAGACGGCGTAACTGAATATTTGCCTCCCTGGTCAGTCAAGAGCATATTGCGTTTATATCTTCTGTTATTTTTTAGTGTCACCAGCCTTTTTACTAGCATCACCCTCGCACTCAAATGCAGCATTACACCGCATTTTGCATCGCCTGTTGTAGTGCCCCGAGTCTGGACAGCCAATGCAGCGCTTTTTAATTACTGAAAAGAGTACGCTGACGCAATATTAACAGTTTGAAAGCAAATACAAAGCATGACATTAAATTATTTTTGTAAACCACGTGCTACGTTGAAATTATTTTCAAAGCATAGACAGCTACAGTGAAGCAACATGAACATATATTGACCCATTTCATGCAAAAGGAGAAAATCAGAACGTGCACTCGCTGCCGCCATTAGTAAGAAAAAAAAAAGAAACAAGAAGGTTTCAGAATCGACTAAAACGCATGGCACAGCTGGGGTAAAGTGAATGTGCATTAGTTGCAGACATCATGGCTTCATGGACATCATGGCATCACGGACGCCGCAGGGACGCGTTGCCGGCGCTCGTGTGTCTTGAAAGCGGTCTACGACGTAGCTAAAGTGGACGCCGGCACGGGCCTCGTCTTCAAAGCGGTCTGCGATGTTTGCAGAGTGAGCGTAGTGCCGGCAGCTTCGCATGCCCTGTGCTTTCGACGTTTCGTACGCGTTGGAGCGACAGATGCACGGAGGTCAACTGGCTCGCGGCATCTGCCGCGATTCCGAACACCAGCGTTTTCACAGACAGTTTCCGCTGTCATCGAGCGATGTGTGTTCATGTTTACCTGTGCGCGCGTGACACCGTGCTGGTTAATTTAGTTAAAGCACGTTGACGGGCTAGTTGGCTTGAATTCATGATAGAATATGTAAGTGCGACTCAACAAGGACTAACCTGGTCCAGCCAGGTTTCGCCGTCGCCGCGAATTTGACCTTCATTTGACCGCAGCTGCACCGTAGCCTTGGCAACGCATCACGTGACTCGCCGCGCCGAGCTACCGGGCCACCGCGTGCGCGAGCCGCCGCCTGGCCGCGTTAAGGCCCAATCACTGGCCCGCGTCGGCAAGCTTCGGCACGCGCCAATGCGTCAAAAGCGTCAAACGCGTCGAGATTTTGTCGACTGCCGATGCTAGAAGTTCGCCGACGCATGGCGACGCTTCGCCGGCGTGCACCAATCAGAGACTGCGATGCGTCGCCAGCGTCAACCAGTGGGCGGATGCGAGGCCTCCGACTGCTATGCCTATGATGGCCGCCAATGCGAAGACGCCGACACCAACCATCGTCCGACGTCTTTGGACGCACGAAGTGCGCGACAGTGTTCCTGAAAGACAGTGTTGTGATAGTAGGCCGAAAACCTCACGACCGACAACCGTGGGTTGTCGCAGTGCGACGTGGATCCGAACCGCTTTCAAACGACGCCGACAAATCCAACCTGCCCGCTGGGTTCCGTCGGTCTCAGTGCGATCGTCTGCTAAAACAGCCAACCGACTCACGATTGCCGCAACGTCTGTGCTTGGCGTATGTGTATTTTGCCGTGCTCGAAACGAATGGAAACATGCTTCCGAACTCCGCAGTCTGGGCAATCAGCACTTGCCTACCGCCGATGTTGTTTACGTTACGCGTAGGCCTAGCGCGTCCGTCGAGTTCGTAACTGGCGAGTGAACGAGCCCAGCTGAAAAACTCTGTCGATGGAAATGAATTTTCACTTCCGTTTCGCGCTGCGGAGATTTAAAATATGGCACTCCTGACTTCATGCGGTGTGTGACTGAACCGTGCGGATCTTCGGGTGGTGAACGGCGGCGTGTTTCGTGTGGTCTCAGGTGACTCAAGTCTAACGGGCGAGCTCTTCGCTGTTTCCAGTGGCAAAGATAAATTTCGAAAGGGAAAGACACTAGTAGCCGAACAATGAGAAGTACGTACGTCATCAGCCACGCCGTCCGTTTCAGCTGACAATGCGCTATTCTATTCGGCATGTGAATCCAGTTCAGTAAAAGTTCACAGTATACTCCTTCACTCACTTTTTTGAAGTGCATGGGCTAGCTGGGGAATAGTCGCTCGTGCAGCACTCAAGAACGCTGACGCACTGAAGGAAACATGACACAGCGCAGTCATGTTGGAGTCAGTGTGTCTATATGGTCGAGCTCATATTTGATGTTCTTGTAGCAAGTTTCCGCATGGAGTCGAAATTCTGTAAACTTGACAAAACTCACTAAACAATTGAAAATGATTAATCTTTTCCGCAGCTGTACACTTACTACCATTCGAAGATGCAGGAGATGCGGCGAAAGCGAGTTTTCAGTCAACGGAATAAAGTGGTGTCTGAAAGTGTTGAAGACGTGTGGAAGCGTACTTGTTCCCTGTTCTTAGAAGCATCTGCAATAGTTCCCCAAAGTATGGTACGTCTTCTAGCACTCGGAAGGTAGCGCACTGGCAGTTACTAACTGCCGGCCTATATCTAACCTCCGCAGCATGTCAAAAGTATTTGAATCGTTATTACATTCCTTGCATTCTGTTAGTGCCAAGAACACTTTAATGAATGAACAGCATGGTTTTGTGTGCCGATGACTTAAAAATATGTGAGACTTCAACAGTGTTCGCCACTGCATCAACCTCCAAAAAGACATTTGATCGTTCTCAAACTGGGGCAGAAACAATAAGGTACTCTTAAATGCTTCCTATACTATGGCACAGGTTATATGCGGAAAACACACCATGTGCAATTTTCACACACCCTTCGGGATGCTCCACTGCACAGGGTCGATGAAATGAAAGATTTTGGTGTGTACTAGTCGACAAAACGCTAAGCTTCTCCTCACACAGATTATCCCGCGACGCATGCTTCTTCCGATGAATAATACCTACAAAGTGGGCAAATCAATAAAAGAAACAAATAAGCGCTTTAGGGCCAGAATACATGGAGCGAACTTTCACGACGAAGTTCGGGCGGCAGAAAATCTGCCGTGGCGCGACGCCGTATGTTCGTCGGGCTGCGCTACATGGAGCGAAGACACGGCGGCAGCCGCCGGCGATTCGCGGAGTTGTTATCAGTGAGGCTAGACTAGGCAAATGCGCTGTAGTGAAACACATGGCACAACAAAAAAAACTTTAACGGCAACTATTATCGCTTTTGAATTGCAGAACACTCAAAAACGCGTAAAATTTTGTTTACAAATGATTTCTAGTATTTTTTATGTGTTTGAGGCATTCATGTGCCGATGTAGTTTAAAGAAAGCGGCGATGCTATGCGTTGTGGCAACACTGGGCGGAAAGCCTAGTCGGAAGTCGGGGCGGGTAGTGAGGCCTGATTGGCTCGCTTTGGGGCGCCGCTCGTTTGCCGCTTCCGGTATCGTCGACGCCCGACGAACTTTTCTGCGCCAGCTAGATCGGCGGCGAACGACGATTTCTCCGCCGCCGCGCGTCGCGCGTACGCCGCCGGGCGTTGAACGCCGACTATTCGTCGCATATTCGCTCCATGTATTCTGGCCTTTATACGACCTAACGCAAAAATGCAAACGTAACGATTCGACGGTGGTTGACGGTAACGTTTGGCTGAGCATTATTTCATTGTATTTCGTATTAACGATAGAAGGTACATGTATTTCTCAAGCTTAAATTAGATAAAAGATTTGTGCTGGGTGTACAACTTCATTGCGCCACATAACCGCTATGCCCAGAATACTAAGATTTTAAAAAATACTGTAAGATAATATACGTAGGTGCCTACAGAACCTACGTAGGTTATATAAATTGGTATCTCGTGGCCCTAGCGGGAGTGTTGGCTCCAACGACAGTGCACAGGACAGGTTCCGGACATACATCGCAAAATTGAGCGAAGTATCCACGTCATGTACAGCAGGTTGGTGTGCGAAACTTCGGCGGAGACACCGAGGGATTTCCCTTGAGGGGAAATTATTTAAAATGCGAAGCATTTCTTGGCGAACATTGCCACTTTGCAAGATATATTTCTATCTAGCCGCCTACGTCTTGGTGCTCTCATGGCCGTTTCGTTAACTTGGTATGTATCAAAATTGGCATACTACGAGAAGAGTGTATGAGCACCACAAATGATAGCTCATGACATCGATATCATGATATATGTGTTATGTAGGTCATGAAACAGCCGCCTACATCTTGGTGCGCTCATGGTCGCTTCGTTAACTTGGTGGGTACCTAAATTGGCATATTATGACAAGAGTGTATGACGAACATAAATGATAAGTCATGACATGTGTGTCATGTAGGTCATGAAAGAGCCGCCTACGTCTTGGTACTCTCCACGATAGAGTGTGTAAGCGCGAGTGAACGGAGGACGTAGAAAGAAACAGATACACAGAGAAAACGCTAGCGTTCAGCTATAGTTGTATTTTCGTGCACATCGCCAAATATGTACCCGTACGAGTGGAAACGAACGGCGCAGAAAAAAGAAAGTTCCGTAGTGCGTGTCGATGAACCGTGCACGCGTCCAAGGCATGGTCAAAACATACACTGATAAACCGAGGAATCGTATCTCCTAGATGGCGACACTGATGGCTTGCTCACGCACCTTTCCTTTAATTTTGCGATTTCGAATGTAATTTATTTAAGTTATTTCAACTCAGTTTTAATTTTGCAGTTCTCATAGTCGTTTCACTGACTTGGCATGTACCACGATTTGTGTGGTATGACAAGAGCGTGCAAGTGTACGAAGAACATGATCGATCATGACGTGAACGTCACGGCATTTGTGTCATGCAGGTCATTGAACAACCGCCTACTTCTTGGTGCTCTCATGATCGTTTCGTTACATCGTGTGTACCAAAATTAGCAGACTATGACAAGGATGTATGACGAACATAAATGATAGGTCATGACAAGAATGTCATGAAATGCGTGTCGTGTAGATCAATTAACAGCCGCCTACGTCTTGGTGCTCTCATGGTCATTTCGTTAACTCTGCAGGCTCCCCGTACACTGGTTCGTATAACATCGATTCCCACAGGGCATGGGGTCTGCCAGCTTTTTTTTTTTTTTAATCGTAAGCATTTCTATGCCTACCCAACGAGAACTTTGTTCGTCACGCAAGACAACGAATGGTTCATACGCCCGTAGGCAAGCAAACAATGCAATGGCTCATACCCACGTAAGGCAGAAGCTACAAGCGCTCAGCAAGGTGAAGCGAACAATCCATACATTTATTCAAATCACCCATGCAGCACACAGCGTGCGTTTCAATAAATAAGAAGCTCAAAACAAGCCTCTGACCCATCAGTAGTGCAGTGCATACCCCCCTTAGCTAAACTACGCTAAATTAACCCTAATTCACCTTAACACCAAAGTTCGTGGGTTGTGCTCCCACTATTGGTGGAATGTTCGAGTGTCTTAATTAACTCCATCTTAATTAAACCTGCCTTGTCACGTTCGCTATCGAACATGATAAGCGAACAACCGATCAGGGTTGATAAGGGTTTATACTGGTCGGATCAAGTTCCGTAACATTGATGACGACACCGGGCTGCGTGGATATGAGCAAGTGGTACAATGTTTATGCATACTTAGACAACTACCAGAGGAGTTTCAGCGTGAATTTTTTTTTTAGCTATACCCTATAGGAATACGCTGAAATGCATTCAAACGACGCAGAGAGCCTACGCGCCTCGCTTTTTGTGTCGCGTGAAAAGAATATCGTTTACAGATTGCACATTACTGTGGCAACCCCGACGCTCCTGGGGAAACTCAGATATGACATAGAACGCCCTCAATATGATGAGCGGTTTCGCCTGCGTGACGGTTTGAACATCCTTGACAGACGTCTTCTCACGACGAGCAAAGTGCTCCGATCGTGGTCATGTACTGATAAGCAGAGGAGGCGTTCCCATAAGCGATGTTAGCGATCCTTTAGTGAACAGTGATCTCATGGACTGCCTATGCGTGACATCTGATCTGTCTGCCCTGAACTCCTCTTTCCTTCTTTTTTTTTTTAAACCTCTTCATGCCAGTAATCGAATTCATATTAAGTTTCTCGATCTAAAGTGAACTAAGTGCGTCAGACAAACGGCATCGAAAGATAGCGAAAACCACGTGAACTGCGTTGGGAAAGCTTTTAGTGATCCGCAATTCCCCCTTCGAGGGCCTTCATTCAATCTCTCAGAATAAAGAAAAAAAAAAGTGGGGGTACCAATTAAGCGAAAATTGAGTGAGAGCTAGGCGCTTCTAAGTACCGATAACTTCATCGGTCATAATAATTTTAAAAAATTAGGAGCTAAAGGAACTACAGATGTAAGTTAATTGAATCAGAAAGAGAGCCGAGTATATGCTATTTTCCGGATCTCAGTCCCCCAGCTTGACGTCACGTTTATAAACTACACTGTTTCCCTCCTCAGGGGGCGCATCGCAACGTGTAACTTTACAAGAGTTCATGAAACCTCGCGGACAAAGAAACCGCCGCTAGATGCCAGCCTTCTCGGTTGCTCGGTGTGATCCTAGGTTGCCGACGCCCTGTATACAGTGGACTCTCTTGTCCGCAGTGAAGGCATGAACGTTAACACCCCCCGGGCTGCCTCCGTAGAAATACGCGCGTGTCCCGGGAAGGAGGCGCGTGTACTGGATAGGGCTTTGATACGGCTTTGCCGCTTTTGCGCAGCGGAAGCGGCAACGAGGAGGATTCGGCGAAGCTTCGCAAAAAGGCGCAGCGACGCGTCGCGCCTGGCCGCCGCCGCCGACGTCATTTTGGCCGGCGTGCGGTACTACATGCTGCTCCACACTCCTTCGTCTCTCTTTCCCGCTCTTGCCTCGGCGCTCGCCACGAAGCGAGACAAGCGAGACTCACGCGACGGTCGCCCCGCAACGCGTGATGGTACGCCCACACTAGCGACAAAAACGCGCGCGACACGCCGCACGCGGCAAGCGCCCGCGCGGCAGACGCGTGCGGGCAAGTCCACAGTCGCGTTTTGCGGCACGCGGCAGCGGCCCGTGGAGTCCCGCGTTGTCTCGTTCCATTCGATACTTCTTGCGACAACGCGCTCTCCGTTCTGCCCATTGCGTCTTTCATCGGAAGTGTCTGTGTTTTTTTGCGCCACTGCCGGCCACGCTCAGGCATGTCGGACAGGAAGAGGAGCTACTGGTGACTGTGAACACTATAATACTTGTTTGTTCTTTACTTGTGCGACGCCGACGTGCCAGACAGCGAACGAGAAAGTTTTGAGTGCGGTACAGGGACACTGAGGGCCAGGCGCACACTCTGCTTCCCCACCTTCACCAATTACTCACCTGTCATGCCAAACTGCTGTCCATAATGTGCCAGCGGTTGGCGCGCAGCTCCTTGTCCGACGCTCGATTTATCATAGAGGTACGCATATCCGCGAACGGTTTCCAAAAATGCCTCCATTGCGAGGCGAATTCTTCGTCGACGCCTCAGTGGCGGTGTGGTAAGGCTTAACAAAAACAGCCCCCTTGACTGGAAATGGCCTCTGAGATTTTACGGCGCGCGTGTCACTGTTCAGTCTCAGAGCCCATAGATTATGATTCTTTGCTTATGCGACAGGTGGCGCCACAACAGCGCGGCTCGTAAAGCGGCTCGCTTCTGATTGGTGGACGTTTCGCGTCTGCCGCGAAAAATGGGTCTCGCACCCATTCGCGCGTTTGCCGCGCGTTGCTGCCGCTTTTCGTGAATCTTGCCGCGCGCGACAGCACCGCTCGCCGCGCGCGTTGTGTCGCGCGCGTTTTTGTCGCTAGTGTGGACGTACCATGACAGGGCTCGCGCGGCGACGACCGCTCCGGCGGCGGCGTCCATCCGTGCCGATTCAGAGAAGAGGAAATTAAACAGAAAGACAGTGGCAGGGGGCGTTCGAAGCAGAAACACGCTTCGCGCCAAGATGGCGCCCGCCGAGAAAGAAAGCAGACGACACAAGCAGACGACATCGGTCGGAACCGGACCTGCGTGCCGGGCGCGCAGGACACGGAACGGGTGAAAGACGCGACGATGAGTTGTCCTTCCATAAGCGTGCGTGCGTGTGCGCGTGCAGCCGCTCAGCGACCAAGTCGCGTCGCGGAAGGTTATAGCAGAGTTGGGCTCAATGAAAGAAAGGCGGGGAGCTGAAACAGGAGGGTTTTCTTGCTGCTATTTCTAGCTCCTTGTCTTTTTTTTTCCTTCTTCTTTTTTGATAAGTCGCCTGCGCTCGCAGGACCGTGTCGCTATACAAGAATCGCTGGAAGTGATTTATGCAGGCGCAGCACGTAGTAAGCGAGTTTTTCATGCGGCGGCGATAAGAACATACGGCATACGCAATGACGAAATGGCCTCACGAGGGCTAGGACTGACTGCCTGCATGTTGATAGTTTCCTGGTAATAGCTAAACTGAAAGACTTAGTCTCTGCCTGCGAATTGATGTGCAAAGAAAAAGGAAGTAGAAGCAGTTGCCGATCGGCGAGCCATTGGAGCACGATGGTGGTGGAGGGTGCGCTTTTGACGTCAGGAGGCCGCGTGCTGTGGTTCGTGCATATAATATATATGTGTTAGAGGCGCAACCGCAGCGGCGGCTCAGAGTCTATGGCGTTCTGAGCACTAGGTCGCGGTTGCGATTCCCGGCCCCGGTGGCCGCATTTCGATTATCTCTAGCCCACATAACCCCAGTGTTGTTTTGGGACGTTTAACCCTATCTATCTATCTATCTATCTATCTATCTATCTATCTATCTATCTATCTATCTATCTATCTATCTATCTATCTATCTATCTATCTATCTATCTATCTATCTATCTATCTATCTATCTATCTATCTATCTTAGGGCTACATATTGAAGACCTCTTGATGTTCAAGACAAACTATCATATGGAATGAAAGCGTGTTCAGACTCAAAATGACACTGAATGCCATGTAAGATCAGTTTACATTGGCGAAATCATTATTCCAAGCGCTTTGCCATATGGTATCGTTTATTTTGGCTTCTCTGCGAACGAAAGATACTAAAAACTCACAAAGTCGTTGTTATTTTTGGAACGCAGTTTTTTTGGAACGAAATGTTAAACTAGACTCAAAAGGCGCTATCAGAATCCATGACGTCACCAAGCCCGTGGAGTATAGCGGAAACTTCAAACGTGGAGGCGGTCACCCTTCTTTCGGCTTGACTTTTTTTGTGTTTTCTTTTTCAGCTTACCAAGTCTGCGCGAGAGATAAGACTGGCGCTTTCCATGTTCCACGCAGGAGTGTATTTTACCAGTTCAAGCACGGTTATAGTTTATGCCTCTTTAATGTCCCTTCACGTTTCGAACTGCTTCTGCCTATAGCGCCCTTCACACCTTCGTGCTGAAAAGACAGTGCTGGCTACTTAATATCAAGCTACGGCCGGCAGCCTTTAGGAAACGCACCGAAGGCCACATCTCCATCTAGAAAGCTCCAGCAGTCGTCGCGGTGTGGCTCTGCGGTTGCGGCGTTCAGCGGCCGAGCGCCCGAGGTCGCGGATTCGACCCCCGGTTAGTGCACCGTGCACCGTGCTTTGCGTGCAGACGAACCCCGCGCGCGATCAAATTAAATCTGGAGCCCTCCACTGCAGCCCTCGTGCCTAACGTCCATTTACCCGCGCCTACTGTAACCCACGGTAGTTTCGGAACGTCAAACCCAATTCGATTTTAGAGTGCGGCTCTTTGGTGCCCGTTCCGGCGTTTCGCGTCGCCATCGGCCTCGCCGTCGCGCCTCGCCGTAACCAGCTCGGTAGCCGGGGCCAGCGCGTTGCTCTAGCTGCGCACGCTGCTAGCGCCAATTCTCGCGCACGGCGCGAGCCTTGCTCTCTTCGCTCCTCCTCCTCCAAAGCCGGATCACGTGTTCTCGCCTATCCTGTCGCCCCCTTCCACCTCACAACGCCGTTGCGATGACTCTCACCGCTACCGTCTACTACCGTCCACTCCGCCCTCGCCGTCCCTTCTCCCGCTGTCGCGGCACTGCCGCGGTGCCGGCGGCGGGCGCTCCTTGCCGCCTCGCGCGTGATCCACGGCTCTCCGCTCCTCCGTCTCCGCGTCGCGTGGCTGTACGGCTCTCAGCCATGTCTCTCGCTTCCCTGTTTGCGGGGTGCGTTCCTCAGTGGCATTTGTCGCCCGTGGCAGTACTTGCGCCTGGCTGTCCTTCTCCCATCTCCACTCTTGCCCTGTACCTCCCCTTATCTGGCGCAGTGCCGTTGCGCTGACTCGAAAGTCAGTTATAGCGGTTCGTCCCCTTACTTCTACTTACCACCCCAACCTTGTGCGGCCACATTGAGGTCTGTCTGTGAGTGAATGAGTATATGAACTCTACTCAAGCCCCTGTTCTCCCACCATTTCTTCATCCCAACTCAGAAGAAACATTAAATAATAATTGCTAACCCCCCCCTCTCCGCGGCGGTGACCCCCTATAAGATGGCGCGATGGCTCGTCGCTGGAGCGCCGACTCGATAGCGACGGATCGCGGTGTGTGCTGCCCAATTCGAAGCGCAGAACCACCTCCGTTCGGCACTGCGTGTTCTGTGTGCGGTTGCCTGTTGTCGAATTAAGGCAGCAGCTGCGCTCAAAGATCGCATTACCAAGAAGCTTAATCGTCGGCCACTTTTTTTTTACTTAACATCAATGTGTACCTACGCAAGTAAGAGTTAAAAATTCGTTACTCTCTCTCTCTCTCCATCTCTTTCTTTCTTTTTTTTCGGAAAGCGGGTACGTGATTCGCTGACGGTCTGCCCTAACATCGGATCACTCGCTAGGATCGTACTACATGACACCCCTTGAATACGGTGCGAGTGGACGAGGAGAAGTAATTCGCCGCAACGTCCTCTAGGCCGCGCGACGCACGTTTTTTTTTTATTTTTTTTTACCTCGAATGAAGAGGGAACACGGCGTAAGTCGCGCGACTGGAGATCCGGTAGGCGCGCGCCGAAGACTCACCACTGCATGCCGCACCGCATACGCGAGACCGAAGCGAGCGAAATGGAGACGCGAGAACAAAAAGAAAGAAAGAAAGAAAGAAAGAAAGAAAGAAAGAAAGAAAGAAAGAAAGAAAGAAAGAAAGAAAGAAAGGAAGAAAGAAAGAAAGAAAGAAAGAAAGAAAGAAAGGAATACAGCAAGAGCGCTGACACTGCCTTGCGTTGCGTGCGCGTGTGTGCCCCCAGCGTATATTGCGTATGGCTAGATCACGACGTTGCCACGGGACTGCTGCTGTTGTTCGTGGCTCTCCGCTTCTGAGGCTTCGTGGCCATAACGCAGTGGCACGACGGATGCTGAATGCTTACTTCCTTCCTTCCATAAGAACGTCAGTTTCTTTCTTCGCTCGGAATTTTCTCCCTGCCTTCGTTTCCTTCGTCTTTGTTCGTCCATTATTTCACTCAGTCTTTCTCTCTCTCCATTTCCTACTTTCTTTGCATTTCCTTGCGTTCGCAAACATGATCGCTCATTCGTTATTTCACTTGTCCTTATGTTCACTTTCCTTTTGATTACTTCTGTCAATTTTATTTACCTTTGTTCAGTTTTTTATGTAGCTATATTCCTCGTATTATATATTTCCCTCGTTCTTGAACGCTGCTGCAATTCTTTCCTTCCTTTTTCTTCATTCATCTCCTCATTATCCCTATCTATCTTCTTTATGCATATGTAATGTTATCAGTGTCAATTACAACTTTGTTATTGACATGTTTGCGATTCAAGCATAATATAAGAAGTTCGCTGATTAAAAGCAATTGATTAATTAATACTTGGTGACTAAAAAAAATAGAAAAAAAAACATTGCGCGCCTGCGTGCGCGCGCAGATCTCGGAGGTCATGGCTCCGCGAAGGCCGCGTGCGACAGCGACTCTCCGTAACCAGGTTGCGAGATAACAAGAGCTTTTTCCTTCGACGCCTTTCTATCGCGCAAGTCCGAGCATCGACCGCCGCCAACCACGAAAACCGACACAAGAGGCAAAGAAAGCTGTTCATATCATGAGAAGCCGACAAACAGACACCAAAGAAAACATAGGGGAAATTACTTGTACTTGCTAATTGAATGAGAGAAATCGTAAATTAATGGCAATGAAAGTGGATGGAAAAACAACTTGCCGCAGGTGGGGAACGATCCCACGTCTTCGCATTACGACTGCGATGTGTGCGATGATTCGCATTACGCGTGCGAAGAAAGCTATTGACTTTCGTAAAACGTCAGAACAATATTTGATGCCGCAAGCACCGCAGATCTACAAAGCTATGTATACTAACCATGAATTCTCACGGCAACTGAGCGACCGCAGCAGACCGCGGCGCCAGAGAGAGAGATAAACGTGATACGAAAGGCAGGGAAGTGAACAGGAAGATAGATATCCAGTTTGCTACCCTGCACTGGGGAAGGGGTAAGGGGTGATAGAAATATAAAGGAAAATGCACACATATAGAAATGGAGAATACAGAAAAAAAGAAAACACGCGCACACGCACACACGCACACACGCACACACACACGCACACACGCACACACGCACACACGCACACACACACGCACACACGCACACACGCACACACGCACACACGCACACACGCACACACGCACGAAGGAACTCAGGAGTGTCACAGTCGTTCAAACAAGTCGCTTGCCGGACGACCTTCGGTAGTGCCTTCATCGCCTTCTGGTGTGAAGATCGCATCAGCCGGCACTAAAACCGTTGTAGGGGTTGGAGGACGGACTTCGCGGATGAAAACCCAAAACTTGGGAGTATTTATTCTACATTAGGTACAGGGAGGTGAGAGTCAATGAACAGTCGTGCAGACATTACGGGCCGGCAGCAACTCGGACGCTGCGGCCCGCGGCAAGAAGTTCGAGAGAGGTGAATCAGGGAATGTTCCAGAATGCTCAGGTCTCTCTGGAAGGCTTCTTATAAACCCTTCGAGCACTGTAAGTCACGTCATGTTTGACCAATGGGAGAGTCCGCTCCGATGACGCCACTTTCAGCCAATGGTAGGCGCCCGTGTCGCGGTGTCACACCTGGCGGCTCTCGTGGTCTTGCCTCGCAGACTGGCAATGCACTTCTAACGAGGAGAAAGGGAGGGCTGCTCATGCTCCATTGTCGGATGCCCACCTGCTAATCCCGGCGGCGCACGAACTTGTTGGCACGTGAACTTGTTGCCTTAAACTTGTTTGCTCGGCCGCTCCTCTGGAATGTGCTTTCCTGCTTCGGCATTCCTCAATTAGCTGTGCTGCGATCCGATGTGGTCTGGGGAACTCGAAGTAATCGCAGGAAACAGCTCCATATCTAACAGCTCGTCCTCGCCCCGGTTGTTCTGAATGGCCGGTGAACTCAATTCGCTGGCCATGAGGAACGCTGAAAGAAGCTGCAGGGTACTGGGGTCGAGCCTCGTTTGACAGCCCTCTGGATCCTGGACCCTGGAGAACATACGTCAAACAAACCAAACAACACAGCGCTGCACCACGCGTAAGCGCAGGCTCTTCACCCCTGACTCGCCAGGCTATTACTGAGTCAAAATCAACCCTGATCTTTTAGTTCCCCCAATTTTGACCAAACAGTTCCAACCACCCCTCCAAACAGCTATCCATTTCTCCTCGATTGCCGACAAGACCAGAGTACTATTGTTGTTGCAAAACAAAAGGGTCGTTGACGATGCAAACAACAAATGAAAACAGCCGAACATAACTTAAGTGGCCTAACCACACGAACAGCATGTTTCCAATCTATCGCAGTGGCGTACTTATCGCACGTATTGGTGCCACTGAACAATCTGGTCAACCTCACAAGTACGTAATCACAAACGCACTAGCCTTGTGGTCACTAAACAAAACGCGTACTTGCGTTGTAGGCAAACTTTTCATTTACACTTACTCACGTTTCTTCCCTAAAAGTCCTACAGGACACGTGACGTAAACGAACAATTAAACTTGCGGGACTTACACACTCCGCAGAACCCTTCAACTAATGCGTCTTTTAATAACTCGTTCCACGCGTACTTATAATAGAAGTCAGAATACGGCTGCCTTCGACACACACGAGCAACCCAGTCATAAAGCTGCTTCCTTCCGTCCACACAGGACATGCGCTAATGGAACTAAGAACGCTTCTCAGTGCAAATCATGCACTCACTCAAATCTACGCGCTTAACCTTACAAAATTCAAAAACGCTTAAAAAGAAAGAAGGTTAAATAACACACACGCGCGTTACGATAGGCCTCTCAACAATAACCTTGACCCTCAGGTTACTCACACACACAAAAAAAAGCCTATCTACTTATTAATGAGCATCTCGCGAGACTACATGTTTACTTAAAACGCATCTTTCAAATCTCGAGCTTCTCGAACGAAAACACACACAAAGCTCAAACCTTACATATTGAAAGAAATCCTAGTCTCAAATCGCGAAAACTTTCCGATGCTCAAAAATAAAACAAAATAACACGTTTCACTTCTACGGGAGCTCTCCTGGCATCCCGTTCCAAGCATTTTCAACTGACTCATACTTTGAGTCTAACTCGAGGTGGGCGTGGTCTGAAAGCTACTCTGGCTGCCGAGAGACAACAAAAGGGCTGATTCACTATCAGCTCCCCCAAGACGTTATGGTCTCCTGCCAATTTGCGTCTTCCCGCCCCGCTTCCAACAGGACCTCGATTGACCGCGTCGCCACTCCCCACCTGGTCTCGTCCTGCCACCTTGCGTTTCTTCGAACTGCACGCTGAGCTGTGAAAAGAATTACGGAACGACGAGGAGCTTAACTGCCTCGTGCCCTTTGTCCGCGTCCGTGCAGAACATGCTTCGCGGTCCCCCTTTGACCTGTGGCTCGAACGTTTAGGATGCGTCAACATCGTCCGAGACGACCGCATCTTTTTCCTCGCGCCCTGCCCTTTTGGGTTTCTCGCCATCTTTGGCGGCGCTAGATTTGTTACCGTCTTTCGGTCTCTACCGCGCTTCTTTTTACGGCGCTTTCTCTTCGCACTCACTTTCATGTCGCCTCCTCGTGCCTCGTGCTGGCCGGTACACATTTCGTCGGCCCGCATCGGTCTCTTACCCGCACAGTCTGAGTGATTTACATTTAAATCTACTCTCACTTTGCCTCGACTGGCGGACAGCCCAGCCGACTCTGGCACAATGCAGCAGGCTTTACTCGAGTTAGACAACTCGCACTCTTGCGAACTGCCCTCTACTACATTGCCCAGCTCACGCTGTGCATCGGCACACAGCCCGTCGGTATCGATCGCAGTCTCACGCGCACAGTCCGAATGATTAACAACTCAATCATCCCTATCTAGGCCATCTAGACTGGCGGAGAGCCGCACCGATCGCTGAACAATGCAGTTGTAATCTCTTGAGCTACGCAGCTCGCAATCCTGAGAATTACCCTCAACTGCACCGCTCAGCTCGCACTTCACTTCTGCACGCACATCTGGCTCTACATGGGTGCTCGCTTCTGTCTGGTCAGCAGTACCCTTTTCTTCGCTAGCAACCTCGCTAACATTACCAGCGACGCACACACGCGGTAACTGTGCCAATTTGTTCGCAGCTGGCCTAGCTGTCTCTACAGTCATCTGTTGGCACAGCGCCTCGTTGCTCTCACTCTGGCCTTTAACGGCCTCTATTGCCACTAAGGCATCGTTAGCAGCTAGCCTTTTCCCTTTACTTATGAATCTGCAGCTAATCTCACAGGCACTACTCTTCTCGTCGGCTTCTGGCGAAAATCCGCTCGATGCTGCCTCATTCTTTCGCTCTGTACTACCTACAGAATTCTCAGACAGCCGTTGTCTCTGTGCCAATAACTGATCACAATGCTGTATCTCTTTGATCAGTGCTGCCTTCTCTCTCTCATACTTTTCCTCTCGCTCACGTTCGCGTTCATTCTCACGTCCGTGACGCTCACACCTAAGAGTAAGTTCTTGAAGCTCATGCTTCCGTTCATTCTCGCGTTCTTCACGCTGACGCTCACTCCTAAGTTCACGACGCTCTCGCAAACGTACACGACGCTGACGCTCCCGTGGCTCCTGTATCACCTCCCAAGCAAGCTTAATGCTTTCATCATCATTGCCACTATCTTGAATCGCCTTTATGATAGCTGGCGTTTCCATCCGTTCGTCCGCCTCAACTCCCAAATCGTCGCACACCAACAACAAGTCCAACCTCGTCAACCTTCTAAGATCCATGGCAGCTGCCCCGACAGGTGGTTAGAACTGTGTTCCTTAATTAATTTGTGCAAACACACAATGCAACAAACTCCCGATTCCCAGAACTATCAAAATTGAACACACAACCTTTGAGTCTGGCGAATCATAAGGAAAAAAACCACGCGCTCACTTACGGTTGCAGCACCCTGCCATCCGGTTCAATCGTCCGCTGTTCCCGGTTCCTCCGGACTCCCTGGGTCGCAGGCTCGCTCCTTCTTCGCTACTCCCAGTTTCTTCGGACCTCTTTCGAAGAAGGCTCTCTCTTCTTCGCTCTTCCCGGTTCCTTAGGATCTCTCTCGACGAAGGTTTATCCGTAGCGCTGCCACCAGCTGATGCATTCGGAGGCGATCCTACCGCTGCCAACCAGATGTAGGGGTTGAGGGACGGACTCCGGGATGAAAACCCAAACTTGGGAGGGATTTATTCTACATTATGTACAGAGAGGTGAGCGACAAGTAACATTCGTACAGTCATTACGGGCCGGCAGCAACTCGGACGCTGCGGCCCGCGGCAAGAAGTTCGAGAGAGGTGAATCAGGGAATCAGGGAATGTTCCAGAATGCTCAGGTCTCTCTGGAAGGCTTCTTATAAACCCTTCGAGCACTGTAAGTCACGTCATGTTTGACCAATGGGAGAGTCCGCTCCGATGACGCCACTTTCAGCCAATGGTAGGCGCCCGTGTCGCGGTGTCACACCTGGCGGCTCTCTGTGGTCTTGCCTCGCAGACTGGCAATGCACTTCTAACGAGGAGAAGGGGAGGGCTGCTCATGCTCCATTGTCGGATGCCCACCTGCTAATCCCGGCGGCGCACGAACTTGTTGGCACGTGAACTTGTTGCCTTAAACTTGTTTGCTCGGCCGCTCCTCTGGAATGTGCTTTCCTGCTTCGGCATTCCTCAATTAGCTGTGCTGCGATCCGATGTGGTCTGGGGAACTCGAAGTAATCGCAGGAAACAGCTCCATATCTAACACCGTCTGCTCAGAAAGCGGCCGGCCGGTCGTCGAGGCGTACCAACTCCGTCTCTGGGAACTGTAGCGGGGACAATGACAGAGGATGTGCTCGATTGTTTCCCCGCTACCGCAACTATCACAGACACCACTGTCGGCCATTCCGATGCGGTAAGCAAATGCATTCGCAAGAGGCACGCCAAGCCACAGTCGGCAGAGTACAGTTGTCTCGATTCGGGAAAGCCCAGGTGGAATGCGCAGTCGAAGGGATGGGTCCAGGCGGTGCAATCGAGTATGCCGGCAACCTGGCGTGTTCCACATGGGTCGTGTGGCATCACTCGCGAGTACGCGAAGCTTTGAAGCTGCGCCGGTTCTTGATGGTACGTTCCTTTCCAGCATTTTTGTGAGCCCTCCTAGCAGCTTCATCGGCAGGTTGGTTGCCCATGAATGCCGCAGTGGCCTGGGAACCATTGAAAGGTGATGTCGTGTCCTTTTTTCTGCTAGTTGGTGACACAGCTGCCTTAGTTCCAGCACAAGTTGGTTTTGTAGTCAATGACGTAGAGCGGATGCCGTACAATGTCGGCCTGCCTCCGAATCGGTAAACGTGCTCCATCTTAGTGGTGGATACTCATAAATCATGTGAAGTGCGCTGCGCAGTGCAGCAAGCTCCGCAGCAGTCGACGTTGTTCGGTGAGAAGTTTTAAACTGAATGGTCACGGCTTTTTCGGGGAAGATCGCAGCTCCTGTAGATCTGCCAACAGTTGTCGAGCCACTAGTGTAAATGTGTAGATAGTCCTTGCATGTCTCGTGCAGCATTAGTAGAGATAGCTGCTTGAGAGCTCGCGACGAGAGTACTGCCTTCATTCGAATTCCTGCTACCGAGAGTCCAACTTGTGGGCGAGCCAAACACCAAGGATGTGATAGCAGCCTCTCGGCAGGTGTTTAATCTCGCGGGAGGCAGTCGCGGTATACGCCGATATCTCCTGGAGGCACTGGGTCGGTCTTTCGGCAGTGCGGTGAGGTGGTGGAAAGGGGTGCGGGCAGTGTACCCGATGTGTGCATTGAGCAACCCCAATGTGGTAGGAGTTGTGACTTGGTAATCTTGAGCTATTGCAAGTGTTTCTGATGTCGACGTGCAGCGCGGCAATCCAAGGCAAACCCTAAGTGTCTGCGCCAGCTGAGCACTGTCGGTTGTGCGGATGTTGCTTCTGCAGGTATTGCTCAGTACAGGTAAGTTGTACCTCAGATATACCCGAGAAACAGCGCCCTGTAGAGTTGTAACATCGCGTGTACTGACATACCCCACATTTTCCCTCCAAGAAATTTGAAAATGTGTGAAATGGCCGTTAGACGTTTCTTCAGGTAGGCCGCATGGGGACTCCAACTGAGGTCTCGATCAATGATCACCCCTAAGAATGTGTGCGTCCTGGTGTAACGGAGGCTTTGCCCATCGATAGATATGGCGTAGGACCTTCCCTGCGCAACAAGCTAGCGCGACTTCGTGGTATGACATGAACTATAGTGGCGACTTGCCAGATTTGAGGAGTGGCATCAGACGCCTTGTCTTCCATTCCTTGAGGAACGTTCCCATCCCGCCAGGATTCATTGAATATATCCAGCAACGCATTTCGTGATCGTTCACACAGGTGGCACAAGATGCGGCAGAATATGTCGTCTGGTCCAGGCGACGACGACCGATTACACAAAGCAATTGAGGGCCGCATCCAGCTCCTCCGTGCATAGGTCCATACGTGAATCTCGTGAATGCGGCATGACGCTGTCCGTACTAAGGGAGCCTACGTACGCTAGTTGACCTGCAATATTCCTGCAAAAATATTCCGCTATCTCGATGTCCCCTCGATGCTGGAGAAGAGCCAGGGCTTTCAATGGCATATGTTGCTCGGGAATTACACGTAGGCCTCGTACGGTTCTTCATATATGAGAGAGAGGTTTCCGGGGGTCGAGGGATTCACAAACTTTTGCCCACCGTTGAGACTCCAGTCTATCCACTCGGCGCTGGATCTTCTTTTGCGTGCGTCTGGCTATCCTTAGATCATCGATGGACATTGTGCGTCGGTACTTTCGCTCCGCACGCCGTCGAATCGCACGAAGTCGCTGCAACTCCACGTCGGATTCAAAAAACATTGGAGAGCATGTCAGCGTGAACATCGCATTCTGCGTTGCTTCCTTGATCGCTTGCTGAAGGCCAGAAGGGAGACCTTCGCGACAAGCTTCTTCCATGCTGGTTTCGAATGCAGACCATTCAATTCTACGGATTGTGTTTGGCGAATCACAGCTGGCCAAACCTTCGATCTCAAGGTAACTGTGGATATGATCACTTCCATGTGTCGTGGCGCCGGAATACCCTCGACACAATGCGGACAAACCGAAGGCGAACGATTCAAACGCATGCACAGGGAACGAAGAATGAACCTAGTACTGAACTTACGACAAACTTTATTCACCAGGGCCACTGCATATTGCAGAGAGTTCTTCGTGAACAAAGTCGGGGCTTTCTGCACCTCCTAAATACCTCCCAGGTTTTATGACGTCCTTCGTGGGTGAAGTTAGTTGTAAATTCGGCGCTCCTCCCGAACGCTTGTTCCCTTGTGCTCGCGCCTGCGCGCTTGATTTCTGTTTTATTATTAACTGTGTACTACCCTGAACCTGATTCTGAGGATACCAACTTGCCCACCAAGAAACTTCCTTGGAACCACGCAGTTATGCACTTTTTCTATGTTGCTAGGTCATGTGAAGGGATGCATTGTAATGGAGCTCATCATGATGGGGTGTTTTGTGGCGCAAGTGCCAAATATGTTGAAAGAGCCTCAAGCGTGTAATGGAATGGCTTAGAGTAGACTTTGCCTCGGGGCTGCCGAGTCAGGTATATTTTTTTTCTTCTATATGTTTTTCGGTGTACGTTGGGCAACAGGTTGAATGCGCCGTTGTCAGATGGGAAGAGGACTTGGCACCCCGGAGGTGCCGCGTCCCAGAGCTTACGTGTACTCATCAACCCTACATCATTCGGTACGCTGACGTTTTGCTGGACCGAACGCCGTAAGGCGCGGATCGGGTGGCTTTCGCGCGCCTGCGTCTCGGGGTTTATATTGCGGGCTTCCTTGTTGTGACGTCACTCGGAGGCGCGTCGTCGTTGCAGCAGAGCCGCGCGGCGCGCCCTTTCCTGGAGCGGCGCCGCGTCACACTGGGCGACGACGACCAGCGGAAGGCTTTCTTCTCCGACGGCGGCGCGTTCCCGAGGCGCTCGTGGCGTCTTCCTCACTCGCACCCCCCGCTTTCTCCCCTCCGCCCTTTCCACCGCACGCGTCTTCGCGCCCTCCTCCTCCTCCTCCCCCATCGCCCAACGGCCGCCGCGGCGGCAGGCGTGCGCCCGATGGGGGGGGGGGGGGCGAGCCGAGCGTTCAACGCTGCCCCCCCCCCCCCAATCTTCGCCCTCCCCTCCCGAAACCCCCCGCCAGTTTCAACTCGCGCGCGCTCAGCGCGGGGTGGGGTCACGGGCGCCAAGAGGTCAGGCGTCGGCCCGCCGAGGTTCGCTCGCCACCGTGGGAACTGACGCCGCCGCCACCTGAAACGCACACGCGGCGGACGCGCACACACGCACGCGCGCGTGCGCGCGCGCGCAAGCTGCGTTTGAAGACGGACGACGGAAGAGGGCGCGCATACTGATGCGGTAACCACATGGACGCGTATTCCGGGCGTATTTTTTGCGAGTGGCTTCGCCTGGCGTCGGTGCGTCCGTATAACCCTGCGCGCACGCGAAAAAGAGATGTTGACTTTATTGAGGAGCTGGATGTGTTACTGATGCCTTGCCTGCGCATGCCTTGATGCGTCCTTACTGATAAATAGCCTCGCGTGATTATGGTGCGTTGCATGAGGAATACAACATGCGCAGTGATCACAAACAGACGCGCGCGCACACTCTGACTGCACTGAAAGGTATTTTCTTTAAGCCAGAAGCGCCTTTGCAGCGCGAAAAGCGCGGTGGTGCTTCAGGTGGTGCTTCGATGATATGTCCCACAGCTCCAAGCGCAAGTCGCGCGGCAAATGGAGTAAGGCCTTCAGGGTTTATCGTCTGTATGACACGTACAAAAGTGTATGGACTATGCAAGACGGCTCACTCATATAAAAGGATCCGCTCTGAAGGCTTGCGTCACACCCGATAGTTGTGGTTCATGCGGTTACATTTCTTGCAGCCCATATAGCGTGGCCATAATTTTGGCCGCGATAACGACAGGTTAAATGATAAGGTTAAATGATATGACAGCGTTTTACGCCGACGGCAGACGCGCCACCGGGAACAGCTGCTTCTCGGCGGAACCACCCGTGCCGCCAACGAGATGACGTCACGCGCATTGCCCTACCACAAAAGCGGGGGCTGGCTGAGTGCCGGCGCACTCACATCGGGTTACAGCAACAGTTACTACTACTACTACTACTACTACTAATAGTCACAATTATTATTATCATTACTAGTAGTAGTAGTAGTAGTATTTAGCTTGTTCTTCACATCATATTGTCTTCTACTGTGAAAAACTCATTCATTCTGAATCAGCATGCCTTTATCGCCGGCCACTCCACTGTCGCAAGTTTTGTGACGGACCTCCGCGCCGGTACTTCGAAGCGGGCAAGTTGGCAACACCTACTGTGACCTCAGCAAGGCTTTTGATGTAGTCAGCCACTCGCCGCTTACGTACCTCGGTGTTGATTCGTCAAATGTAAATGGCCTGTGTACAGTTAGCTTCTCGCTAGAGCATGTTATGTGAACGTCAATGGCCACACGTCTTCTTTTTGCATGGCAACTAGCTGCGTTCCCTCAAGGATCAGCATTAAGACCACTCCCTTTCTTAATTTTGAATAATAACATTCTTTCCGCTATTCGCAATTCATCGTTCCTTCTTTATGCCGATGACATCAAGAATTTTAAGGATATTCGTACTGTTGTTGACGGTCGCATCCTGCAGCCTGACCTGGTTTCGTTTTCTAAATGGTGCAAAGATAAGCTCCCATTGAATGCTGCCAAGACCAAATTTGTGACTATCGCACGCAAAACAGCAAGCATTTATTTTTCTTATTCTCTAGCTTATGTACCATTGTACCTGCCGTGGTTGCTCAGTGGCTATGGTGTTAGGCTGCTGAGCACGAGGTCGCGGGATCGAATCCCGGCCACGGCGGCCGCATTTCGATGGGGGCGAAATGCGAAAACACCCGTGTACTTAGATTTAGGTGCACGTTAAAGAACCCCAGGTGGTCAAAATTTCCGGAGTCCCCCACTACGGCGTGCCTCATAATCAGAAAGTGGTTTTGGCACGTAAAACCCCATATATTATTATTATTATTATGTACCATTGTGTAAGTAAGGTCTGTGAGATCAATGATATCAGTGCACTTTTTCATACAACCTTACACTTTTCAGCTCAGAATAAATGCGTCGCATGCGGGGTATGCGCTCTCTTGGCTCTGTTTGCGAACGATCGAGAGAATTCAGTTCTTCACCGTTCCGCAAATTGTAGGCAACCATCTGTCTTCCTCAACTCTAATACGCGTCGGTCGTCTGGAATGGTATTTCTAGATCCAACACTGACATTATAGACCGGGGTGTAACGTTAAGGGATAAGAAAAGAGCAGATTGGGTAAGGGAACAAACGCGAGTTAATGACATCTTAGTTGAAATCAAGAAAAATAAATGGGCATGGGCAGGACATGTAATGAGGAGGGAAGATAACCGATGGTCATTAAGGGTTACGGACTAGATTCCAAGGGAAGGGAAGCGTAACAGGGGGCGCCAGAAAGTTAGGTGGGCGGATGACATTAAGAAGTTTGCAGGGACAACATGGCCACAGTTAGTACATGACCGGGGTAGTTGGAGAAGTATGGGAGAGGCCTTTGCCCTGCAGTGGGCGTAACCAGGCTGATGATGATCGATGAATGTCTTAGAAGTCATTTTCCCATCTGTAAATTACGGCCTCCGAGTTTGAGACAGACGTGTTCAATGCAGACTGTACGTCGCAAGCTCGCTGTGCTTGCAGAATTGAGTTCGCTCTTTAAAGAGAGAAAGGCGATCGCGATGAATACACGTTCTCAACGACGCCTACACACGCGCGTCACTTTTTCCGCATACATTAGACGACTGAAAAGGAAAGTAAAAAAAAAAAGCAGGGAACCACATTTATTTCCATTCTGTTGCTGTCGCGTGTAGCTGTCTAGAGTCATACGCGCTTCTCCTTTAGAACTATTCGCGTACAAGCAAGTAGACATGACCGACAGCACGATGCCCGCATACCCACACGCGCACACTTGCGGACATTCACACGTGCGCCTGCACACGAGTGCAGTTAAAAGGGTCCCGAAGCCAGACTCGCTCACAAGGACGACGGTATAGAGCATCGTATGCCAATTGCTGCCCACGCACTTGAAGCAGTCGACGAGAACGAAAGAGAAGAAAGAAATACAAGTATAACCAAGGCTCGTTTCGGAACGTCATATAGCCATCGCGGCTTAGGCAGTGAGGCCTCCTCTGCCCTTCTGCAACATCGTCGTCCCGCCACATCATCTGTGCGGTCTTTCCCCAACCTCCAGCGGCGCGCAATACGCCGCCCGTGTTGCGGCATTCTACCGCTGGGCCCGCGCGACGAGGGAATGGGCCACGCGCATTTGTGTATACCCGGCCGTTCCCCACACGGGCCGCCAACTCTCCCCCAATGCCCATTCCCGTGCGGAACCTTCGGCTTCCCTTACGTCCCAGAACCTGCCGCGATGAATGCCCTCACAGTGTGTCGCGAGGGATTCTTTTTTTCTTCTCCCCTATTGACGTGCGGAGAGCGGTCTTTCAACCGCGTTCCACTGAAGCCCCGCGAGCTCTTCCCCGGCATGCACTTTGCCACCCGCAATACCGACAGCCGACTCGCCACAGCGATCCGCTTCAACGTTCCCACGCTCCCGCTATACGTGCTCCCGCGTGCTGTTGTTGGCCAATGTCACGCACTCCCCTTCCCTTTCCCCCCCTCCCCACGGCCATCTCCTGTGCTCCTGCCTTAGCTCTTCCCTCGGCCCTCGTCATCGTACGTTTCATCAACTCTGTGCAGCAGAGGCAAAGTTGGAAGCGGGCCGCGGTCGTCATCCCAAATCAGGAACGAGAACGTGCTCGTAAGGAGAAATCAGAAACGGGAAAGGAGGAAGAGCTTGCCCACATTCCCCTTGCGACCCTCCTCTAGATTCAGCCGGCCTCGGGAGGGCTTTTCTCCCGGTCCTAGTTGGCCGAAGCTGGCCGCAGACTTCGTTGTGTGCTGCACATATTTGGTGAGCCAGGGTATATATGCTAGAGCCCCAGTCGCCCTCCTGCTCCCTATTCCCGTTTCCTAGCCTCTGCCGAGGAGTTTCCCTGTCGTCTGCTCGCAGAGAAGGAGCTGCAGCAGACGAAGAACTCGAACACCGGGGGGGCGAAACGAAGGCTGTGGACAAGGAACGAGGCTCAGGGGGAGTTTCGACGTGTATGTGTGTATACGGCGTGTATGAGAAGGACGACAGAAGCGGGGGAGGGTGACAACGTTGAAGAGAAGACTACTCCCCCCCACCGCGCTTACGGCTTGACGGGCGGGCGTCTAGTTTCTATTAGACATCCCCCTTTGCGGGTGCCGGCAGTCGGAAGAAAGTTCGTCGCGTTCCCACGGTTCTCAGCCCCGGCTGCGTCGCCGAAGAAGACGGGAGGGGGAAAGAGAAAGCGAGCGACAACAGGCGGCGACCTCGCGGCGGCGTCGTCGTCGCCTTTCCCTTCCCCCTTCCTCCTTTCTGCCCTCGTGGCATCAAAGGCCAAGGCCTGCGCCCCACGCAACTCGGCGCGGGGTTTTAGGAAGAGGGAAGGCGGGGGAGGGAGGGGGGAAGGCATCACACGTCACTCGCGGAGAGCGTGGCTACGCGCGCGCGCGGCGGGTGTGTCTTCTCTCTTCTCCCAACTCGACAGCCGCCGGACACGTCCGAGCACGATCGGCGCGTACGACGACGGGCACTCCTCCGCGGGCTTCAACCTTTTCTTGTTTTTTTTTCTTTTGAGCGTGCTTTATGTTGTGCTACGTTTCGTCTAGTCGCCGAAGAAGTGAGGAGCACTGCCCTCCGTCGCTCCCATGCATGCGTGATGCGAGTTCTACTAACCCGGACTAGACTGACCGAACTAGGATCTTTGAAAACCGTATTTCGTTTTCCCGGGCGGAGTGATACCCGCGTGGAATGCTTTCGATCGCGATCGAAGCCGATCGGGATCAAGCGTTTCGATGTCGATTAAGGCTCCTTTGCGCAAGCTGTCGAAGAGAAGCGATTGCGATGGAGAAAGCGGGTCTCGACGGAAAGAGCCCTGTGTGACCGGGTTATTAATCGTTCGTTTCGAGAGAAGATTATAGTTGATTAATTAATAGAGATCTGATGGTTGCGCGTATATTCTTCAAATTTTGCACCTATATAACTAGCACCTAATACGTCATTATTCGTGGTATTTCCCGCTACCGTACCGGATTTTATGGACTTTCTTGAGACCAGTTTATGATTGATTGATCAACAATAAAAACATTAACACCCCTCAGAGTGTGACGTGTATGCATAAACCAATTATAATTGCAAAAGTTGGAAGGCAGCATAATTGGTGACAAGAAAAAAAAATAAGGACACCGTATCCGCGGAGCAGGATTTTTATCTAGAAGGAAAGTAAGGGGTTGGGAAGTATTTGGATAGAGGTACTTTCGCCTCCTAAGGATCTTAATGCGGAAAGGGCATCGTGAACGATGACTTTTGCAACGAATTCTAAAAAGGGTGTTTGTCCGTCCTTCCAATGTATTGGATGTTAAATGCTCCACATTCTACAAAAGCCGGACGACATTCGATGAATCATCAACGAGTTCACCTTTAATTAGGTGCTTGAACTTGAACCGCCTGCCCACGGCGGCCGCATTTTGATGGGGGCGAAATGCGAAAACACCCGTGTGCTTAGATTTAGGTGCACGTTAAAGAACCCCAGGTGGTCGAAATTTCCGGAGTCCTCCACTACGGCGTGCCTCATAATCAGAAAGTGGTTTTGGCACGTAAAACCCCAGAATTTATTAATTTATTTTTGAACCGCCTGCTCTCTGCGACCGAAGTTGTCTGTACGTGTCTGCATACTTTACACCTGCTTTTTCCTGCAAGGACGACTTCTGATGCGAGGCGCCCTTTGTGTTTTCGACCGCACCGTTTCTCCATGAATATTCATCAACTAGCTGTTCGTCTCGTACGTTCCTTCGACCAGCAAAGCTCGCAAACGGTGCAGCGAAAAGCTGTGAAAGCAACCTTGCTATAATCCTAGAACAAAGAAACCATCTGATGCGTAAAATGCACTGGAAAGCTATACCGGGTGTCTTCCTCTTTCTCTCTTCAGAAAGAGAAAAAAAAAATTGTTCCAGACTTATTATAAATCGTATGTGACAGATGGGCAATTCTCGTCCTTGAGCTGATTGTAATCTTAACTTCTCGCACTTTCTTGTACGAGAAATCCGAATGCTTAACCAACTAAGTAATAACAATGCCCTCATTACGTTTTTAACGAATTACTTTACGACATGTATTGCAATTTACGAATTGCAATCGTCGAGTTCGAAAGGGGTATACAGCCACTTGAAACGAATTATCAGGATGACACCAGTTTCTATCGATATCACTTCCCACACACACACACGTTTTACACACACACACACACGTTTTACACACACACACACACACACACACACACACACACACACACACACACACACACACACACACACACACACACACACACACGCACACAATAAATAAATATTGCTGGAACGACCGGCTCATTCTCGCTGCAAAATTTAACGGCACATATCCCGAAACCATGGTTGCAAGTGGATATGTCACCGACCACAATTCGTAACTTTCAACACGTACCGCAATTGGTTAAAAATCTAACTAGCGAAATTTAGTTAATTTTTCAACCAAGTATTTCGATACATTGCACAAGCTTGATGTCCGCCTCTTCGAGAAATCCTTCTCAAGGACTAGAATTGTGCGTCATCTGTCGCAGACAACTTTTTACCGGTTTTATATATAGTCTAAAACAAATATAGAGAGAGGAAACACCAGCAGGTATAGCTTTACAGCATCAGTAAGAGTAAATGAGAACGAGAGCAGCATACGCACCAACGGGTTTACAAAAGCGACTTGAATGAACCACGAGTCAACTCTCTGTCTCCGTCTCTCGTGTGTGCTGCTTTTGTTGCAATCGCAACGTGACGAGTAAAGTATGCGAACAACCATCTCTTTCCTGCGACAAACGTATTTCGTTCAAGCGAACGGATTGCCTCGCGCGCAGAATCGTAAATATGGCTGCGTCCTCTTGCCGTAGCGCAAAGTTCGATGAAGGTCACTCGACCTGATGCCCACTATCTGGCAGTTCGGTAGCACCCTCAACAACGACGGCGAAGGCACGCGTCGAGAACCGCAGTGAGAATGGAGCGTCAACGGAACACGACTTCAAGAACAAAACCACCGCGCGTTCTGTGTAGTCCCTTCTATACATTGGAACCGTCGTTCTTTGACTGATGCGCAAAGTCATGGCATTTATGTCCACAGGATCACCTCATGTGGCGACATGCGACGCACTGAAAGCGGGAGACCGATTACATAACCAAAAAAAAAAAAACACGTTTTCAAGGTCCAGTGCCGACGAAAATCGACATGACAGAACTTCACTAAAGCACCGACTTCGATTCGTCAGGAGTATCGCGGACGTCTGAAACTTTATGCCTGAAATCAGCCCGGTGGCTGTGTCAGCTCATCGCAGCAGGAGGATCAAAGCGAACGAAGGTCACGCGACGTAGATTTAGCAACACGACAGCTAGCAAAACGACTTCGTACTTTATCGCGGTAAAGAACGAAAGAAAGAAAACCTGACTGTCAACTGAACCGACGACTTCAAGAGCACCGTCGACGTTGGCATTCTTCTTTTTAAATCTGCAGGCGTTACTAAATCGACACAACAGGCGCTCAGCTGAAATCCAGTGTCTGAGACAATGGCCGCGTGTCGTTGCAATAGAAGGTTTCTACACAAACATCCTATCGCTATTCGCGAGATGTCGCCACGCTGGCTGCAAAGCAAGGCTATGTGAGTTGACAATGACCTCGAAGAAAGAAAGAAAGAAAATAAATGTGTGCATTTCGTTCATTTGCTACTGGTGAATCGAGACACACGTCGCAATGCGGATCTCGTTTCCGTTGAAAAGTAAAATTACCATGCAGTACGACACGGCGACCCGGAAGGAACCACGAGGACGTGTCTCGTGCGTCCTTTGTCAGGTATACACTCGCGTTCAATACGAGCTGCAAAACGGTGTCCACGGATGGAAGCGGCTCCAAGGCGCGTGGAAGTGCGCGTGGAAGCGAAAACACATGCATATGTGACCCAACTAGGCCGACCAGAAGAAAGAAATACGACGGGTTAGGCGGTGCAATCAGCGCGCATCGGTAAAGAGCGAAGCCTCCCCCACGCACGACCGGCCGAAGTCCTTCGGACTCTGACCCACGCAGTCAGAGCGGACCGCATGAGCGCGAGCCCGCCACTTCTCTCTCAGTCACCCCCTGCGCGCCAGCACTTCAATCCGGCGCACGGCAAGGCACCGGCGGCGCTTTAATTCGCGCAGTCGACTGCGAGAACCTTCATCGGCGTCGTCGCCCGGCGCAGAGCGGCGCGCGCGCCAGCGCTTTTCCACCCACGCGGCAGCAGCGGCACATGCCGCCGCAGGCTACGTACGCAGAGCGTGCGCGCGTGCTAGGCATCGGGCGCGCCCGGGCAGCTCGCGTGCCCGACGCGCCCTCTCCGCATCCGGAGGAAAGAACAAAAACAAAAAAAAAAGCGAAAGAAAAGAAACGACCGCGCGCGCGCTCAGCGCGGCTCGTGGTGGAGGGGGGAAGGGAGGGTATGAAGAGAGCGCACGACGGGGGGGCGATCGCATGCGGCGCGGCCTGTGGCAGCAGCGCGATGGAGGGGTACGAGGGGGGCTGAAAGAAGCGAGCGGCGGCGCGCCGACGCAGGCACCACCGACAGACGCACGCACACGCAGGCGGCGGCTGCGGCGGCAGCCTGTTTGCAGTGCAGCGGCACGTGTAGCAGCGGCGGAGGCGGCGGGCAGCCGGCAGATGTGGCCGCCGCGCGTCCCCCACACCCCCCGGCGGCGCGAGCCGGGGCGAGGGCGAGCCTCGCTGCCATTGGCTGCGCGAGCGTGGGAACGCGGGTGCCGAGCGTGTCTCACACGGACGGCGCACGCCTGTTTGACCTCGGCCGCTCGATAAAGGTCTCCTCCGGTGGCATTTTCCCACACTGGCTGCGGGCACGTGCTACCCTCCCAAGAGCGCCGGGTGCCCTTCCCCCTCTCCCCGCAGCTCGGCGCACGCTTCTTTCCTCCTCGCCCGGCAGCTTAGAAAAGGAGCTGCCTCGCGCCGCACGGGCGCATTGCCGTTGTAGAACGCGCGCCTGCTCTGTCGTCGCCGTTGAGCTCTCCGCTCTCCGGCACGCTCGCTTCCACTTCTAACGTGCGCCCCCTTGCCTCTGGCGGAGAAACTTCCTGGATTACTCTCGCGCGTCTCTGCAACATCTTCCGACTTGCTTCGCCGTGTGTTGGAACTCCTCTGCAACCACGACGCAAACCAGCAACATGCCTGCCGACAGGGCACCGAGCAAGGCCAGCGAACTGCGACGGGTAAGTTCTCGTTCTGCACTTATGCGGTTGTGTTACCCGTTTATGGGAGCTTACAATTTTTTCAAATCGGCAGTTCGAAGTTCTTTTTACCTACGTGGCACCGTAGCTTCAGTTTAATTCAATATGTTCTAAATGCACTTTAATTCAAATTGTTTGCCTACTTACAATTTTCAGTGCTAGTTACTTTCTTGTTCCAACATTTGACAAGCAGACATTTACCGCTTGTTTTTGATGTCGACATGGTGCGTGTCAGTGTATTGCCACCTTTGCATCGACTGACCTTGTTCTCCCACTTTTGTATTTGCAGAGTACCAAGCCCATCATGGAGAAACGTCGCAGGGCTCGCATCAACCACAGCCTCACTGAACTGAAGAATCTCATCTTGGATGCACTGAAAAAAGATGTAAGTATCTCGTCCGCAGAAACAGCACAGTTTGTTCTATTCCCGATTCCTAAACTGCAATCTTAGGTTTCTCCGCATATTACCATTATGTTACGCTATATCTCGCATTAGCGTATACCATATTAGCAGCTCAAATTCGCGCGTAACTTTACCGTGCAGCCGATTCCGCGCGGCCAAACAACACTTGCAAGTCTTCGAAAGTCGTACGTCGTCTCCTCTTTTCGGGTAACCACCTTTCAGGCGCACTTCTCGCAGGCAGCAAAAAAAATACTTCAAATCTCGGCCGATGCCTTCCTTCCAACGGTCGTCTCTCCTTCGGGGGGGGGGGGGGGGGGGTTCGTCGGAATGTCCAAACATTCCCCCGTTCCCGTGCAGTCGTAAGGAAGAGGGGGGGGGGGGTCGCTCGCGGCAAGTGAATGCGTGCCATCACCACCCTCCTCTCGGTGCGGAGGGGGGGAAGCTCTTCCATTCACCGCCGCGTCTCCCCTGCCCCGCACTTTTGAGAGCCCGGCCCGTTTCCCACGGTCGCCACCGTGCCAGATGGCGGGCGCGACGGGGCGACGCTCGCTGCTTCTGTTTGCATCGCCCTTCGCCGCCCTTCGCTTCTTCTTGGCTCGCCCCTCCCTCGTTTCCTGTTTGCGGCGTTTTTCTTGAACGGCCAGCCGGAAAGGAATTCGTTGGACCGACACCGGTGCAGTTGGCTACTGCCACTCTAGCGTAGCACTCATTTACGACGACCCGTCGTTATAGTAGTAGTAAGTCGCGGCAGTTGCAGTGAGCCTGCGTCAGCGGAACCGCGCGCTCATTCTAGGCCGGCGCTGGCTCCATGCGCAACCTTAATCACCGCTTGAGCGCCTCGCCACCTCGAAATTGGCATTGTAAGAGAAAGAAAACTCGGGCGTCTGACGAGACACGCGCCGCTGCGCGGTTGCTTCATCGCTCTTCGTTCTCTCTCTCGCTGAAGGAGGCAGTTGGGGGGGGGGGGGGGAGGGGGCGTTCATTGTCAGCGCCGACGGATTGCGCTCCGTAGTCGGCACGTGCGCTGGCAAGTGGCACGCGCTCCTTGGGTTGCGATAGCGCAAAAGAATAAAGGAAAGCGTTTCCTCACATTTCGCCTTTCTCTCGCGCTCGCCTTCGTGCTCTCTCTCCCTCCCTCTGCGCGCAGCTGCTCTTACGCTTGCAGCTGTGCGGATCACGCCATACTTTCTTTTTATAAAGTCGCCCGCGTGTGTCGTTCCTGCTGTATTTCTTTTTTCACTCCACGCTTCGGCACGTGCGACCGCTAACTTGTGCGCGACCGTATTAAAAAAAATAAGACTGCTCTGGTGGACTTTGTACCGCACCGTTTTTCCGAGACAAACCGGCAGTACGGTTTTCGAGACTTGCAAACGTTTTAACGGGCTGTCACGGCTTCAAACGTTATTACACTTAGAGGTCTATATTATGTATGTGTGTGTGTTTTGCAAACGACAGTGGTGTCTTACGAGCTTTCTTCTTTTCTCTTTTCCCAGAACGCACGGCACTCCAAACTGGAAAAGGCCGACATCCTGGAGATGACGGTCAAGCACCTGCAGCAGCTGCAGAGGCAGCAGGCCGCCCGCTCCATCGTCTCCGACAGTTCGGTGACCGACAAGTTCCGCGCCGGCTACCGAGAGTGCGCCGCCGAAGTCGGTCGCTACCTGGGACGCCTCGACGGCGTGGACGGCGCCGTCCGTCAACGGGTCATGGGTCACCTGGCCTCCAGGGTCTCCGAGCTGTCCACTCCTCCCCCGAGCCCCGGCAGCGAAGACGGCGGCCACTTCTTCAACGCCGCCGCCGGAAGCGTTCAACTGCTCCCCACGAGACTGCCTTCGGGCGAGATCGCCTTCCTGCTGCCCCAGCACTCCCAACTGTCCGTGTACGCGCCGGTCTCGCCGCCGGCCACGCCCGGTCTCGCCACGACCGCCACCTCCTCCGGCATCCTCAGTCCCGCCTGCAGCGAACGATCGGTGTCATCTTCGTCTGCGTCGCTGTCTTCGCCTCCAAGCCCGGTCTCGCCATCGTCCTGCTCGTCTTCCTCGACCTTCTCTCACCACCAAAGCCTCGGCTTGTACGGCGTCATGCCGGCGACGCAAGCCGCCGTCAAGGTCGAAGACGAAGCCGTCTGGAGGCCCTGGTGAAGCAGACGACGAGTCTGCTCCAGACGACGCACGCACCACTGCAAACCGGTGTCGGCGGAGGAAGGGTCCGGATGAGTCTTTATTTCCCGGTCCCGTGCTTCTGAGGTCATCCATCCACAGCCCTTCCCCCGTACACCGCTACAAAATGCACCATGATCTCTACGGACAGTTCCTCCCACCAGCGTGTTTTTTACACACGCGTCCCCGTCGATGTCCTTCCCCGTTGGACCCTCCCAGAACCACCGCAAGTGCCTTAACGTAAAGAACCATCCTGGGACTCTTTCAATGCGACAAACTGCGAATACGTTGCTGTGTTTTTCAAGAAGCAAATTGTTATCGCGCGCGTCCCCCCCAAAAAAACAGCATTGTTATCAGACGCGTTAAGTTATTTAAACCCACCTGTTATCGCGAAAGAAAGGGCACGTAGAAGGACTGACAAGGCGGCTTCTCGTTTTTTGTTAATATTGTATATAGTTATCAAAGTCAGATTGTTTACTGCAAGTGCTCTTGTCAAATCATCGCCTTCGCATGCGCGAGCATGTCTCATATGTGAAACTGCTTTCAATGTAGTTTTGTACTCCAACTGTGATATTTCGCTGCGATGGGTCTGGCCGTCAGCTCACGATGTGTTCGATCTGTTTTTTTTTTTCCTTCATTCATCGCACGGCGGCCTTACCTTCGCTACAAACCAACCCATCTTCAACTATACATTCGTGGCTTGTCGAAGCGTGCGAAATATTTATGACATTTTTTTTTTCTTGTACAATTATGTTTGAAGAGAAAAAGAGAAATTCTTCTCGGTCGGCCCTTCGATGCCGCCGAGTCTAAATAATAAACAAATGCTGTTTCGAACATGACCTGTGCCTCGTGAAGTCGTTACTCGTGCCCTGCTCGCTTGTCATGCGCGCAGGCGTGGACGAAATTTGCTCCGCTCAACAATGCGCGGTAGAACGCATCGACGCTCATGAAACGAACATTGGTAACGCTGCCATATGTCGGCTCAGCGACGATCGAGTGAAATAAAATGACGTGCCTAACACTGGCAAACCAATGTTTCGGCAGTTCAACGACGTACTTTCGTTAAAAAACAATAGGATCATAATTGCTGGAGAAAATAAAGGCGGACGCTCAAAGCATGCCGCAGCGTCAAACGTGGCGTAAGCGTGTCCATTAACCCTAAATATGAACGATATTGGAGGTATAAACAAAGCGGCAAGACAAGCAAAAGTGTTATGCCTCCATTCCGCCGAGTATAGTGTTAGGAAGTATACGGGTACACTGTTAAACGGCATCACTCCCGAGAGATACGTCAGTAGACAGGCGAAATACTTCCCTTCTGAAGTATGGCCACGTGTCCCTGCGCGAACACATGGCCGCACACAGAGACGCTCCACGTCTCGGCTCTTCAAGGATAGCCTGCCCACAATTCGATGAAGAGCGACACTATTAGTGTCGCCCTTCAAGCCTAGCAAGTAATGTTTCACGTTCCCAAGACCATGGCTAAACGAAAAAAAAAAAGCACTGATGATGATGTCAGTCCCATCTTGTGTCGTCAAGCCCGCACTGACAGCGTACGGACACAGCGTTTTCAAAACAGACGTAGTGCACTGCATTCGATCGCTGTGGCCTCCGTCTTGCCAGCCCTTTCTCGACGAGGTACTGAGCCGACCAGATGCATCCCTTAAATTTCGCGATAGAAGCCTAAGCGGTAATGCATCAATGTGGAGACTAGAAATTCAAAGTAACTTACTAGGTGGTCTTATGGTTCCTCTAGAATGCGATGCAAGCCTTATTTACCGATAAAACGCCAACCAAGGACGAGGTTACAGGTTTTCAAAATGTATTACGACATAGAGAGAAGGGAGGCATCGACAACAGGCTTTCGCTTATTTTGTTCTTATTTTTCAACGGCCCGGAAGCCAGTGAATGCACTACAGAACGATTTGAAAACGATTGCCTCATGCGAGCGCCTTTGACGAGGTGGTGCTGTCCGTGCACGCGGCCACATTCACTGCCGTCCTTTCTCTCTTATTTCTATTCGCCCTTTCCTTCCGTTCCCCAGCGTAGGGTAGCCAACCAGACGCTTTTCTGCTTAACACCTGCCAATCATCTATTTCTCTTCCAAGCCTTCATTCGCGGTGAGTGTGTCAGACGTAGACGCGGGTTGCATGAAGCCCGGCATTGGGGGTTGCAGTGCCAGTGGCGACATCTCGTGGCACTCAGCTCAACTAAAGTGCGCAGATCACTGGCCGATGGCAAAAATATTTTACAGCGAAGCGTTCTTCGGCACACACAGTTTGTGGTGACGCTGTCACGGCCGATTAAACTGAGCCGATTCCGGAGACGTGTGCAATCACAGGTGGTGACATGATGGGCCGATCCTGGTTCCCTCACAAGGGTTTTAATGAGGCTTTTTTAATCGCTTTCATGTCGACGTCGCATTTCCAAGTCTTTCCCTGACCACAAGTTCTTCTTTTCTTCCTTTAATCAAGAGCCTTACATCGCAGCACCAGCACGCATATCTCATCGCACCTGCCATCCACTTCAAGTAGCACGCCCACGCGCTCGGACAACCACCGTCACTGCCTCCCTTTTCTTCCGAACCGCCACAGACTAGAACGGCCTGCCCCAACATCGCTACTACCACTTGTCCACCTTCGCTTATAGAACTTGTAGCAGACCATTTTGTTAAATGATCATTTCTCATGATGTTTTTTTGCTTTTTTATAAAAACCCACCCCTTATGTAATGCCCGTAGGGGGGACTGTTAAGGTAATAAACTGAACTGAGCTTTAACGTATGCCGGTTCCTGAAGCAGTGCAACGTCGTTGCACTAGCTAGATGACTAACCAAAAGAGATAACCAATAAGTAAATGTTTTCAGGTGATCTACCGGGAAGCTACCTATCGAACTTTGCATCCTCCGATATGTCCAATGACCAATTTTCTTGTATCTTCTCTTTTTCGAAGAATCGTATGACATATATAATGATAACGTTACAATTGCTACGAGCGACGCATAACGTCACCACCAGTGCTGCTGCTGCTCCAAGAGATACCTCGATATTCCAGCATGCGTCAGCTCTATGCAGTATACTGAACCTCAGCATCGAGCTAGGTTCGCGGATCAGGCTTCTCATATTTTGAGTCACGTGAAGGTCCTGGACCTCGATGTTGCAGAAAAAATCCAGGCAAGTCTAAGAGCGTCTAAAATAATTTATTGCAATAGCTGTCTATGTATCTGCACCGGTTTCGTTTCTCCGGACATCATCACACAGAAAGTGGTCACGTGGGAGCAGGACGTCACGACGCCGTTGGCACTCGCTCCGGCTCTTTCGTATCGCGTCGTGTGTTCTGTTATCCTGCTATATATACCTCGGGACGTGGACATCGGACCGTGCTACGTCGCGACATCGATAAGCTACACATCTGCGTCGTGGAGTAGCGGATATATAAGCGGAGGTATTCAACCACTTTCACAGTGGACTCACCTCTCTCTGTTTCTCTCTCTCTCTCTCTCTCTCTCTCTCTCTCTCGTTTTTGCTTCATAGGCGCTTGCGCGTTTTCGGATACTCAGCGTCAAAAGGGTGGCTGTGGAGGGTGCGTCATGCGGAGAAGGATACGCGCCTATATGTCTGGACATAAGCGGCTGCGCATGGTCAGTTTTAAACGTGCGCGGTCAGGTGGACAGGCGGCTGCAGGCTCGTGCGCGTTATGCTGTCGGCCTCGCCAGGCCGTGTCGTATACGTAGACGCTTGGAGCCATCGGAGCGTGTAGCCCGGCCGTGCCCGCCTTGTTTGTGCACGTGCCCCGGTATTGCGTGCAGGTATACAAAACGTATACGCGCGAAAAAAAAAAATAGCAGAACCGCGCGCCAATCAGGGCCACCAGCCCTTGTCCCGCTTTTCACTTCCTGTGCCCGACGCGGAGCGCGGAACCGCTGCCACAGGCAGGCTTAAGCGAACTCCTGCTAATTGTTCAGCGTCCTCAAATCCGGGACACCATGCAGGGTCGCTGTATATAGGCGTCGTTCCGTATACTGGAAATAGGATGATCGAGAGAGATAGAGAAAAGACAGCCTGAATCGACGTTTTTTTTTTTTTGAAACTTTATCGCGACGTTCATGTTCCGTATACTCGGTTCATTTCGGCGAAAATGCAACTTCAACGGTGGCTGTGGCCGCTAAACACCAAAAGGTTAAAACACGAAGATCAAATGACAGCTCGCGAAGCCTCGACCTGGTGAAGTTCAACCTCAACCTGGTCAGCCCTACAACATGAGGCGAGGTCGGTGGGGGTGACAAACAACGAAGTTGGCATTGACTATATATACTCGGAACTCCCGAGTTGAGTTTATGAGCGTCAGATGGAGGTCGAGTTGAGGTACGGCTGGCGCGTGTTGAAAGCTGAAGTGAGGTCTTCTGAAAGCAGCCCAACATCAGGGTTCAGGTTGACGTACAAGATGAGGTTGAGACCGAGCGAAGTCGTCAAAAAAAAAAAAAAAGGAATGATTGGAGGTATAGGTGAGATCAAGCCTAGCGATGTTGTTTGCCCACCTATGCTAAAGACCCCCAAAGAGGAACATTAAGTTAATCCTTATTAGTCAATTCTGCTTGCGTAAAGGAAGTCATCGCTCCTGATATTTAGTATTATTCACCCTCACCATGGAAACACGCATGGTAGGCTACAGAAAGAACACTAAAGTAGGGTAGTGAAGTCATGCGTAAATTGCCGTACAGACTCCCCGTGATCTCATGAACTCTCGTTCACGACGTCATAGCTTGCTTTTCACTCAGATCTCCACGGAGCTACGGTTAGGTCAGTCGACCTAAGGAAGTCACTGCCATGGTCGATAGTTACTGCGCAGATTCCTGATGCGGCGAATGATAACACCGCTGCTGTTGCAAACGCAGTCGCTCCGTACAATCCACCAATGTCGGAAAGCCTAGATTTCTATGAAGGACAAGACTTTGTCTAATTCCTTCGTGCTTGTCCACGTAGAAACTGGGAGTTGGAATTCAGTAACAGATACGACATATTATCAGCGAAGCTTATATAATGTAAGACCCAGGCTCCTAAGGAGAGTGTGCCGAGTGCAGCAATAGATACTTCAACGCATTTGGTTGGTGCCGATCTGCCGATCGGCCACCTCTAAAAAAAAATTAAATTATGGGGTTTTACGTGCCAAAACCACTTTCTGATTATGAGGCACGCCGTAGTGGAGGACACCGGAAATTTCGACCACCTGGGGTTCTTTAACGTGCACCTAAATCTAAGTACACGGGTGTTTTCGCATTTCGCCCCCATCGAAATGTGGCCGCCGCGGCCGGGATTCGATCCCGCGACCTCGTGCTCAGCAGCCTAACACCATAGCCACTGAGCAACCGCGGCGGGTCGGCCACCTCTCCGCCAGCCCGAGTGCCGCAAGTACACTGTAGTCTTCGGATAATGTACACCACTATGCTCGACTCCTACTATAAAACCCTACAAACCAGGACTGCAGGGTAACTGTATGCGTACATGTTTACGGACACCCTCAGATTTCGAAACTATGCGGGTGCGACGGATCTGGAATCAATGCTTAGGCTCTATCTGTCCCGGAAATGTAGCTTCGAAATTCCCGATACACCGTCCACGTTTTACCCTTCGTGCAGCTTCCAAAGATGGCGTCGTTATGGCCGTTCATTTTAAACCTCTCAAGCTACAAAGTTTCGAGGGCTTTATGTTCATTGCCTCGTTAGTGGACATGTTGCATAGGTAGGTGTTAGATAAATCAGCAGGGACAGTACCAGCAGTAAGGACGAGAAAAACGACGGTAGACCTTAGTCCTCTTATTACGTACGGCAAGACCGCGAAGGCGTATGTGTGAATCCGTGTCGTCTGTTCTCGCGCACTTCGTAGTTCGAATGCTTTATAGACAGAAGCTTGCGTTAGACGAGGCACTAAATCGGCGGCGTCGGCGTACGAACGGGAGTGGGGTAGACGCCACCCGCCGCCACGGCCGCATCCAAGCGGGCCGCGGATGATACAGCGGCAGCGCAACGACCCTCGCTCGGACGCAGGGGCGCGTGCGTCCGCCGTTTGTCTCTCGCCAGCAGCCACGAAAAAAAAAATAAAAGGGGCGGTCACCGCTGGACGGGCCGCACCCTGCATCGCACGCATGAACCGGCGGCGGCCTTTTTGCGGCCCCGTCGCGCGGTGCCAGCAGCGGAACCACACGTGCCGCGCACGGCGTCCGCTGGCGCGGGAGGGCGGTGACGCCTGCCCGCCGCCGAAAATAAAAGGCCAGCGCCAGCGGCGCTTTGTGTGCCGCCGTGCGCTTAGCAAGCGCATCCTGCGGCGTCGAAGGGCGTGCCTGCACAAAACACACACAGGAGATACGCTGCTGCACGCGCCGCGACGTTGGATGCACGCGCGCACTGCAAGATATGTAGTTTGGATATGTAGGCGAGCGAGCGCTGCGGCCGTTGGCGGCGACGCGCGTAGCAGACGACACGGAGTCCCGCACTTCGCGCAGACGACACCCTGCGGAGGAAGCGACGAGGAGGGACGCGGCGCGTGTGACCGGACACGTGAAGCGTGCCAAGCCTCGCCCGCCTCCACTCGTGCGACTCACTTCCTCGTCACTAGGTTGCACTTGAGGTCGTTAGGGTCCTTATGACGACCGTGAGGTCTGCGATAGCTGCAGTAGCGCGAAAATTTGTCTGGTGCACGTTGTGATTACGCGAGTAGAGCGACGCGCTTTGTCGTCTCTTCCGGATACTCCAAGAACCCGTTTGTTCACTGGAGCAAAATTTGTCAAATCAGCAACTATTCGCGTCATCTGTGGCTGTCGAGGGAGCTAATGAACGCCGCCGTTACTCAGTGCTTCGGCAATACATATCTGCGACGAATTTCCGCTTCACAGGCTGCTTACATCTACGCTCGCACTGGGTACGAAAAGAAGATTACACAAGACTGTCTTACATTCACGCATGCAGAATTCTTACCCCGATTGATTCATTCAACCAGTAATTCAACTTTGTTGCTCGTGGGGCGCCTCTTTAACCTTCAATCCTTTTTTTTTATCGCTTTCTGGCGCACGTACACACACAAGCACTTGCCGCCAACACTAGACGTCACAATACAGCGGAATGTGTCAGTTTGTTTATTTACGTTGTTCCAGACAGCGTTCCGGCTTTTTTGGAGCAGTACCCACAGGGAATTTCGCAATTCGTACTGCTGAGGACAGCTGCACACGTCAACATCACTCTCCTTTGATTACAGCATCCCTTAGCTTCGTTTGAGTCACGCGACAACGCTAATCGAAACGAAAGTTGGTTGATCTAGGACACGTCGCGACATCTGTGGCCGACGGACCAACTAACGTTCGTCGGCCATGCGTTTGCCGTAGATCTCGGATCTCGGATTCAAGCCTCACCTGACGTTCTGGCGCGGTCAAACGGGGCTGTCCTAAACGATGGCGAACTGGGCAGTAGGCACGGCGGCCAGGCGAAGCTGTATACAAAGAAAACGAACAAATAAAAGGGATTTCGCTCACAATGGGGCTCATTTGGAAAACAGGCTCATTTGTGCACTTTTCTTAGCCGGCTGGAAACGCACGCTCGAGATCGCTCTTTCCTCGTTGCAAAGCGTCCGTCGAGATTTAAACGCCGCTGTAATCACCCGCCCGCCTCCTAATTGTCCTCGCCTGCTTACTCGGCACTCGCAGTGTAAGTGCATGTCGTCTGGAAGGCGCCCATACATTTGCCCGTTGCCTCGGCGTGCGGTGGTCGCGAGCTTGCGGAATATTGTCGCGTCCACGCTTGTTCGCATCTCGCATGCCTAAGCGGCGAAGGCGACCGCGTGACAATCTCACGTTTTCCTTCTGCGCATATGTCGACAAAATAGCGAGGAAAAAAAAAAAAGACGTGCGTGACACGCGTACGCACAGTATGCCTTGTGCGCATTGCTATAGTGTATAACCGTTTTATAACTTGCGGCCAGACGAATGTGCTTACCAGAGCCGGCAAATACTTCAGGACAATGACGATCAGGCAACGGCCCCTGGTTCGTTCCCGTGTTTCTGTACCAAAAGTAAATAACTGAGTGAGACGGACTGCGTTGCTTCCCAGATCTCCATCCTTTAATTAGCATGCACCCTCGTGCCACTGATGATACCACGCGGGCGAAACGCGACCATTGTCTTGTACTTGCAAAACAGTGCTGTTCTGGATCACGTGTTCAGGATCCTGCCAAATGGTGCCACATTGTCGAATTTCGCCGTGCTGGCGTTTCTTTAGCTGTAAGTGACAGAGGCCAGCAACCCCGTGAGTCATAGAGTTAGCCTGCTAATTCTATGATGTGAGCCAATCAGAGCTGACAAAATGGCTAATTTGATAACATGGCGGGCAGCGCCGAGTAGGTGGTGTCCCAATCCACGCGCCAGCGATGGCTATCTCTGGCTAAGTGGAACCGATCTCGGGGGCCATGCTTTAGCTGGCTGCGTGCGCCAAAAGCGATTGCAGAGCCGGAAACGCGTCACAGAGGCCATGCTTTGGGGAACTGATGTAGAAGCATGCGGTCTACGGCTTTGATTACTCGAAATATAGAAATACCTGAAATTGGCTGCGCGAAAAGTGTCGGTGTCCTTACCGCCAGTCAAGGCCTTGAGCTTGAACGTTACAGGAGCCCTGAGTTGTTATCTTAGATTGCCTATATGGGCCCCGAAATTATGCCACGCAGTTCTCAACTATATATAATTATGTACCGCAGGTGTAATTTGAGTTCGCTGAGGAAATCATATAGGGGAAATAAACATTGCCTTAATTGAAATGTTCAATCCTCAAGAAAAATGAAAATTATGGAATTTAAAGTGACACAAAAGGCGAATAATAACTGAAGCTAAAGTGATAGACTAATGCTCGAAAGCGCCTAAGGCGTCAGCATTATCGCGAGCATAGTTGTAACAATCGAGAAAGTGACGTAAATGCAGGACACGATTTGCGACTCACCCGGGACATTCAAGTACTAGTCCGATTACGTAGGCACACCTCATCGTAATTTTGTCACTAGTGTTCAAACTCTCGTAATAAAAAGACAATTGCATTGCATTATGAGACGAAAAAGAAATTATACATGTCCAGTTCTATTGAATGTTTAGAAAAATGAACTCATTAAACGATATACCGTCGACAACAACGCAGATGGTCGAACGGTTTCGTTTTCGCGTTTCAGTAGTTTCGTTATCGCGTAGTGCTGCGCTGGTTTTGCTGGATCACGAAACTCACACAAACTGCAAATAGCAGAGGACTCTATGGCCATGCGATGTCGCGGGATGCCCGAACGGTCCACGACACTTGATGAAAAGCAGCTGCTGCCAGCGGCGAATCCAACGCTCTGTCTTGGCTCAGTTTTCCCATGGCTTCGCGGAAAAAAAAAAAAGGTGTAGCGCCGTCTCAGTTCAGGAGAAAATCGCGAATGAAGAGACTGCGTACCGGGGCCGTTGCACATGCGATCACCGCGCCCTCTCCTGTCATTGGCGAGTAAAACGAATACTTTTGACGGCACGAAACAAGCGCTGTCTGGTTTCTGGAATGGTTTTTTAACAGTCCACGTTGACTTTGTTTGCCTTTAGTGTCCCTTTACCGTACGAAATCGACTCGCATATAATTCAGGGACGTCGTATAGTGCATGCATGGTGTGACTCCGGAATTAATTTTGACCACTTGTATTTCCCGAAGCGCCCCTAAAGACCTAATAAGCAGATCCCCGAGCCCCCTTTTTACGTTCCGCCGCCATCGGAATGCGCCCGCCGAGGCTGGGTTCGAACTGGCGACCTCGTACGCGGCAACATCGATCACGCCGTAACCATTGAGCTATATATCGCGGTGGGTAATCCTGCTCCGGGATTTTGAAGGTTGAAGGTTGAAGGTTGAAGGTTTATTTCCGCAACGGGTGTTGCGAGGACAGCCAGGGAAAAAGCTGTATAGACAGCTTGAGAGGTCCTGGCTTCCTCTTACAGTGCAGCATTGACGGCGGCGGAGTACAACAACAAACAAAACATGAGGAGAAAAACAAATAAAACAAAAAAACACGTACGTTCGGTACAGAGAATGAGACATGCACGTTCAGTACGCAGTACATTGTACTTGTACAGTACAAAACTACACGAACATTTGGGGCAATTCTTTCAGAGAAATATTGGATAAATCAATATTCTCGTAGCAGTACAAATGGTTCAGAAGGGTCGGTAAGGTATGCTGCAACATTTGTTTGCCATAGTTTGTGCGGCATTTCTTAACATTCCAAGGTTCTGTTGTGCGGGTATCATACACAGTTCTGCTCTGCTCTAACCCAGCAAGTCTAAGGAAGGAGTCATCATTTTTCTTCATGGCGAGTTTATATTTATAGCACAGTCTGTAGTTATACATGGACTTCATCTGTATAATGTTGTGTTGATGGAAAAGGCCTGCAGTGTGGAAGAAATACGGCACTTTACATGCAATGCGTATAATACGTTTTTGTAAGACAGTGAGTTTGTTAATGTTTCCAGCTGTTGTTGTTGCCCACACCATACATCCGTAGTTGGCTATGGAAGAGAACAAAGAGTGGTAAAGTAACAAGTTAACTGATGTAGGAAAATTAAAGCAATTGCGGCGCATGATACCAACTGTTCTGGAAAGTTTCTGAACTACGTAATTAATATGATCATTCCAAGACATATCTGCTGCAAAGTAAACGCCCAGAGTTTTCACAGACTGCACAAATTCTATTCTGGTATTGTTTAATTCAATTAGAGGAGGTTCAAAGTGTTTGTGACGTGGGTGAAACATGACTGCTGCAGTTTTGCTAACGTTAATTCTTAAGTGATTATCAGCCGCCCAAGTATTTATTTCTTTTAAGGTTTTATTAGCTCGATTTGCGAGATCAGCAGTTGAAGTACCCGAAAAAAACAAGCTGGTGTCATCTGCGTAAATTATATACTTAGCAGTGCTGTCGATGTGGACAATATCATTGACATAAAGAACAAAAAGAAACGGACCCAAAATGCTCCCTTGCGGAACGCCGGAAGCTACCGCTTTCAACTGGGAGCATTCATTTGGTTTTGTTCATTTTGTCTCTCTGCTTGTACGAGGTCCGTTTGAAATAGCTCAAGTACGACCCGCCCACACGCACTCAGTGCTCACTCTCTCCCCTTTTCCTCTTTCTAGTCCCCTTTCCCCCACCCCCAGTGTAGGGTAGCAAACCGGATGCTCTTCCGGTTGACCTCCTTGCCTTTCCTGACCTTGCTTTCTCTCTCTCTCTCTCGCGCGCGATCCGAATCCGACGACAGAGGTGGCGAAAGATCCTTAGGCAACCGAGCGTGTATTCTGACGAAGGCCGTGCCACGGCCGAAACGTTACAACATTAAAAATGCAATTTTCGTGTGCTCCTTCGTTTATTCAACTACCTATGCACCGGACCTACAGAACTTTTCCTTGAAATATATATATATATATATATATATATATATATATATATATATATAAGCTCCCTCCCTTACAATCCGTGACAACGTACGAATTCCAAGCACGTTCCTCCCACAAAAACGCAGAGCAGCACGCATATGCCCTTCGCCTCTGGAAGAGAGCCGAGCCTGCTCAAGTTCGCTTACAGCTTAATGACCTTGCTCCACTATTGCAAATGCTAGGCTAATTGGAGAATAAATAAGGTCGTTGTTTTAAGCCAAAATGTGAGCTATGGCTGAGCAATATATCGATATCACCCACAAAATTTGCCCTTTACGTTCAGGTTTCGTCCTGTAAGCAGTGACACAAAGTCCGATCTGTACTGGGAAAGCAGTTTTAAACACGCGTAACTGCGCGACGTCAGACGTATGAGTGAATCCAATTGGCCGGCGCATTTCTGCAAATTGTGTATGGGTTGGACATCGTACATATAACCTTGTAATTATTGTGCACGGCATGCGTGCGTGGGTGATCTCGGGGGCCATGTTTCGTGCCTGCCGGTGCCCGCCGGCGATCGTCTTAATGGGCGATGTCCAAAACCCGACGTCTATAAACTGTTTCCGGTTCCAAAAATTGCTTCCGCTGCATTCAACCAGCAAAAGCATAGCCTTTAAGATTCTCATTTAAAATCCAGACGACGCCACCTTGTGAGGCGTGTTCACAAAGTGGTTTGCAATGAGCGAGAGGAGTAAAGGGATCCGAAGTGCTCGATTTCTTGTTAGTGATTCGCGAGACGATTACAAAGAAATAGAGAACATTCAAATTTTGGTATGCAAACTGGAGGAACATATTAGACGTGTTATATATACGTATACAGATGATGCGACTTTGCTTGTTCGTTATCCCTAACGACATTCCATATGACATCACTCCACCTCTTCTACTAGAACTAAAGCTACAACAAGCCGGCGATTTCCTGATATCACGATGAATCCAAGTATACGTCCGTTTACGTACAGTCCTCAACTTCTTGCATTTGAGCTCAAGATTATTCACATGGACACTGCACTAAGCGCATCGCGCCTCTTAATTGTAACAACTAATCACAGGCATGCGCATTATGTTCAAAATTAAGATGGTGGCGCGAGTGAAAAAAAATGAAAACGGAAGAAAGAGAAACTTTTGTTCGTGGAGGAAGGCACAGCTTGCCAAAAAGCGCGTTCCGTTTCGCATTCTCCTTTTTCTTTAAGTCCGGCCTTCCTCCAGCGCGTCCGTGAATGCTTGCATAATAACCCGCACCTCCGAAGCAAAGAACGAGACAATAATGAGTCGAGATCAGAGATAGGCCTAGCGCGAGCGAGAGATAAGGGGCTCGCTCTCAGTTCGACGCAGAAGCGCGCGCCGCCTATGCTATGTGTTCTCTACTCCGAAGAAGGAACGGATGGGGGCCACCGAAAGGCTGCCAACACGTGCTCTCGCTGCGTGCGGCGCGGCGAAGCCGACCTTGCTACCACCACTCTCGCGGCCGTCTTCATTATAGCTAAGCGGGGAAAGAAACAATGGAAGGTCCACGGCCTACGAGGCAGGGTCCGCGCCGCTGGGCAAGGACAGCTGGTGTAGAGAAACTCGCCAGCACGTCTGCACACTGAGGTGAAGGCACACCACTCCGTTCTCCGTGTGCATGCTTTGCAAGTTAACCGTGCGCAATTTGCGAGTGTCCGAGAAAGAAAGAAAGAAAGAAAGTAAGAAAGAAAGAACAGAAACACGCTTCCTTAGAAAATTGCGGGCTCGTTGGCACGTGCCGCTTCGCTGGAGAGAATGGAAAGAAAAGGCAGCGCGCAGTTGCCCCGGAACCGCGTGCGACAAAATCGCGTGGTTCGCCGCCACCCGCGTGAATGCCAAGCGATGACGTCAAGCGCAAACTAAGAGACGCGCGAGCCTTATCGTCGCTTAGCTTTCTACGCGTTAAACTATAAGGGCGCGAGTTGTCACCAACATAGCCGCAGGCGTGATAACCGAGAATTGTCAGGGGGGGGGGGGGGGGCGGGGGGTAGGCAATAAGTGGACACTTCACCCTCGCTCTCCCGTCAAATATGCGTGTACGTGTGATTGTCGACCTCCTTACCCTCGCTTATACCTCTGAAAGCCGGCATTGTCAACTGCGCACTGGCAAATCCAACGAAGCAACAGCTGAAGCCAAGTTTCTCGGAAAGTACGTCAGCATATAGTGTTATTTTGCTATTAGTTTATATGCGCTGTTTATACAGCGAGGACTGTCTTTTGCTCCTCGTCATCACGCCCGGTTTGCTGTTCTCTGCGGTTTCGCAAGTTTCACCTCCGACCGCTTGCACCATCCGGAGTTTCTTGGGGCCGTCTAACCCTGTTTGAAAACTCAAAATTAAACTGTGTTGATATAACTATTTTGGTGTTTTCAAAGAAAGTTACGCTCCACTCAGTCGGCTCAGCCATCTGTGATTGACGATCAGCTCTGGTAATTATAACTGTGACTGACGCGTTTCCGCTCAAAGGGCACACTGGCTCTCCCCACGTTCATTTTACAGCCACGAGGAGAAGTTGTGGCGCGCACAGACGGTCAGCGCGCTGACGTAGACAAACGAAACGAGGCGAGTAGCATTTACGTTGGCAGTTCTTCGGGCGTTATCTTCGTGGGGCCAGTTTATCGGAGCTACAAGAAGTTAATTTTGGCTTGCGAGTATCTCAACAACTGATGGCATTTCTATATGACTGCGTAAATTGATTCCGCCTCCCGCGGCGGTCCTCCTCCAATGCTAGACAATGGAGAGTTTTAGCGGGTTTGGCATTCCGGTAAACATGGGTCGTTTGCGCTGGTTACCGTACGTGCAGGGGCGTAAACGTGAGCCACCTTAGAGCCTCCTAGTGTCTCTATATATGCTCCCAAAGCTCCCTTTGGGAGAATGTAGAGAGATACTAGGGGGCTCCCTTTGGGAGCATATACAGGGCCATTCCGCCGGCTTGGTGGTGCAAAGCTCAACCAGACAAACACAGAGCTAATAGATAGTTTTAGAATAGCGTTTACTATATTAAACCACGTCAGCTCGGCGTTGATGGGAGCAAAGCGCACCGTATGTTTATGCAGCAGGAAAACTTGTGAGCGCGCGCAATCTCGGAAGCCATGGTCGGTTTCGCCTAGTTCACACGCTCGCCACAAGAGCGCGCTGGCTGCCGGTACCCGGCACAGGTATCTGTACCTGAAAAGCGCGGACACAGAACGGAGGAAGAGCCCAAGTTGGAAACTAAGTACAGGGTGATTGAAAGTGTAAATAGGCAACCAGGGGTCATCAAAAAGAAAGTGACAGAGAGATAGTGAATAGGATGTAAGGAATGCAAACAACAACAACAACAACAACAACAACAACAACAACAACAACAACAACAACAACAACAACGGCGACGACGACGACAACTATCTTGTAGATGTACAAAAATGAGAAGAATTTAGAAGGAAAATTTGTGCAATAACACAAAAGGCATTGCTTTGCTATTTGAGGCCTGAGTGGGATGCCTATAGACAAAAACATACCGGAGCAAATATTCGCAACAAGGTGAGGCATGCGTATGCTGCAGCGAAAATCTGGAGACCCCTCAGCCCGTAGGTAACGCGCACCTTCCAGAAGCGCTTGGATTTAAAGTGGGCGGTGTAGCATCAACCGGTCAGCAGTCGAGCCAAGAAAGGGTCGTTGCGAGTATCGGTGGGGGAAAAAAAAAAAGCAGGGAAGTGATTAATATTACCGGATCAGTTACAGGCTTAGGTAGCGGTACAAGGTAGATATAATAAATGCTTTCGGGAAGAGAAAAAAAAATTAAGGAGATGTATAGAAAAATGCTAGAATGAAAAGCATGTATAGCATATAGCATACCTGATCAACTCGAGCAAGCCAAGCGACTATTCGCTATCGCCCCCGTTTTAAAGGGGATGGTAATAATAATAATAATAATAATAATAATAATAATAATAATAATAATAATAATAATAATAATAATAATAATAATAATAATAATTTGCACGTGCGCACGCCCGTTGTGTCCCGTGTGGCATTTGTATTGGATGTTGAACTATAAAATCAGTGTGGAAGGTAATATTACGTTTGCATAGGATGTGGATCAGAGGTAACACACGACATGAGGTGGACAAGCGGGCCTTTCACTCAAAGGCGCCAAACTGTGATATCAAGCTCACAGCGTGTCTTTTTAATGACCGCGATTTTATTCTAACAATAAAAAAACTTTGGCAATGTCATGTTTGTCTGTTAATTCGTAAATATTGGGGAAAAAATTATATCTCGTAAAAGGCCCTGAGAAGACGGAGGATGGGAGACGAAGGAGGTGACACAGAAGTGCTCGTTTCTTGCGAGAGTGCTATACGCATATCCTTGCTATTGCAAGAAAAATAAAACTGTCACCAACAGTGGCAGAAAGTTCTCGTGTTTTCACGGCATCGAAACCACAACAACATGGCGCTTGAGGAGTACTGCGCAGCTTCGACTGCTGAGCCAACGCCTCCTCTAGAAAGATGCCTGCGGCGTCGCTCGCTTATCCATTGTAGCCGTCGCGCCTTGAGTTGCGGTCGGTTGTCAAGAGATGGCGCTACCTACAGCCCTATCTCCGCCAAGGGGGCTGGGGCGGTGTGGTGTCGCGGCGGTAGCGGCGGCCGCGCCGGCCGCGCTTTCATGGGGTGATGTGCGCATGCGCGCATGTGTTGCAAGCGACCACCGCAAGGATCGCTCGCTACCGCCTCACGCGGAACGGAGGAAGGAGGGAAAGATAACGGCAGCAGGTTTTCGGCGCACGCGGCAGGCATCTTTTTAAAGGAGGCGTTGGCTGAGCATATATGAACTAGCCCGCACGTGTCCATGAATTCAACCGTCGGTCCGACAACAGCGAGAACTACACCCGCTTGCTCTTTTAGGAGCTTCAGCGCAGTAGTGGTCACGGCAGGAGACCACATCTTAACGACTTTTTTGGTACTTCATTTTGTTTCGGTAGCGATTATATGGACACTACAGGCGCATTTCCGTCGTCGGCGTCGCTGTGATGTTCCGCATAAAGTTCAAGTGCCGTAACATCGCGGCACTCCGAGGCACTCTATACGCGTCGCCGGTTCACCAAAGCGCCGCATAAGCGGAGGTCTGTCTGCGGCGGCGGCTGCTGCTATGAATCGCGCCCACACGTCAGCCACGCGCTGCCTCTCGCAATCTGCCGATTAGCATAGAGCACGGGGCAAACGCGTTCTGACGCGAACTAACTTGCTCACACACAAGCACGCGAAAAAGCACGAGATGAATGCATAGAACACGAGGCAAGCATATGTTCTGACGCGAGAACCAACGGCCGCTTAGCCCCGGCGCGAAGTCGCGAAAGTATCACCGAGCAGTGGCGCCCTCGCCAAGAAAAGCGGTCGCAAGTGTAAACTCGGCCGAGACGCGCCCGCCTATAGACAAGAACGGCACCGAGAGCGGCGCTGCTGCGCCGGCGTTGAGAGCGCCGCATGCGGAGCAAAATTCTATTAGCCGGTGGTACCCCTCTCCCATCTCTCGTTCGCGCCGCCTTGGTTGCCTCCTGCACTGCGCGTGTTTGGGTACGTTTCGCGCCGCGCGCGGTGTGTGCGCGTGGACATTTCTTTCGAAGGGCGGTGTACAGTCTCTCTCACATTTAGGGGAAAACTCGAAGCGCATTGCATCGCGATGCGGCGAGCGCTTGAGTCAAGCGGCGGCAGCAGCTCGCGCAGATGCTCGAGGGGCGGGATCTTGAACGGCGTCGTCTGCTACGGCGACGCACGCTGGCCGCATTGTCGAGAAACGTTCTACTGTCAGGTGCAGGGCGCTGATCACATCGTTACTGCGTGAAAGGAGCCGGTATTCTTTGCTAAGCGTTGCGCGACGCCCACTGATACGCCTCGAATGTAAGTTCATCGCTGCATGGCAGTCATAGACGACGTACTGATTCCATACATTCTTGACGGCCCGTTTCTGGAAGGCGACTATATATTCTAACGCGATAGGACGCCGATCCACACTGCTCGTGCTGTGCAAGAACTGCTAGAAGAGCGCGCAGTCACTCTCTTGGAGCGGCCGCCTCAATCCCCGGGCGCCAACATCATTTAAAATGTCTGGGGCTCGTTGAAAGTATCGCTGGCGCAACATCCCCTCTATCAGTCGCCCGAGGATAGGCTTCGATCCACCATCGTCAGTGACTGAGACGTGCAGCGAATGAACACATCCCTGATCAAGTCATTCTACACTTCACTGCCTTCCAGGATGAGCGCTGTCATCGCTGCCGCTGGGGACATGACGAGATACTAACTGAAGTTCCGAGCGTGACGTGTCCAATTCCCCACCGGCGGGCAGAGTCTGTCTGGTGTAGCGAAAGATTATCGAGAAAAATCACTTCCAGCTCATTGTCTGAACCTACAACGTTCATTTAATCGTGTCCGTTTGTTTCACCGTGTTCGACTCCCATTGTTGAGTGCTTTGTTTTCCTTTCGAGTCAAACAAAGACTGAGCACGTTGCGCGCACATCTTGGTGCGTTTTGTCGCTGCTCATTACGGTAGCACACACAGTGAAGAAATATACGTGCACACGCTCAGTACTCCGGCCTTTCGAAAGAACAAATGAACCATGTTGTCAAAAGAAGTTTGTGGAACTCCATTATCGCCAATGAAGGATCAGAGTGTGGCGACGCACAACGTTTAGTAAAGAATATCAGCTCAGTTCCCGCAGTACCGATGAAATCGGTGCATTGCCCCTGACAGTACCACGCTTCCCGAAAATGCGGCCAGCGCGCGCCGCCGTAGCAGACGACGCAGATCACGGCACTGCCCCTCAAGCGTGTGCGCCTGCTCGAGCTGCTGCCGCCGCACGACTCCATTGCTTGCCGCATCGCGACGCAATACGTTCCGAGTTTTCCCCTTAGTGTGAAACAAACTGCACACGCTATATTTGCCTTTAAGAAGATCGGTACGCTTGACGATTATTTTTATGGCTGCAATGCGGCGAAACGGCAGCGTCTGCTTAACCATGTAAGGGACGCAGAGCAGGTAATTGGAAACGACATCGTATGTGCCGCCGGAAAAATCGTCAGCACATACGATGCGGCACATACATACGGCACCTACGAGCTAAAGTCATTTTTGCAGTTTCTCACATTATGTTTGCTACAAATCCGTGTTGTCTCTGATGGCGACAACGGACTTCTATCGACACTGTGCGGAAATAAACAAGATATATCGCTGCATAGCACAAGTACGACATGCGCACACAACTTTAACTAGTACGTCCCCTACAATATGGAATAGAGGCAGCAATGTAGACAGCTTGGTCATTTTTTAACAGTACTCAAGAGACGGAAGTTGAAAGTATTATTAATCATTCCTGCTTCAGCAATGCCGGCGCGACCAAGACGCGGGTGTGTATCGTCCAGTAACCCGATCGATCGGTGCGGTGGTGAAGCGGGAATGAACTCCGGTCATGTTCAATGCATCATGCACATATTCAATTTCTCGGCACGCGTGAACTTCGGCCACTGCTAGCGCATACAACAGACGTGGTTTCCATTCTTAGACCGCGCACACACAAACGAAACACGAGAAAGAAGACAGGACAAGCGCTCGTTTAACTTAAAGTTTTTATATGAATAAAAGGATTATGTACCGAGTAATTATTAATTTCACGTGGGTTACATATAGAAACCGTCATACACTCAGGAGTGATCAATAAACGATCTCGCTTCGTTTGCCAGATGTTTACTTCGCTCGGCGCACCGCAGTAATCCATGTCTGTCGTCTGCTTCTTTCGTACCATTTTCTTGTGAATCGGTATAATTTCACTGGTGGCATCAACCTTTTCATGTTTACATTGCTGTCGTGACAGTTAACAACACAATAATAATTTCCGGTCATCCGAAGAGGCGCCGTCGCAAACTGCGCGCGAACTGAACGCGGGCGCGACCGCGAAGGGAAGCGGCGACGGAAACCTACACCTTCTCGCGTGCAGCGCGCGCGAGAAACCCTTCTCGCGTGCAGCGCGCGCTCAGCCTGGCCTCCTCTGGCTCAGCGCGAGCGAAGGGAACCGGCGGAAGCAAACCCCCGGGGGATTGGAAACCGTGCCGCCAGGGGAGAAACGAGCGCTGGCGTCTCGGGCGAAACTTGGCGTGCGCTCGTCTATTGTCCGCGGCGCGACGTAGCTGGCCGCACGTTGCTTTTTTATCGAGCGGCCGTGGACCTTGCTTTCAAGAGACAGTGGGTCACATGCCAAACTTCTTCCTCATCTAGTGTTCCTCCTCTAAACCAACAAATGATGCTTGCTGCCTCTCGTTCAGTGTTGGCCGAAGGCATCTGGCCAGAAACTTTGTGCTCAAACTCGGCAAGAAAAAGAAATTTCTGGTATGTTGCCGGTAGGCAATAATGTTAAATAAAGGGTTAAAGAAAGCTTATAAGTTATATATCAGGGAGTTTTAGATTGTACATACCCAAAGTTATGGGACGCAAACTTACACAAACTACCGGGCATATATACAGAAGAACACAAAAAGGTACACAACATAACCCCAAAGCTGTACAAAAGTCCCTTTGGGTACCCAAAGCCGTTTGTGTTTGCAAAATCCAAAACTCCCTGTCACTAATGAAAAGACAGCAGGAAGGGTGCTCAACTAGCACTTCCCACATTAGCCCTATGGTCATTGCAGCACTCAGCAGAGTAAACAATAGGTTTGTTCGATTCAGAAAAAAATGGCCAGGCTTAGCTTGGTTAAGACGAGAATGCGTTGCATATTGTGCGAGTTGGGGCCCAGCTTTTCCTCCGGCTGTCGTGACGTCACGTCACGTGGTTGCGCTAAAGGTCAATGGTGGCTGCCCGGCCGCGCCCAAGGGCTGAACTGAGTGATTGCAATATGCAACGCATAAAAATAGAAGCAACTTAATAACAAACCTAGCAAACTTAAAAGAGAATAGACCCACATATGAGACGCGCAGCAATGAACAATGGCCCATACCCTCAATGGTGGCTGCCCGGCCGCGCCCAAGGGCTGAACTGAGTGATTGCAATATGCAACGCATAAAAGGTGTACGGCACCACAAATGAAAAGGTGCAGGGGGTGTAGTTCTGCTGTGCCAGGCTGCACCCACTCGCTGCAAGGTTCAAGGGTGCACTGCTCCGCGGCGACACCTTGCCTTGCACCCCGTTCAATCGTGCACGGGGGTGCAAGGGTGCACCACTGGACCTCGGGGAATCGAAGGCCTAGGTGCAGCGCACCGTGAATACGCGCAGAAGGTGCAGAGAAACTTGGCTGACTCGAATAGACCTGTAGCGTCCCTGTTTTGCTGTTCAGGCATTATATGCATTTATCTGTGCAAGCTGTCTTCAAGGACGCGTACCAAATATTGCTTTCTGTCATTGTAGCAAATAACACATATTTATATTCTTTTCAGCTGAAGAACTAAAGCAGAGAGGACTGTGCCATCGCACAGCAGGTGGCATCAAACATTCTTGGAAGAAGCAATTTAACAGGAGATCTAGTACACTTCCAGTGGCTCCCTTGTGTCACACGCATGGGTGATGTGTTGCACTATTTTGTGGAGTATTAATGCCTTCCTCCAAGAAAGCAAGAATTCCTGCTACATGCCATGTACCATCTTTGCTGTGAACTGTGCATCTGGGTAATTTTACCTGAAGGAATTCTATTTTGCTTCAGCCTCTTGTTCTTTTCCGACCATCTTAGAAGAGTTTTGTTGACGAGTAGAAGTGCAAGGGTATAAGTGCAAGGTACGTTGAGATGGGTTTCCATTAAAAGAGGGGTGCTGTGTGGGCATCTTGTTTTCTTTCCACATACATGTTTTGTTCTTCCCCTTTCTCTGTGTGTAGTGAAGTATTGAAAAAAATTTGCAGGTAATATTTATTTTGCAGTTTCTTTAATCCAGTCCCATCAGAGGAACCCTATCAGCGACACCATGTTGTCATTTCGTGTTAAAGTAGTCGAACTTCTTTCTTTTCTTTCTTACAAAAAAAAGGCAGTATCATACCTACAAAAAAACACTTCATTTTTTGTGAATATAGAAAATAGAAAAGACGATACTAAAGACACTCATGCGCAAGAGCATCAAACAGGTCTTGGTCATACCGCAAAGGGCAAGTACAGCAAAGGTTGATCAGCTAGGCATGCACAACAACATCGACGAAGTGATCGAGGCTCAGAATATGGCGCAAATACTCCGCCTATCCTCGTCCAAAGCCGGTAGACTAATTCTAAGCGAAGCTAATGTCTTCCCATCTCCCTATCTCGAGCACGCTGTTACCCTACCGAGTGAAATTAGGGACAACTGCAGAGTCTCACCGTTTCCCAGAAACGTCCACCCACTATACAACGTGGGTAGGCGTCGGGCCCGCGCCCGCGCGATTCTCGACCGCACCGACGCGGACCGTGAAGCCACCGCATTTGTGGACGCGGCCCAGTACGGCAATACATCAAGTTTCGCGATAGCAGTTGTGGACGGCAACGGAACGTTACGATCATCGGCATCGGTTAAATCGACCACCAGCGCTAAAGCAGAACAGATAGCCGTAGCCATCGCTATAGCAGACCCCACATTTGCCCATGTCCTCACGGATTCGCGTGCTGCAATTCGGGCTTACGAAAGCGGCAACGTATCGAAAGAGGTAGCGCATATACTACTAGCAAGCTCAAAAGTGTGCAAACGATGCCTCTCCTGGTTTCCCGCTCACATGGGGAAAGACATTCACCCGCAAAAACCCAATGAAAAGGCCCACGTTCGTGCGCGAGAACTTGCCCGCCGCGACGGTCCCACGGCCTCCGAGGGGCTGGACATTCAGTTTAAAGACCCGCTACTCACTTACCAAGAAATCACCTCACACTATCGAAAAGGCAGAATGAAATACCCGCTCCCGTATACGCCAAACTCGAGCGCGCGCAGGCGGCCGCGTTTCGAATGCTGCAAACGGACTCGTATCCGTCACGAGGCCTACTAAGCCACTACAACTCAGAAATCCCGGCAAATTGCCCAGACTGCCCAGAACTCTACTGCTAACTCTCGTACATGCTTTGGCAATGTACCGCGTTACCAGAGGGCCCTCTCTCCAGTGAGCTCGAATGGGAAGACGCCCTCAAAAGCCCGGACCTCAAACTCCAACTCAAGGCCGTCCAGAGGCATGCCAGAGGGCCCAAGAACTGACGGAGCGTCATCACGTTCCCGTCCCGACTTGGGCGTCGCCTACGGTTTCGGCCCAAGGAGCTCCCCGTGTGCGATCTCCAACGGCTTAAACCTCCTCAGGACCTCAAAAAAGTTCTTGACTGACTTTTTGTAAACATTGTAGCAATGACAGTCACATATTCAGTGACGTAATATCTCAGTTTGATGCTTTCCTTACTTAAATTGTTAGATAAGTGTCATGTTGCCAGATCTCTCTACGCAATGAGATACTTTTGCAAGCTTTTGCAGACAGCACGATTTGGTCTGTTTTTTCTTCAGAGTATAAATGGGATCATGTATGAGTCATTCTGAATATTTTATGCAAAGGATGGTTCACTAAACTTTCTTGTAGCTTTGTTATTATAGCATGTACGCAAAGGCACGTAATGAATTCTAGGGCGTCGAGTTTCAGCCATGTTCATTGTTCTTTTTGAGTTCGTGTTGTCATTGTGCAGTGAAAGAATTTTTGCAAGCAACAATTTATGGGAATTTTTTATTAGATTCAGGGGTTACGGAGATTTGAGAACAAAATTATTCGTGGACAACTAAGCATAGTGAAGGAAGAGTACCAGTCATGGCCTGACGTTGAGCCAATCATGGGATAAGGACGCATGAGGTAGGTGCAACAATTGCTGGTTTGTTTGCGTGGGATTGGGCAGTATCACATATATCTTATACGTTATCTTAATTGTTCAGTATCTTGCATTTGGTTTGCAATGGAAAGTTTATTACCAGTACCAGATTTTAGGATGCATCTACGCACACCCTTCATCTTAAGAGGAAGCTTTAGCTCAGGAGCTCCTATACAAATGCATAAGAACAGAGAAATAGTTTTTCTTAGCACCCGTACATGACTTCGATGGGACTTGTCACATTTACAAGAAAAGGTTGCAGTCTAGTGATGAAGCTGATCTCTTGTTATTTAGGGCGCCAATGTTTTCAAGCTAGTATTTGTTGAAAGTTTTAAATGAAAAAAAAGAACAACTGAAGTTTTAAATTTTCAACTCTGTCACTCGTTAATGGATAATGATAATGCAGTTATGTGAATTGCACCTATTAGGACATCTGAGGCAAACTAAATTGATGTGTTAGACACCGCTCTCGGACATGCGACTAATTTGTGAGTAGGACTTTACAAAACACTTGTAAGCGTTGCAACAATTTCACATAGACCCATTCATCAAATTTGTCCACTTTAGATGCTACAAGAGATGCAGTTTGCATAAGTATCATATCTGTTTTTGTCGCTCAGTTGCATATTTGTAAATTTCTGTGCTTAGCTTTTTTTTAAACTTATGAATTATCAACATTTTTTGTATATAGTATGATGTTTTAAATGACAATTCTGCTTGCTACAGTTACTAGAATTTAGCTCTGGCTCTTAAGTGCCACAGACTTTATTGAAGTCAGTCCAGCAAGTATCTCATGTAAGAGCATTCTTGCATTTTTCAAGTATACTTGAATTGGGAAATTAAGAGTTGGCTCGGAGCTAAAGTTTCTTGCTGAGATAGCAGCTACTTATATGGAGTACACCACTACCAAAGAAAACTTACTGAACCCAAGCAAAACGTAAGAAAATTGAAGTGAACTTAAAAAAAAAAAGATGAAGATAGAGTTCATTTCAGTTCTTGCTCATGCATTATATGGGAGTACAGTTGCAAAGGAGAACACAATCACCTCCCCCCACAAATGGAAATACTATCTCGTATCTCAGAAGCCCCATGCATTCCTTCACTTGCAAAGTTTTCATCATCAGAAATGTGAAAACATATCATAATTGCTGCCTACAAAGCACGAATTCTACATTTCCTCTGTTGATTATCGTTTTGCTTTATCGGCAACTCGACATCCTAGTTAGCTCTTTTTCTACTGATAAAATAGTTGCGCCCTCAAATTTTTAAGGTAACCTTGCTCTGTCAAAAAGGTGTTAACATGTTTTCCCATGTTTGCAAATCAGATCCGTATAGTTCTATAAATTACAGAACGACGTTGCTTTTTCTATTTTCTTTAAGTGTCGCATTCGTATTATGCCGGTCAGCTAGATATGCTCCTCCGCAATGCTGCTTAGCAAGCCCAAGAGACACTGCTAAGGTTACATTGTTTACAGGATGGTCCTCTCATTTTCAGTATGCTAAGTTTCAATTTCGAAAGCGTGAACCAAACCCATTAACCCCAACCTGCCATCTCTTGGTTAAGCTGCTGCTAGCAATTGTTTGATAACAGAAGCTTCAGTTTATTTTATTTTTTCTATAACCTTTGTATCATGCATTACGTTTATTGGTTACCACGATAAAGCAATTATTTGCCCACGCTGTCAAGGAAACACAGACTCAAGCCAAAGGGCATTATGGAGACCGAGTGTTCATATATTTTCGTATTGAAAAAAAAAAAGAACCTATTGCTTGTGAGTGCCTGACAATGTAGCTGCTTTGCTTTAGGTGAAATGAACTTGGAACATGATTAATCTTATAATGGGGTTAAAATCTGAGAAAATTCATGACTATTTTACATGTCCTGCAGTCAAGTGTTGAAGCTGCAGTCTAACACACTTTCAGTAGGCTTATTTGGAGGCGTTATCACAGTGCCACTAGCAACTCCCTGTTAAGTCGTGACAGTGAGATATCGCTGCAGTGTACGGTGGTATTCTGAAGACGTATTCTGAAGCGATCCACTTCGACTACTATATATGCACTATCCCCAAGGTATACTGTCGTCAGGTGCACGCTGATTGGCTGGTTGAGCAAAATTGGATAACTTAGTGCTCAACCAGCCAATCAGCTCATTCGACTTTCCTAAAGCAGGGAGACGTTCCCGGACACTCGAAGCGAGCGGTCGCATCGCCAGTGGCGTAACTAGGTCGTCTGGCACCCGGGCCCCATAGGTCTTCTGTCAGCCCCCCCCCCCCCCCTCGGGTGTAGCCGGCGGAAAGAGGGGTGTCTTCAGACGTATGACGTATATGACCCCCCCCCCCCCCCCGCCCCCGCTGGCCCTTTGCACCCGGGGCCCACGGCCCCCCGGCCCTCCCTGTTGCTACGCCACTGCGCATCGCCCCTCGCTCCGACGACTACGGCTCGCCTGCCACCTCTCGCGCGCCCACGTCACCGCCTTCGACCGCGCTTGCAAAGTAGCTGGCACGATATCCTGAGCCACGCTACCGCACGGAGACCCCATCTCATGGGTGACCCTCCGAAGAAACAGCATCGGAAGAGGCCGAAGAAGTCAGTTGCTGACTCCAACGACGACTCGGAGTACCAACGAGCCCTGCAGCACCAACCACGTGGACGGCAACCACGCACCGGCAGATCGCCTCCTGCCTTGCGATGGAAGCGCGGGCTGCAGGCACGTTCGCTACGTGCACTGTCGGCTGACTCGACGAGCTCCACGCCGTCATGCCGCGCCTACGCAAGCGAGTGCGACGCCATCCGCGCGCGCCCCATTTTGCCCTGGATACTCCTTTCCGGATACTCCCTTTGATGCTCCGAAGACTGCTCCCAGCGGCCACCACGCCGCACCGTCCGCTTCAACGGACACCACCGCAGAGGCCCCCACTTCGGCTGCCTCCACCGACGACGGTGCCAGCTGCCCGTCGACCGGCGACACCGACGGGAGTGCCGGCACCTTATTCTTGCCAACCGCAAGCATGATCGGTGCCGACACTGCGTACTCCCGCACGGACGCGACCACCTCGCCCGAGGCAAGTCCTGTCCGGCGGGTCTGTCTCCCCATCACTGTCGTCGCCGGCGGCCTGCTCGTCGCCCCCGCTCACCAACACCGAGCCCACTCCCCCTACGGCGGAGAAGGGCTCACGCTCGGCGGCGGTGGCTGCTCCCGTCGACGACGACAAACCAGCTGACGGCCCCACGCACAACGAGAGCCGGCCGAGAGCGCCCACCCCTGCCCCAGCTGCTGAGGGAACAGGGGAGCTCACACAGAGAAACTCTCCGCTGCTGCTCGCGGCCGCCGAGGACGTCCAAGCCTGCCAGCCGGCAGCGGTGCAGCCAAAACAAGCCGCAAGAAGGAGACGCCGTTACCGACGGCTCGTCGACTTCGAGCCGCACACTCCACCCGTTGACGACGGCGTCGCTCGCGATACCGCCGTCACGGTCCTCTACCGTCTCATCGGGCGCAAAGCGACTTTCCTCGCACTCTCACGGGACGGTATCGCTGCCCAGCTCTCCTCTGTGCCAGGCGTGAGACGCGTTCGCGTGAACTACCACCGGAATGTGGTGGCTGCTGACGTGACGCGCGGTGCCGACTTGGCGCCCCTCCTCGAAGTGTGCGACCTCGGCGGCGTGGCGGTGCGCCCCAAGGCGTGTGGGTGACATCCATGGGGTCGACACTTCTTTGGACGCCCGCACGATTCGAGAAAACCTTGAGGCCCCCGTCGCGGTGCTGTCATGTACACGAAGTGACGCGAGCGTCACCGTCACCTTCGTCGGGAGCGTCGTGCCGACAAACGTGCGGCTCTTCGAACAGCTGCGCGCCGTGCGTGCTCGTCTGCCCCGACCACTTCAATGCGACTGCTGCGGCGTCCTCGGCCACGCCGGCGCCACCTGCTTCCGTGACGCCCGCTGCCTCCGCTGTGGTGAGTCGCATGCCACAGAAGGCTGCTCCACAGGGAAGCCCCGCTGCATTAATTGCGGCGGCCGTCACCCATCGACCGAACCGAGCTGCCCCGAGTGGCAGCGCGAGAGAAAGGCGGCCGTGTTGCTGTCAGTGTCTCAGCGGCCCCTTTCGCGCAAAAAAGCGCTTGAGCTAGCCGGCGCCGCACCAACCGAGCCGCGTACAGCCGCTCCGTCCACGTCTGCTCGCTCCCCGCAGGGCCGATCTTATGGCGTTTTAGAGCGAAGCTCTTTGGCGTCCGTTCCTGGGTTTCGCGTCGTCGTCGTCGTCGGCCTCGTAACCAGCTCCGCCCCCCTTCGCTGGAGTGGGAGACGAAGGACTCGAGCCGCGAATGGCGGAGACCAATGAGAGCGGCCCCTTCAGTGACGTGCGCGCGCGATGCTGGTGTCATGCGGACCCTCCTTACGGCTCGATGCGCACTCGTGTCTGGTCTCAGCCGATCCGCTCGTTTCGTACTATCGTCTGCTCGCGCCACAGCTCTCGCCCGCGCCTGTTTGGTTCTGTTGGGTCGGTCTCGTTCGCGCTTGTTTTGGTTGTTATTTCGACAACAAACGGTTACAAATATCCCTCGAGGCCAGCGCACCTTCCACAACTTAATGCGGTGAGTGTAAAACTCGTATCTCCGCGAATCCCATTCATGCAAGTGCGACGACTGATGCACGGCGGAGGCAAATATGGCATTAAGGGCCCAGTTGTGAACGTCTTTGTGAACGTCTTTGAGAATCAAGCATTGGTGTACCAAGTCGAACATATATCAGTCTATTTCTCCGACCACAAAGCTTCCTTCATGACTGTCAAGAACTGTTAGTGGAGTCTTTGTTAAAGGAATACGTGTGAAAATAAAAAAAAAATTCTGTGATAGCGCATACATGTGTTGCTCGATTTCTTTGCCTCAATCTATCGAAAAGGTGAAACAGCTTATTTGCTGCGCTCAAGTTTCGCATTAGGAAGTAACGTAATCGTCGGTAATTTTTTTTTTCACTGGTCGATTCGGAGCAGGAGTTCTTGCTCCGCGGCAACTAATCCGAATTTCACTGGTCGATCTGGAGCGGGTTCGCGCGTTCCACTGGTCGTTTCGGATCAACTCGCTCCGCGCCGGATCGCTCTCACTTGCTCCGCCGCCGAAGCGCGGATTCGGGCGGAAATAGCTCGCGTCACTTCCGTCTTCAAGCGGAATCGGTACCGGTTGGTACGCACAACATTGTGTTGCTTCGCAAAATGGCTGCGTTCGTTGCTGCTGCAGAGCTCGCGTTTAGCGATGAGAGCTCGGACGACAGCGATTACTAGGTGACGCAGGTGCTGTACGGAGCCTTCTGTGCACGTTGTCCATGCATAATCCTTGCGGGCGCGACATGGAAATTACGGACTCTGCGATTGCCGTGGTCAAATTACGCATGGGGGACGGTGAGTTTGGTTGCCGTGGAAACGTAGAGAGCAGAAGTCGGGCATGGTTTCCGGAACCGGTTTGTCCGACTTGCACGCAGACTTCCTGTGTGATCCCCCACAGAGCATTTTTGCGCTTTGCTGGCCGATTCGGATTCGCGAAACGCGAGCGCTCGCTCGAGGATTTCGGCGGCCGCTCCAGATCGACCAGTGAAAAACGCCATTACAGTGACGCCCTGCGCGGCTGCAGCACCCAGACAGCCGCAGCTGGGCCGCCACGCGGCCCTCCAACCGCTGCGAACAGCGACTCCAGAGACGCACTAGCACTAGCCGCTCTCGCTGCTGCACTCCGTGCCCTGCTCGTCCAGTGCTCAGCCATCGACGGCAACGTTCGTCAAATGTGTGACGCGGCTCTCGCCGCGCAAGAAGCGCTGCTTCATCCCGACTAGGCGCATTGCCGCGCCACATAAGCGAAGGCCACCAACTTGCCCGCGCACGCCGTTTTGGCCGCCGCCGCCGCGTCTTTTTCACCCTTCTTTCAATTCCCTCTCCCTCTTGTGCAGCGCGGTTGAGGTGTCCTCATATGAGAGACAGTTACTGCGCTGCACTCTACCCCATTTTTTTCCTTCCCAAACCAAGAATCTATATCTCTCCTAAAGCAGCCAATCAGCACGTGCCGACAGTGAAGGCGTGGCGAAGGCAGCAGTATGGCCCAAAGTGACCATTTCAGAATACAGGCCGTGTGTGGCATGGTCAAGCTGCGATGCACCAAAAATGCTAGGAGTTGTGGTGAAGCCAACACAGAGGAGCCGTGCGGGACCATTCTAACTCCGAATGGTGTCAGTCCAAATACCACATCCAAAAGGCTATGCACACCAAATAAACTTTTTTTATTTATTATCATTATAGTACACACTGTCATAATGCATTTTGCATCACTATAGACATTAAAATAAGTAAAATAAATAAAATTTAAGATGCTTTATGCACAAAGAGAAGAGTGAAGCATTCCATAATTTCTTATGTCGGCCAGCACTGTTGCCATGTCCCGCGTCGTGGTGGTAGCGCGGCCAGCTCTGTGAGCATTCACGCCTGCACCTTCGAGAACTGCCACAACGGTTGCTTCACTGGCCTCCTGCAGTGCTTCAAAGGCTGCTCTTGCTATCCGCAAATCGTGACCATCTGTCGTGTGGCGCCGAACGATCTCGCGCACCACTCTCTCGAATGGCTGGCGCGGGATTAGCTTTCGCGTACTCGCACGTAACCGCAATATTTCCTTGAGCACTTTGTATCCTACTGGCCTTTTCGCTGCGGTTCCCTGCTTTCGTTGCTTGGACGGCCGCGAAATGGACGACGACGTGCGCCCCTGCGTTGCCCTGTCGACTTCGGCGACGGGTTTTGCCCTGGACGCATCGTTCTTGCCGCTCGTTGACCTCGTAGCACGTTTAGCGCGTGGTTCTGAAGCAGGTTCCCCACGGCGAGGCGTGCTTGCGGCGCTCCGTGTCGGCTGACTTCCGGCAGGATGCTGCAAACTGGCATCTGGCTGTCTCGCGCCGCTGACTCTGAGTCGCGGTGAGAAGGCCGGCGGTGCCCTGTGAAGTCCCGAACTGTCCTCACCACGACTCCAGAACGACTGGCGTCCTGATGCTCCTGGACTGCCGGCGGGACCGCGATGTACCGAACTGCCCTCGTCAGGTTGATAAGACGTGCGCCAGAATGACGACTGGCGTCCGGATGGTCCTGTACTATCAGCCTGTGAAGGCACCGGAGATGGCTCTGCAGGCTTGTCACCAGATGAGTCCCGAGCCAGCGTTCCTGATGAGGGCCTAGTTTGCAGTTTTCTTTTCGCACTTTCGCGTCGCGGGCTTCGTGGTCGAGGCACTGCTGGGCCACGCGATTCGTCGTCTTCTCGGTCGCTTATTTTCAATATGTCCGAGCTGAGGGTTGTTGATTGCGACGCCGATCTCGACGCCGACCATCTTGAGAGAATTCGCCACTTGCCCTGACGTGACCGTTCCCTCGATGAGTCCGGGTTGCTCCCTGTCATGTCCGCCATTTATAAACTGCAGTATATCTTTTAGGCCGTTCTTGCCCGCTTTCAATGGCAGCTGAAGGGCAACTGAAATGGCAGCTAGACAACCACGGCAGGCGCTGACCAGGAACTGTGGTACCAGGAACGCGTCCAGCGTCGGCACACGTCTCTGGTTGCCCGTGGTTTCGAGCTGCCGCTTAATCACAACAGAAAATATTCAATTTCAATTAAGTTGAAGGATAAAAATGTTGCTAATTGCTTTTTTTTATTATGATGGATAATCTAATATTTAGACGTGATTGTCAGCCAGCGCCAATGCGGCGAAAAAAGCAATCAGTAGCTGACGGACAATTTTTTGCCCGGCCTGCACGGGCTGCGTGTTTTGAATGTGGTGTAGCTGAGACGCCGGCGTTGCGTGGCTGTTTTTGCGGTCCAAGTGGTTCGAGTGCCGTAGCTTCCCTAGTTTCCTTGAATTTCACGTTCCGACAAACGTTTCCTTGCCATCGGGTTATTGGTTTCATCAGTTCAAGTTTTACAGGCTCGAGATGCTGAACAATACAGCCAGCATCAAGGACCGGGAGGCGCTCTACAGACTCATTATTAGGTGAGCACCTCATTTACCTAGAGAATACTTACAAACCCGACATTCAGCGTGTTTCTTCTGCTCGTTAACGTTATTCATTCGTGTTGACTTGTGTTGTCCAGAACGTCGCTTACACTGGGAGAGATGTCATTACTTAGCTACCGGAACATGTGTCGAACACTCGGTCCCAGCTGAATATTGCTTTTGCATTGAATGCTGCGCAGTGTTATGCGTGCAGCAGTTCTGTGCACAAATGGGGAGTGTGCAGTTGGCTGAAACGTAACCAACATGGACGCAACCAATCACACACACGAGTTTCGATTAACTTACCTGACACATCCGCGCTTTTAAAACGTGCGACAATGTTATGTGCGCGTTCGGAGTATACGCGTGTATCCTAAAAAAGGTGCGTTTAGCAACTGGTGTGCAGTGCCGAAGCTAAAGGACGTTGCTGACCTCGTCCAAACCGCATCCAACATAGATTCGGTGTTCGCGTATCATCTCTGCTGCAATGCATGGCGAAACGTCGTCTGCAAACGTTGTCACTTGGCAAAGGAAAATGAGCCATTGCAAAGGCCGAGTATGTACCCGTGTCTTTCTTGTGAAAACATTGTAAAACTGCGATTGCTAGCTCGCAGCTAACAAGTCTGCTGCAATGTGTATTCATTTTTTTTCGGCAGCCAATTGTTCTACGATGGCCATCAGACGCTTGCAGTCAGCCTGTCCAACATGGTAAAGGCGCACCCAGCGTGCCCCCCGTCCGACAGATTGCTGAACATAGTCAGCGCTGGCTTGCGAGCTGAACAAGGTGCGTGCACACCTTCCACAACCGGAGAGTGTAAATCTCAACCCTCCAGTATTAGTTTCCTTACTGATTCCTCATTATTACTGTCTTCATTTGCACTTTCTCACACGATTGTAATTGTGAGAGCTGCCGCTAAGCATTGGAAGTATAAAAAGATAAATTATGCTCTTCCCTGCTGTGCATGCTATGTTGCTGAAAGAAGAGCGTGCACCAGGGGACTGAGAAATGAAGCTAAATAATTCTTCGATTTGGTGAGCCTATCTTTACATAGCGCTTTGATATCTTAAAAAGACACTTTGGAATATTAGGTCAAGCTTTATTCAAATTATGCTTCTGCAATAGCAACTACGAAAAATAGGTGATGACACCGTTGAGAAGTTTCTGCATCAGGTAATTGCAATATCCAAAAACTCCAGGGCCAGTACGTCAGCGTGACATCAAGGATTGCAACAAATTTTTTTGCATTTTGGCCATTATGATTTAGTAAAAGTTCTTGTAACTTCCTAACTTCAGCCCTTGGCTGTTTCATAATACGAATTAGTTCATTTTTAATGATAAAGAGATTAACTAGGCTTGAGCAGATGGCATCGAAATCCATGACGTCACGGTGGTCTGGTGCAGGAATTTCAAGGCATCATCGCCATCTGTCTCGTTATTGCTTCTTTTCTGGCGTACCAAGTATTTTCTAGCTGTAAAAGTGGCTTTTTTGGTATTGTGGAAGTTTTAAATCACTAACATAGCTAAAATTATTTTTCTCAGTAGCATCCCTGTAATGCCGTCAGTGCTTTCTTTTCTTTCCTTACAGAATTAAAAGGCAATAAGGTTTCAAACTTGGACCAACCCTACATGGGACCGGGAATTGACTTGGAGTACGAAACTGAAGGTACAGATTATGTTTTAACGACTTGAGGGCTGCTCACCTTTGACAGTAGTCCACTAAAGTTTTGATTGCATACTAGACAAGTTTGTTCCAAGCAAAGCAGCAGCAAGACATTTGATCACCATCAGCCGTATTTTGTGTCAGTGGACTTCATCCCGTGCCTGAAAATTTCATCTTGTTGCACCGTATAACCCAATGCCACCCTTGCCTGTGCTCTCCTTCCCTTGACACCTATTCCTTGGTCGGTATTCGGTGGTCAGTAAAAAACTGGTTATTGGCTGTATGTATTACCTATGTGCAGTGTCAATTCCTCTTACAGGACCCTGAAACCACCTCTGGTGATTAAAAAAAAGGCTTTTCTGGTCCCTCATGTATTGCGGTGCCAGCAGGGTCATGCATATGATGTCATCAGGGTAAAAAATTGGCAGTTGTTCTATATACGTGGCGGCATCAATCATGATCATTCATCTAGCACTCCTTTGCCATGTGGTCACATACCCTCTCTTCCTCATCGTCTCTCTTGCTGTTGTGCACAGTCGACTGATCTTATCTCGTACGGTGTGTCTTGTGCAGCGTATGCTGTTGTTGTGCATGCAGCGACAACAGCAAAGCTGAAAAAAGCTGAGCCCTGATCAGCAAAATTTGATTGTTTTTGTTATTGATGCTTGGCATTGATTTAGTGTCTGCGTGTTTTCTAGAGGAGTATGTGATGATGAGGGGAGAGTGCCCGTGGGGAGGGCAGTGAAGGCGAGAGAGGGGCTGCTCACTCGCCTGCTCACGAAACTGCTCACCTCGGAGTTGTTTAGCGACCGTACAATCTCGGTTACAAATCAGCTACTTGGGTCTTCTCTCTTATTCATGCTGCCTCCATATAACCTTTTAATTAATGTACACTTCATATAATCTGTCCCATCACTCGTTGCATGGTGTTTAGCTACACGCTGGAGGAGCAGTGTATATTTCCTGTGATGTGGCGCGGTTCTGTATGGAGTTTGTATGCCACGTAGCCATTACACTACCAAAACAACCCTGGATAACTTGGTTCGAATGTTGCACTACTTTTACTTTGCATAAATATTAAATGTCACATTTTCTTTAAGTTATAGCAAAATATCCATCTGGTGTATTCTATTATGGTGACAGTATCACTATAATTTGCATAAACTTGTGGTGTAAGCCTTGCACCATCACAGTTCATTCTGTAAATGCGGAAGAGGATGGGATGAACTTGAAATTGGCGATAAAAGTGCTTTTAGACATCAGATTCTAAAAAGTGATCTTTTCTGCCCACAGGGGCTTTGTTGTCCATATAAATGAAGTGAGGCCATTGAGGATGACCGTGATTAATTGTAGTCCCTTGTAAACTATTGTTGGAGTGCAGTATTAGTGGCATTGTTGCGTTCAGCTTCTTGCGGTGTAGCAAATAGGGTGAAACTTTTCAGAATTGAGAATTGCAAGTGCTTGCGGATGTGGTGTGCAGATGTGGATGTGCCTTTAAATCCTCAAGCTCGACCAATACTTGCCAGTTTGTACCAGTGTTGTCAAGGAGGAGTCCTACTCGTTCGTACACGGTGCATTTTTCTATCCTTGGCTCTGCAGTAGCAAGTCATACGCATCAGCGTTGCCTTTGTTCCCCGTATATGTTTCTCAGTGAACTTTTTAAATATTGTAAGTGTAACATTACATCATTTTTCCAGCCGCCTCCCTTGCACCTGAACCTGCCTTGTACGAGACCTGTTATGTCACATCACACAAGGCACAGTGCAGAGCTGGAACATTCAGCCGTGATGGTAAGTAACACCTTTGTTTTCTTTCTGGGGTCGTCAGAGGGTTAGCATCAGGTGATACCCTTATGCCAAAGGAGTTTTGTGAGTTGTTTTATCTTGCAAGTGTTTTGAAATCTATTTGTCCACTTGTTTACTTGTACAGGGCAGCTCGTTGCAACCGGTTCAGCTGATGCTTCAATTAAGGTGAGTTTCATTTGCTTTCGTAGTTTCAAAAGTTAGGCGTAAAAAACATGGACACAACGTGCAAACGAGGAACTCTTGCTTCCATGTTTTGTGTGCCTAAGCTATCAAGCTATGAATCTTCAACAACTTGCTCAACTTTCTCCTTTTCAGAGTTTCATTTACGTTTTTTTCATCGATGCTAATGAATTCTCCTGCCACAGTCATGGCAGATTTTCCTGCATTTCTTCAAGATGGTCCAAATACACAAGACATGGCATCCATGACATCATATTGACAGTAGATGGTGCAGTTTCTTGAGTGTGAAATTCAAATACAAGAAGTTTCATCTTCACTCACTACACTGATATGCAACCCTATTCTTGCAAAAGAATCGCAAACATATACAGTAGAAGCTTGTTGATATAATCCCATTACGTACGACTTCCCGGCACCAACATTTGTAATTGAGAACAGAAAAAAATGACTCAATACAGTTAGCTTTCTTCTTCTGCTTAATAAGTTTCCAGAAAACACAATCTTTCGGCACCAATGTTCAGTACATTGCCAAACTGCGATTGTGTGATGCGTTTTCTGGCTTCTAGATTGCATGTGAACGAGAAAAGGAGTGGGGCAGGCCCGATCAAGAGCAGCAGGCACCCGCCACAGCAGCTTCCCGACAGTACTCACCCGTCTGTGCCGCGTGAAAATGCTGCTACACACTTAGCTTCCTCTTATGGCATCAGCAAATCTCCTCGCGGGTCGTTGTATGTTACATTCTCAGCTGTCGCTGGCAACCCTATTGCGATAAGCACCTTCACCTATCTGTTTTCCAGCACGTGTGCCGTAGCTCCGCTGGAAGTGCATGCACACTTTTAATAGGCAATAACCCAAACATACCGCCATGTCCTGCTGCAGGCTGCTCGAAGTGAGCATCATGTTTCGTGCTGGCGGCATTGTTATAAGGCAATGCCCACCAGCTCAATTTCGTTTCCTGTCGCTGTCTTAAAACACTAGGCAATATGAAAACGGCACGTGACCCAGGTCACTCGGGATCCACCAGCGGCGCGCGTCAGCGTCTCGTGCTGCTATGAATCGTGAAGCGCTTTTTGTTTTGTAGATGTAAACTACGGTTGAGTCTACCAAATATTTCAGTGACTTCAGATCGTACATTTTACCAGTTAGTAAGTTTTTTCTCACGTTTTCCCCTCAAAATGTGTGAATGAGGTTTAACTGTATCCTAACGAATCATCTGCCCCTCTGAACTGGTGTAGCATTTTTAATTAAATTATGCCTAAACAACAGCGGGATTGTGTACATAAATGTGGTTCAACTCTTTTTATAGGGCCTTATTTCATTTTGAACATTGACAGAGGGACATGGAAATGTTTAAATATGAATGTTTATGCACTTCGGCAATGATGCAGTTACATCTCTATGGTACGTTAATAGTTCTGAGTGTTTTTGTGACTCGCTGCAATGATTCGGTGGCTATAGCAGTCCGCACGAGGTCATGAGTTGGTTACTTGCAACTGCGGATGCATTCTCATAGAGGTGGACTGTAAAAACACTCATGCTGCTAAATTTAGGTGCACTTTATAGAATCTCAAGTGGTCAAAATTATCCTGGAGCCCTCCACCTTGGCATCTCTTGTAGGCTCGGTGTTGTGTTGAGAGGAAGTTTTAGCTCGAGGCCAGCTCCAATGTCCCCATTCGAATACGTACTATGTGCAAAGTGCAGAAATGCTTTTATGAGACAGCCACTGAAAGAATTTAGAATGAAATTTGTGGCCTTTGAGAGGGGAAGTTAAGTTACAGTGACTGTAGAAAACGAAGCTTTCATTTATAATTTCTTTAAAAAATTTTTTGGAAATTTGCAAGTTTCAAAGAAATAGAAGCACAAAGCTTACAGATCCATAACTCCGCACTAAAAACAGATTTCGCGCTACTGTAAACTGCATCTGTTAGAGCCTCTCATGTGGACATTTGTGATTTATGAATGTAGAGTTTACGTGAAATTGTCAAGTCTTTCCAAGGATCTTGCAGAACTCCTTCTCACACATCCGTGGTATGTTTGTGAGCAGTGTGTAGTACACATTTTTGTCCGCTTTAGATGCATTGTTCGGTATAGTTTACGGAATTGTTATACTCCTGTTTATGGGGCAGTTACTGATTTATCAATTTCAGACACGAGTTTTGCAATTGGGAAATGTTAAAATAAATAAAGAAAAGTACGAAGTTCACAAATTTGTTGTTCTGTAGCAAAAGCTGATATCACAGTTCTGTAAATTGCATATCTTAGAACAGCTGAAGCAGACAAACTTGGTATGCTAACTTATAGTATTGTGGATTTTTACAATGTTTACGACAATTTTTGAAAAAGTCCTATTCACGAATTAGTATTCACAAGTAGTAGAGCGCCCTATACTAAGATTCGGCTAGCCAGCCGCACGTTGTCTTCCTTGTCTTCACCCGTCACGGATGCCCCACATCCTGTTCAGGTGTAAACCTAGAATGCATGTAACAGTACCACAGTATTTTATAGCAATATATTGTGTATCAATTTTGTCTGCTTTAGACATGTTATGAACTTCAGTTTGAAGATTTTTGATATCATTTTTCATTGCTGACCTACAAAGTTGTTAACACCAAATGTGTGTTTTTCTAAAGTTTGCAATTTTAAACATGTTTGATGGAAAAGTCGATGGCTTAAATAAAAAAAAAAAACAATTTCCTTCCTCCACTAGGTTCTATGTTATTCTTTTAAGTGCTATGAGTCTCGTCAAATTCTGTGCACTGGTTCCCAGGAAGAACGATTTCTCCCTTTTCATGTATTTAGATAGGAGCTCCCAAGCTAAAGCTTCCTCATTCTGAGAAAAGCAATTTCTTCATTCACACGTATCTATTTATATCTCGAGCTAAACCTACCTTTTAAGAGGAAGCTTCAGCTTGGGAGCTCTTACCTGAATACATGACAGAAAAAAATAATTTTTCCTAGCAACCACTGCACCCATTTGACTATATTTGTTGCATCTAAAAGAAGTTAAAATCTAGTGGCTGTAGGAAGGAGAGTTCTTATTTAGGCTGTCAACTAAAAGAAATAAAAATTGCCAAGTTACAATACCCATGCATGAAATTCATTACTCTGTAACTCAGCAATAAAAAATTATAAAATAATTTTGTGACCTACCCTTAACAATACCTCTGAAGAAGACAAAGTTGATGTATTATGCATTGCTTAGAACTATACTACCAATTTGTGAGTAGGACTTTTGCGAAACCCTTATAAAAATTTTAATTTCATGTAAGCTGTAATTTCATATATAATATTTGTCCACTTGAGGTTCTATAAGGGATGCATTTTATAGAACTGATAATTTGTTTCTGGTGCATAATTATGGATTTGCAAACACTGTGCTTCTGCTTTTCTTGTTTTTTATGTGCCAATTTTCGGCAATTCTTTTAGAAAAATATGAGGCTCTAAGTCAAAATTTTGCTTCATAGAGTTCATAGAACTTAACCTTCTTTCTCAGATGCAACAAATTGCATTCAAATTTGGTCCAGTGGTTGTCTCACAGATGCATTGCCATATTTTATGTGTATTTGAATAGGGAAATCGGAGTTGGCTCCGAGTGAAAGCTTCCTGTGAAACCCTGTGAATCATTAAATCGGTCACTGTTTCCATGCGTCCCCGACAGATCCTTGACGTGGACCGCATGCTGGCCAAAAGTGCCATGCCCCCCGAGGTGGCAGCACAGGAGTCGGCACAGCAGAACATGGAGACACATCCTGTCATTCGCACCCTCTACGACCACATCGAGGTGAGGCCACTAGTGCCAGAACTTGGTCACGTTGCCTGGCTTTCTTGTCGTGAAAGCTGTGCTGTGAGCAGCTTGAGGCAGGCCGTGTGTCATGGTTTCTTGGTAGTTACATCTGCTTGCTAATTGCAGCTGCTGATTGTGCCCGCTTGTTGGACATAAATGCCTGCGACAATAGTTTAGTATTTTGCATGTATCAAGTGGTTTCTTACTTACAAGCAGTGAGGGACACTTTGCGGGCTCACTCTACACCTTCCTGTGCTGTGTCGGCAAATAGCTTCATAGGTGGGCTTCTCAATGCAACACACTGGCATTCGGACAGAGACCCATTCGGACAGGCTGAACCCACTCTAGGTTGAAGCACTGAGCCGAAGGGCCAGGCTGGCTCCTGCCACACGTGTGGTACTTCTTTGCAGGAAAGAGAGATGTCTAGAATGGCAAAATCGTTCATTGAGCAGAACACTACGGTATAAGATACACTCCGCACTTCAGCGCACAGAGCGCACTCGGCGTCCACTGCCTCCCCAATGGTGGAGAAAAGCAGGTGGCGCACTGCGTCAAACAATGGTCTGTAATGCACATTGAAAACAGAGATGGACGCTCACGTGTGTTGCCACCTGCCTGTAGTGTCTGCCGCCCGTTCTTGTGCCCGCTTGACTTCCATGCATGCTGTGACGGCGTTCCTTGGTTAGAGCTACTTTCCAACATCATGTCTCACAATCCAATTGGAGGGACGCGTACCATGACTATTTGGAACGCAGCCGTGATGCTTGGAGAAAACAGTATGCGGCTGAGGGACAGACAATGGTTCGGGAGTTTCCTCTCGGTAGCAAAGGGGCCTAGAACCGGAGAGCACAGCAAGGACTGCGCCCGTTGGACTGAAGGAACTCTCACATTCCCCTCCGTGAATGTGGGAGTTCCGTCTGGCTGGGAAATAAGCCGACGGCATGTAATGCTAGGCAAAGGTCCTCCATATCAGCACGCGTCAGACATTGAAAGGACCGCTAACTTCCAGCCTATGTACGAGCAAAAATTAAAGGAGAGATAAAATGAAGAATATGGCAAAATAAGAACAACTGTCTCTACACCAACAACATAATTATAGTAACCTGAGAAAAAAAAAAAGGTATATGCACGTGCATTTAAATAACACATGGCCTATACTGTGCACAAACCCTGCGTAAAATAACTTTTAGATCTAAACTATTGTTTGCTGCAGTAACACTCAACTAAGAATGTCTCTAAGAAAATAAAACGTCGAAAAAAACACCCTGGAGCCTCCACACTCAGTGCTGAAGAGTTTAATCTGAAACCAGTGCGGTCGCTGGGTCAGCGGCTACCGCGTCTGATTTTGGCTCGGTTGGCGGAACACTTTGTTCTTCTTTGTGGGCTGCCTCCTCATCCGCCAGCGTCTCCTGCAGGACGAGCGCTGCAAATTCGGAGTCCTCCCGCGAGCTCAGCCAGCACAACTCGGCCAGCTCGCAGTCCGTCGACGGCGCCGCCGCAACAGAAGGCCCCGCGGAGTCGCCTGCTGCGCTCCTTCTCCTCTCCTCCGGGCGCATCCGGCCGATGTAGTGGCAGTCAAGGATGACCAGCGTCCTGCACCTACCGCAGGTAGCAGCGTCAGCGGGGAGGGGAAGGTGAGCGCCGCCCGAAGCAGCATCCTTTACAGTGAATGTGTGCCCGCTTGAACGGATAGGGCAAGTGGCGCTGGCCCCTCTGTCCACTCTCTGGCCATGCTTTCTCTGACACACACCAATGAGGTGCCGACACACCCTTCCTGGTACTTCCAGGTGGCCACATTCCGCATCGTCTGGCCAGCCTCTGTAGGAGTTGTAGATGGCGCAGTCAGCTGAGTAGCAGGCATCCTTGTGGTGGGAGGGCCTGACCATGCACCCCACTGTCGGCGCAGGCTGCAACGATGGCCCGAAGGTGCGACAAGAGTAGGCGGCTTGACCATTTTAAGCAGAAGTGGTTTGCCACTTGAAGGTACCGACGGAGGCAGCTGTCACCGACCGTCGAGGGTGCATATGGAGGCGGGAAGATTCCACCAGACACCAGCAGCAACAGTGTTTGCAGCAGCTGCAAAGACAGCACTCGTTTCTGAGAAGGCGGCAAGGAGAGAAGGGAGGCAGAGAACGGGAGGTCGTGCCTCTGGCTGGACACTTTGTTTTTCTTCCTTGCGTGCACGACAAAGTACTTGTGGCGCATGCACTCTGGGCCTGCAGTGGATCCATGTGCAGGGAAAGCAATGCCCGAAGCATCCGAACCAAGCTGTCACCTTCACATAGAAAAAACTCGTGAGGTTGCACCGCCACCCACCTCCCCTTCCCCGCTTGACATTTCTGCAACTAGACACAAAAACAAAGAGACGGAAGAATGAGCATATTAACCAACCCTCTACAAATATGTATGATGATAAATGGAAGTTGGAACCTGGGGCAGTTTGAAAATAAGGGCATGTACACGAAGGAAACTAAACCCTGAAAGCTGGAACAGAGGTGTGCTCGTATCTCTGCGGGTAGTCCTGAAGGAAAAATGTGCTCACTTGCAGAGGCAGAAAGCAAAACCAGAGTGTTTCTTTTACCAGGAAGGTCTGGAATTGTGTGGGCGACTTCGGAATGGTCATCACCTTACAGGGCACCAGTGTGGCGGCTGAAAGTGGTCAGTAGCACTTAGCGTTCTGTCTCCCAGACCCAATGTTGCTGGGCTTCGGCACCAACACATCTAGCCTGCAGTGGTAGGCCTTCAATCAGCAATATGAATGCAGGCCCTGGTTCTCACGGTCTGAGGATCCATCGGCTGACACACGAGGGATAAGAGTCGTTTCTTTGCGGGGTAAGGACCCAGCCATTTTGGAGCCAACACAGCGGAAAACCCTTTGCTGGCATCACTAAGGACGTAATTGCATTTGAGCAATAAGTCACCTGCCTGAAACCATACGTGGTGGGTTTCGGCACATCTGCAATACCATCATTAAGAGGTGACATTCATTACAGGCACAGTCGTGGCCAATGAAATGATTTTTGCCAATAGCTCCAGCTGATCTTGCACCCCTTTGGCACACTAAGAACTCTTGCTCCAACTGAGGGAGAAATCTCATTACCGCCTGGCTGCACAGCGCCAAAAGCCTCTTTTACTGCATTCTCACCTGTAAAGGGCAACCCGAAAGTGACTTCTCTCTCTTCTTCGACCACCCCTCCACTCGCACAGGTAGACACATCGCCAGCTTCCATCTCCCTCCACACGAAAGTGCCTCTGCAACAGCGCTTGTTCTCCCCCTTCTATATTGCTCTGAAAAGTCGTGCTGTATGAGCAGTGTCCAGTGCACCAGCCAACCTGCAGGTTAGCAAAGCCTCATGACAGCTGAGCACGTTGTGATTCGTCTACTCGATGAATTTCCTCTAAATAGACATTGGATTTCTGCAGTGCAAAGCACTCCTTTTACATTGCAGAGCAGTTCACCTCTGCAGGGAGCAGTGCCTGACTAGCAAAGGGTGCAGGACACCATTGAATTCCTGAAGGAGGACAGCCCCAATCCTAGGTCACTCGTGTCATCCTGGACAATGAATTTCCTCGTGAGATCAGGCAACCTGAGCCGCTCTGTCTCATCAATGGCTCGAGACAAGCCACCAAACGCCTGCTCTTGCTCCTGACCCCAATGTCATCCAACAGATCTTCTGAACAAATTTGTTAGCAGGGCCTGGAGTCTCGCATAGGATGGAACAAATGACCGATAGAAATTGGCCATTCCAAGTAAACGGCAGAGGCCCCAATATGTTTTTGGGCATGGGAAAATGCAGAAGAGCGTGGAGTAACTCTGAGTTCAGCTCAGTGGAACCGCTGCCCAAGGTGAACTCAAGCAACTGCACTCAAGTTTGTGCCATTTGTGCCTTAGCTGGATTTAGCGTCATGCCTGCTGCCATGAGCCCCCTGAATAGTGCTCAACGTGCCAAATATGCTCCTCAAACCTTTGTGGGCATATTATAATTTTGTCAAGGTAGCACATTGCATGGGAACACTTGGCCTTGCCTAGAACTTAATCCGTTAGCCTCTGAAGTGTTGCCGGTGCATTGCATAGGCCGGAGGGCATCGCCCCATACTTAAAAAGCCCATAATGGCAAGTGAAAGTTGTCCTTGCTCGGCCAAAGTTCCATCTCTACTTGGAAGTAGCCTTTAGCAGCATCCAGAGCCATGATATACTTCGCTGAACCTGCACTGCTCACAATTGACGCAGTAGTTTGCAGCTGATAGGCATCCTTATAGGTCATTGGTTTCAGCTGGTGGTAATCAATGCAAAGGCGGAAAGTGCCATATTTTTTTTTCAGATCCAGGACAATAGGAGATGCTCATGGGCTATTGGAACATTTATGACACTGATTGCTAGCATCTTGTCAAGCACACCATCAATAGCCTGCCTGTTGGACACGCTAACAAGCCTGGGATTACATATGAGAGGACGCATATCTCCCATTTCGATCTTGTGGCGCACAAGGTCAGTGCAACCTGCATCATCCATGAACAGCTCATTGTAGTTGGACAGCATTTTGGACATGTCAGATTTTATTGCGATGGCAATTATACGGACACTACAGGTGGACTTTTGGTAATGGTTGGCATCGCCGTGAGGTTCTATGTAAAGTCTAATTGCAATAAGATTGTGCCTTGTGTCATATGCTGTGGGTGCAAGTGGTTGAGCCGAGGAGGATGGTGGTTTGATGTGTGCCGCCCTGCCATGTGCCCAATGTTGGAAGTCATGTGATCAAGCGTACCTAAGGTGGCGGGAAGGACTTGAGCACGCATTTCCTCCTTTGGTCCAGCCGTGGTTGCGCATGGCTATATGTGCGGCTGAGTGCATTGTGGCCTCTGCGCCCCATTCTTGGAGGCAATCTGCGGTTAGTGCAATGGCCCGGCGAGCTTAGATGGCTGGTTGCTTCATGAACGCTGTATTCCTGCGTGCTCAGTGTTTGAGGTTGTGAAAACGTGTTGAAGTGAGAGGCATCATGAAGTTATTGCTCCCCGAAGCCAGCGCTATTCATCATGGCAGCATTGTGACAGCTAGTGTTTGGGGTCATCGAATGAGATCTCATTTTTTCCTGTGTGAGCATGAGACCATGCTTAATAATTTAATCGGGAAGCGAATGTTTACTGCAATTTACTCTGCCGATAAAACCATGAACGTTGCTTTGTGTAGTTGTCTTAATTGCTATTGCTAGCGGTGCTTCACCTTTTGGGCAAAACTGCGACTTCTCTGTTTCAGATACAACCCTACTGCACTAGCAATTAAAGGGTGGAACGTGCCACCGTGTGCAGGCAAGGCAATACACGTGACAGTGCCTGCCAGAGAGGGACCAGCCTCTTTAGCTAAGAGTGCTGTATGGATGAGGCACTCGTCCTGCACTAATACATGCAGGAGCCATGGTGCTGGTGAAAGGCTTCAGAAAGGACAACGATCTGGGACTTGGGAAAGAACTTGCGGCTCAGAATAATGGGGACAGTCAAGCCATGTAAGTGAATGAAGCAGAAGTGCTTCATTTGCCCCTCTCTTCAAACAGTCACATTCACTTCACTGCCCGCAAGAATGGAGCCGCTGGTAAAGCAGAAAGTTGTTAAGCGTTCTCTCAAGCAAGCAAAACATTTCGGCAAGATAGCCAAACTCTGTCACTGAACAAAGAGGCACTGGCCCCTGTGTCAAGGAGCCCTACAATTTCATGACTGGCAATGATGGCAGTGATTAATTGCGCGGTTACATCCGAGGGTAAGCCCTGCACAACATTTGAGGGGGTCGGGGGGCAATGAGTTCAGTTGAATGCGTCTTAATGCCCGACCACCATCCCCGTTTTCCTGACAGAAGGGTCGAACACTGCGCTCTGCCACGTGTGTTCTTGCGGTTGAAAGCACTTTGTTCTGTTTGCCCTCCTCCGCCTGCTGTGCTGCCCTCAGGCAGTTTTGGGAGCATGTTTTCTACATGGCGCGCATTAATCTAGAACGTTGTGCATCATTCAGGAGGCAGTTCGGACCTGTGTGCCACACTAAATGCACACCGTGCATATGCATGTGGGTCGAAGGCTTTTTTGCTGATCTCTTAGATTTGCCGATTTTTGATGCCTACCGCAAAAGCGGGCTTGCACAGGCGATGGCTGCTAGTGTGATTGAGAGAGAGCTCTTGCCTTCGCACAGGCACGTGCGGCTCCAGCGCTTAGCTCATGGGTGGTGGAGGGTGGCAGGCATGCACAGCCACCATGTGTGCGCTTGGCCTCGGTGGCCAAGTTCTCCACCACAGAATCGATTATTGTGCAGGTAGGCTGCAAAGTTCAAGTGAGCCTGCCTTATCACCCTTTCAAACCACTTATTGTTAGAGGCTGCCAGCCCTGCTATCTGAAACAGCTTTTCCATCGCTCGCACATGCTGAAAAAGTGATCCGTCTGGGCCTCATAACTCGAGCATATGCTCTGTCATAAGATGGTAGTTAGTGGGTAAAAATTCCTGGTAGAAAGCTGCCTTGAAATCTTCAGCGTCATTGCATGGTGGCCAAAAAGCCGGTACTACTGAACTGCTCACTGTTTAGGAACATTGGGCACAGCACAAACGATCATCTTGTGCTCATGAAGTCCTCTAGCTGCCTGACAGTGCGCCAGATCCTTGAGGAAGCCCATGACATCAACTGTGTAAGTGTAACCATGAAAGGTGGGCACTGCTAGCTTAATTGCTGGCCATGAGTAAATATTTTCGCACCTCCGAGGAAGCCCAGAGGGCACTGGAAATCGACTGAATTAATCGCATGGCTTCGGTAAGCAGCATTCTCGTGTGTGGTGCAGTTGACCCACTGGGAGCGCCTGCTGGTGAGCTTTGACCACTTGGGGCATGCGGGGCACCTCTTCCAGTTCAGTCAACAGTCTTGTGCTCAAATGGACACAACCTCAAATTGACTCACGATTCCCCACAACGGAACTCACAGCAGGTGCCATCTCCATACCTTCTCCGTGGCCACCTTGGATGGAAGCCACAGCCGTGTAGCCCCTGAAGATAGGCGGTGTGCACAACAGTTTTCCTTCTTTCGTGGCAGTAAGCTTTAGAAGACCTACACTAATTAAGTCAGTACTCCGTGCTTCGTGTTCTTAGAGTGGGGCCCAGCTGCACACTGCTCCACACCAGCGTCAGCTGAGTAATTGAAGAAAGCAACATTAATGAGGGTTGTGAATAATGACGACTCCTTGAAGCCAGGAAACATGGCATGGCAAGCTGATCACATGGGTTTTGGGCTCATTGCACACAGCAGCCATGCAAAGGCAATCAGTGCTCTACGTTTGTCATCAAATTATGGGCCAGCTCTACATCTCCCTGCTTGGTGTCGGTAAATAGCCCCAAAGATGGGCTTCTTGTCACAACATAACGAACTGCGGAGAGACCCACTGAAGGTTCAAGCACCGAGCCAAAGGGAGAGGCCGGCTCTTGCCACACGTATGGAGCTCCCTTCCAGAAGAACAAGATCTCTAGGACAGTAAACGGCATTTATAGAGCAGCACACTGTGCAGCAAAATACAATACTGCGTTTGAATGCAGAGAGCACACTTGGCATCTGCTGCCCCCGATGGCAGGGAAAAGCAAATGGCGTGCCGCGTCAACCAGTTGTTGATGCACACAGGCTGAGATGGGTTTGAAAACACTAGCTAGTGCTTGCCGCTGCCAACTCTAGTCAGCGACACTTGGGACACAAGGAATGCGATGCACTGTGTGCCTGTGAGAAATGCAAGGGCAGCACGCAGACTCCCTCAGCAGGCCACATTGATGCAAGCTGGCAAGGCACGTGGATGTCCTAAGGCCAGAATGTTCAGGACAAAGAGATGGACACGTGCCTCTTTTGCCCAGTTCTTGTGCTTGTCAGAACTTCTTCCCTATGTCATGGCCCAGTCGGAGAGCCACATAGTGTGGCTGCTCAGAATGTGGCTGCAATGCTCGGCAAGGACTGCAACTTGGCTGGCCGAACGTTGAAGTATAAGTTGTTTAGAGTAGAAGGAAATGGCTTGGTAGGCATGTCACTCACTGTTTCTGTAGGTGGATTGTTGAGGGTGCATTTCTTGAGCAGTGTTCACAGACCCCTCAACTCTCGTGGGGTCCATGGGAGTCTGGTGACCATTTACTGACATTTTTACCGACACAGCACTACGCAAACTTCTGTGCTCCTGCAGCATGTCCCTTTGTTTGGTGCCGTTTGAATTTCCTTTGTGCCTTCACATTGGAGATGGGTGGATGACAGTTTTTCATTTCATAAGCTTCCCACCTTGCAGGCTTCCACAGAACTAATTCGCCGCATTGATTGCTGTCCCTGTCCTTTGAAGTGTCTATTAATTCACCCTCACGCTGTCATCTGCTAGCCTCCTGGTTAGCTCAGGTGGTAGAGTGAACGCACTGGAGAAGCTTAGGTCCTTGGTTCGATTCCCATACCAGGACGAATTCTTCTTTAAATGCGAAGCTTTATTTCGAGTAAACCTGTATGGGTTTCCTTTGTAGCTTCGTGTTACTGGCAGGTATATGACAATTTTCCCTTTCATGAAGTTTTCTCTACCTTGCAGGCATACACAGAACTGATTTACTATTCGGATGCATGAACCTTGTCCTGTCCTGTAATTCTGAACTTGATGCTCTATTTCAGGAGGTGACGTGCCTCGAGTTCCATCCACGAGAGCAAATTCTGGCATCCGGCAGTAGGGACTACACTGTCAAGTTCTTTGACTACTCAAAGCCGTCCGTGAAGCGAGCCTTCAAGACGATTCACGTGAGTTCCCCTGCAAACATAGTGAATCGTTGTCGCTCCTGTCAATTCTCCGGTTCATTCTAGAAATTTACTAATGTAACACTAATACTGCAAAAAAAAAAAAAAAAATCTGGTTGTGAAAATAATTAGAAGCTTTTGAAAGGGTGCAAGATTGCAAAACTGCATGCAATAAATAAATTGTGATGGTACATGCGCCACCCTCTTGATAGCAGCTCAAAAAGCCATATACAAGAAAGGTGCCTTATTCAGGCAAGTTTATTCAATTCCCGAAGCAGGCAAGATTGGCAGCAGCAAAGGGACTGAAAAAACTCAGTGTGGTCTAAAAACAATGTTTTCTATCTCTGCCGTTACAAGTTTGCTTCTGAGTGTGTGCTCCGTCTAAAGGCAAATGATCATTAATAAAGTGCGTACATATCCAACAATGTAGGTGCTGAGGGGAAGCTTTTCTTTTTCAAATGCGTGCTATCCCATTTCCTCAACACGTCATTTCGTGTCCACAGAATGTTTACAAATTACAAAGTTCACAGGTTGGAACATGTTCATTATGTGAGGCATAATAATGTTTCTATGTTACAGTACTGATCCAGGTTCAGTCATTTTTCTGCCTTGAGGTGTTTTAGGACTGTTTTGGCTGATGTTAAACGATTGTTTTAAACCTGCAGGAAGCGGAGATGGTACGAGCCCTAGCATTCCACCCGTCTGGCGACTTTGTGCTTGTGGGAACCCAGCATCCTACCAGTAAGTTTACTCCTTGCTTGACAAGAAATATTCTTTTTGATTGTCCTGCACAGTAGCACACGTGGAATTTTTGAAGGGACCTTGCAACAATGTTTTGATAAAAGCATGGAGAAAATGTGGTGCTTTCTTCAGCAGGAAGTCCTTACAGTGGTTGCCGTTATGGGTTCTTTCATCACAGGATGATTTCAGAAGTGCAACAGCTGATGTACTAAAAGAAAGAGGGACACAATGGTGGACAACAAATGTGTGCATTCTTCTTTGTGTGTGCATAAGCTGTTGGACTTCAAGAGCATATAACTGATGAACATTAACCGACAAGCCCAACTCGCTGTCTTGTGAGTGTCTTTTGGCTCTCAATGTGTCCTATATGTTATCATCAAGGCCATGCCACTAAACTGTACTCAATGAAAAGCTAAGAATTCAGCGGCAAATACACTCGCCTGATTAAAAGGGAATTGGTACCTACTAAAAAAAAATTGTAATGTTTCAGGGTGTATCTTGTCCCTAAACAGTAATGGTCATCTGTCAAACGTGCCTTTCATTTTTTTTAAACTCTGCACTTACGACTTTCCTGTCCAAAATTCTATGATAACACACATGCCTTTTGTGACCTGAAAGTAACAGGTGTGCAGCCTTAAGAAAAATGCATGCAAGGTAAGTGACGATTATTGTTTGGGAACAAGATTGGCTCCGAAGGGTGCAAACTTTTCTTAGAGTGTAGGTATGCCAGCCGATTAAGTTTGCTCACTTGACGTGACATTATGGCAAAGGAAAACTACATCACTGCTGCTATCATCTGGACTATAGAAAGCTATGTCAGTGGCTCTCAGCAACTATGTTGTAGAGCACACTGTCACTGAGGGCAGATTCAGTGCAGTTTTGTGGGTGGAGCTTGTGCTGTATTCTTTGTAGGTTGCTACGAAATGTAGTTGAACTCACCCTCACGAAGTGTTACTGTCAGCACTGTTGTTTCTGGCCACACCCTCAGTATCGTGGTAATGGGGTAAAAGTATCACTTACCGGTCAAGCTAGAGCTTGTTCACGGGCGAAGGTAGTGAGCTTGCATTGTTACATTGTCAGAAATTACCTTCAGAGCTCGTTGAACCTCTTGCATTGCAGTGTGCTCCCCAGCCACTCTAATGCATCTGTTAACACGTGTAAGCCTTGTATCATTTTATGAGCAGCTGCCGTTGCTTTAATGGGCAATTGCAATAAAATTTTGGACCAGACTAAATGTCCAGGTACAGATAGTGTGGGTATAAAGCAGCCTCTGTGCAAAAATTTGTTCGAAATGTGAATGGACACACCATGAAAAGATTGTGGGTGGAGATATTTTTTATCCTAGGGGAAAAAAAAAAGAAAGAAAACTGCCGTTACTGCTTGGCAGAAGTGACACACAGAATCGAGCATGTTGAGAACCAGCGCAGTACCTGAGCGTGAATTCCGAGATTGAGCTGCACCCGCGGTGCACTGAAGATCTCGCAGGCCACGCTCTGGTATGTTCCGTATTTGTAAGTCACAATGTACATACGTCACCCTCTGAGGTTTTAAAGTCTGTTAATTTAAGCAATTGAACAGTGACGAGCCCTGCAGTACTGGCACGATTGCTTTGATATTAAATACTGCTTATTTCTAGTCATTTACTCCAAAGTGAAATTTGTTGCAGTAGGCCTTTGACATCTGTAACCTATTGTATCGTGCAAGTAGCCCACATTTAGGCCAGCTGCAGAATTAACTGTCGTGTAACTGCATTACTCCATTATTGGAGTATCACTTAGCACACTGGATGAATGAGGGTGCCATTTGCAACTAACGCCTGCCATTTCTTTTTCATAATTTGTTATCCAGTACGACTTTACGACGTCAACACAGCCCAGTGTTTCGTGTCGAGCATACCTTCTGATCAGCACAAGGGTCCCATAAATGCGGTAAGCTGGTTCCACTTATCCTAACATAGTGTAATGTGTTCTTTCTCTAAATATATAACTATGGTCCAGTAGCAATGCAGAACTGGTCATAAGACCAATAGTTAAGCCTCGATATAACCAAATTCTAGATATAACAAAGTATTTAACTTTTCATAACCTCTTGTATATAGAACACCATGTATTTAAAACCTCAATATAACAAAGTGTGTCTGTGGGCAATTGCAATGCAACGAAATTTCGCTGCCGCCAGAAAGGAATGCTGAGACAATAAATGGAAACTTCCACGGACGCAGATAGTCAAATGATTGACTTACAAGTAGCTGCTTGCAAACGCACCTCTCAAATCGCACGCCACGAGTGTCGCCTTCCCTTGCGACCGAATGGAAAGAGGGGGAGGGATGCGAGCTTGCGGTAATGCGATCAGGCGCGCATGAGGGTGGAGAGGGCTGGAGTTGGGGGGGTAAGGTGGCGCGCGTCTCAGCCGTGGTTGCACATAGCTGTAAGCGCGGCTGAGTGCATACGCAGCAATGCACCCTGCTTTAGAGGTAATCTGCCACGTGTGCAAAGAGTGGGCTCACCGAGACTGTGTGGCACCATGTAAGCTGTCTTCCCATGCATTTAATATTGGAGGTTGCATAATCTCGAGTTTTGGTGACTCATTGAATTAAGAGGCACATGAAGCATTCGCTCCCCGCTGCCGGCACTTTTCCCGATAGTGTCGTCAGGGTGCAAGCGACGCCATCAGCAGCAGGGGCAGAGTGCATGCTAAAGTTTGGCTGGCTTCGCTTAGCTCATATCGCCGAAGTGAAGATATCGTCGACGTATGTGGCATGAAACCGTATCATTCGTCGTCGACTCCCAAATTTACCAAAATGAAGTTTTCTCATTGAAAGTTGATTTTTTTGATTGCCCGATAATTAGGAAAAATCTGCAGCTCTTTTCCGTGTAATAAAAATTATTCGGCGGCTGTACTTATTTGCATTAAAGGTCGAATTCCAGTACAATATTTCACTATAACGAAGCAAATTGCCGATTTTACCGACTTCGTTGTATTGAGGTATAACTCTATAAGTGGACTGAAATCAACATGGTTGGTAAGAAGTGGCTGATATGACGCACGTGTCTAATGCATTAAAGAAGTAATGTGCATGATGTCTCATCTCAACTGTAATTGATAATTGAAAACTAATTGTATGTCCCTTTAAGAGCAGACTGTGCTCTATACGTGTGTTATACAAAGAGAAAAGCGCAATGCACAGTACGGCATGTTTCACATGCCTTGGATGCTCCGCAAAATTAGAGCTGCTGTACCACCTGTGCTGTGAGTGGACTCCTACGTGGTGGCAAGACGCGTTTCAAAACTTCTGAACTTGGGCTGCAATGCTGCTTGCACCGCTTCAATGACACTAATAGGGCGTGTACGTCTGTAGTGATATCCTTCACACTTTCTATTTCATGAACAGATTCGCTACAACAACTCTGGCAAGCTGTACGTCTCGGCTTCCAAGGACGGCGATCTGAAACTCTGGGACGGCGTGAGCAACAAGTGCGTCTGCACATTCCCGCAGGCTCACGACGGCAACGAGGTCTGCTCCGTGGTCTTCTCACGTAATGGCAAAGTGAGTAAGGAGCTCGCTGTACTCCTCGTTGATACGGCTGCTCTCTGTTAACACCCCTGCGTCTTTGGCGATATGGTGCATCTGGGCAAGCAGCTAGAATGGCTGCTGCACGGTAATCGTTCTAGATGTTCTGCGCAGTACAGGACTGGGCTCACGGCTTCGATAAAACTGCTGTGCAGTGTTATGCGCTTGTAACAAGTGTTACATTAAGAGGAGTGCTAGGTATGTGTAACTCTTCCAGCCACACCGCTGGCTGTTTTCTGTCATTGTTACAGTGGAAGGCTCCTTTCACCACAGCAGGGACAGATGGCGCCACTGTTTCATTGCAGTGAAATCAAAATTTTTTTATTAGGCTCGCCACATACAATGCCTATTCCAGATTTATTGTGGATAAACAGGAGGGCAAGTAATGCTTACAAGTGTGTGTCAAACTGAACCTTCCACAAAGTGATACCTCTGTACAAAATTTCAGCATAAACAATCCAAAGGTCTACCTGTAAGAGTCGTGTGTACCAGCTGGCCCTATTTATGCAATGCTCGGAATACTGTACAACGTCGGACAACCCTGTCTGAGAATCCACCTGTGAAAAACTTGAATGCATTTCACTTTGCAGCTATCCATAGCTCTTACTTCCAGTCTGCTAAATATCCACTGAAAGTATTGATATGTTACTAAGAATTTTCATATCTGCCAAGAATAATTCAAACGTTACTAAGAATTCACTGAGATTACTTATGGTATATTACTGTACAGCATAGACTGCTTATAGTGTAAGTCACTGGAGGCACGAATATCTACACTATAAGTGGTACTGCACTATAACCAAAACAACATTTTTCAAAAGATGCACATATTTAGACCGTGTAGCCAAAGCAGCCACCCATATCCGAGAATTGAAATATGCCACCGGAATGTTTACCTCCGTTTAAATTTACGAACGTTAAAATGTTAATGTCAGAGGTCCTGCAGCAGTCTTTGCACGAAGCAAAGCGACAGAAAAAAATATATATGTGCAGTTGAACCTTGCAATAATGAAATCGGAGGGGAATGTGAAAAGATTCGCTTTCACAAGAATTTCGCTGTTGTGAAATGAGACAGCACAGATACTTAATGCGTCGCAGTATGAAACTTTGCTGTCGAAATTTCGTTAACCTACTTTGGCAAGCTTGCTCGTGGATATAGAATGACATTGCCAACAGCGCATGTGCACGGATGTGCGCTAGCACCCCCTGCCAATTGCTCTGGCGGGAGTGCCTGTGTTTCAATCGCAGATTTCATTCTGTTGCCCTCCGCCGTAGTGGAGTGCTCCGGCGCAGTTTGTAGGCCGCTCCGCATCTGCTATGGGAGTTCACTATATACATGTATCACAGCATATTTCAGAGCAATAGGTGGTGCTCTTGTCGATTTGAGATAGTACAAAACTGCTTGAATCAGGTGTGCTGTCTAAATATAGAAGCCTGCCTCACTACTTGGTGACAATATACGTACACAAAATTTTTGACACAGCAAGTGCATCTTGTGTTGAGTGATAATTTGGGGAACATTATCACCCTCAGAAAGTTGCAGAACGTAATCATGGCAGTATTGAAAAAAATATATACAGATATATTTTTACAAAGGCATCCATAAAGGTAGGGTGGCAACAGTGCTTTTACCTTACGGTACACTGGAGCTCTGCGCTTTTAGCTCACCACACTTGAATGTGCGTAATTGGGTAGGTTTTGCACAAGATAGCATAGAAGTCAGGCATAATATGTATTTCGGCTGTGAGTGTGTCCGTAAGGACTGAGACATGTACAGATCCGAGGTTTCTCTTTTGTGCCCCACACAAACTCTGAGTGTGACGGTGTCTGCATGAAATTCAGAGGCCACAACAGGCAATACTGCGTCGGACAAAGGCAACATTGTGTGCATCTCAGTGATTAAGTTCTTTGGTGGTGTTCGCTGTCACAGAGTGCGCTATAAATGAGTTCAGAGCTAGAGAGACCCCTGAAGTTTTAAACTTTGTTTTTCCCAAATGTATAATCTTGCTCTAGCTTTTTTCATCACGTCGCCAACAGTGCCAACCTCCTCTTCTTTGCAGTATGTCCTGTCGAGCGGCAAAGACTCCATTGTGAAGCTCTGGGAGCTATCCATGTCACGGTGCCTTATTGCATACACGGGTGCTGGAGCTACCGGCAAGCAAGTCCACAGGGCACAGGGCATCTTCAATCACACGGAGGACTATGGTGAGCTGCGCGGGCACTAGACTTCAAAAAGGGGCATTGCCTTATGGACCAGCATTTAGGAATCACGGAGCTGGTGGTGGTCAAACTAAAGCTGAGCTAGCTGCAACCAAAATTTATAGACGCCTAGTGTTTTTGAGCTGGTCCAACTCCTACAGAGATATTTCAGACACAATTCAGACATATTTGACTATCCCTAAAACGTTGTAGAAACAGAATGAGAAGCACAACTTAGTATTGTGTTCTGCGTGCCTCTCATTCTAATTCTATGTCCTTTTTAGCTCTAGTTAAATATGTCCAAATGCCTTCATCAGATGTAAGAGGTGAGGTTGTGCTTCTTTCCCCTTATCGCCTTCGGGTTCCAATAAATTTCCGTTGCAGTTTTTGCAATTCTAATTCAGTTGGTCGTTCCCAACCGGACAGACCTCTGTCAAATGTTTACCAGTGACGTTTTGGTAGTGTTGAAGCCAGAAATCGCATGTACAAGTCTTGTGAAAGGGCACAGAGTTCCCTGAAAGGAAATTTTTGAAGAAATCATCAAAAACGAGAATGAAGCTCCAAGTTTGCATCTGTTTAGCTCAGTAATTAATGCATTTGGTATTTTTGACCCCACTTTTAAAGGGGACACTAAGGGCAAATACTAAGTCAAGCTAAAGTGATAGATTAGTGCTCGAGAATCACAAAGGCATCAATATTATCGCAAACAGAGCCTTAATAACCGAGAAATTGAGGTAAATGAACGACGTGATTAGAGACTCCCCCGGGACATTCAAGCACTTGCCCCATGACGAAAGCACTGCTCAGTTAATTTCTGTCACTAGTAATCAACCACTCATTGCACAAAACATCCTCCTATTGTACTATAAGACGATATAAAATGCTACTTATCCAGTTATATTTCATGTTTAGACAAAAGAACTCGTTGAAATCATCCTTGACAACGACGCGGGTGAGTTGATGTTCGCCTCGATGTCAGTGAGGGAAACTTGAAGATATTATGGATGTCGCGAAGTCACGTTACAGTAGGCAAGCCAGTGACGCTGATTGCAATGGGGTTAACTGTTTATTAAGATAGAATATGCAAGCGATAGAAAGGAAAGTATTTACACGGACATCACTACGAGTAACATGTTTAGAATTTTGGTCTTCTTTCTCAGCCGAATCTCCACCGAATGCCCACCAACGGCCCCGCACGCACCTAAAAGCATTCCCAGCAACCCCCTCGCCCCATCGTTCGTCCAATCACACTGCGGGGCGCGCAGTGTGCACACAACGGGGCTCCAAGGTGACACTATCGGGAGTTCCAATACATCCAGGTCGTTGCCACCAATCCCTTGCAGTGCAACGAGTCCCCTTTTGTCTCACAACCTCGCAAAAAAAACACACTTCCCGAAGAAAGCACTTCCGCGTTCTGTTCGGGCATCTGGACAGCTTGCGAATGTCTCGGCACAGTGCAGTTAAGCGGCGAGGGGCTGACTTCAAGGCCAGGGCATTGCTTCCGCGAACCGGGTGGCGGAAGCCCGACACACAGTCACCCCTCCTACGCGCTCTTCGTAGCCCGAGGGTCCCCCACCCACGATGCTATAAGTCGCCGCCGTCTTGGTGTCGAACCACTCGTCTCCTTTGACCACCCCGCGCGACAATTGCATGCAGCTGTCCGCACAAACGACGCCGACTTCACTCCTCCCCACCAAGAATGTCACGGGGATACTTGTTGTCAGCGTGACATTTTTCACACACACACCCGCACACACCACGCAGCACATCACGAACGGTCCTTGCAATTCACAAAGGAAGGGCACAAATCTGCTGTCAGGTCCACCATGCATCCGCGGTAGAAACAACAAAAATAGCCTCTGTCGCCGTGAGGTCTGTCGACAGCAGCACCCGCGAACACTAGAATCGGGCACGTGCGTCCTAACCCGCATGCACTCACACACAAGCCTATACACACAAGCAATTAGCAAAGCCACCGTAGCTGCGCACTTCCCGTATCAGGCTTTTACTCCCCCTCCCCGTCATCTAATCGCGACAGCGCATCTGCACATCGATTTGCCGTTCCTTTTATGTGAACTATCTCTAATTTATACTTCTGAAGCGCCAGTGACCAGCGCATCAGCCTTGGGCTGGTGGATGCGGAGCCGGCCAGAAACGTTAGCGGATTATGGTCGGTGGCCACCTTTATTTTTGCTCCAAATAGCCAGGTGTCCAGCCTCCCCAGCGCCCACACGACCGCAAACGCCTCTCTCTCTATGGCTGACCACTTTGCCTGTGATGCTGTCAGCTTTTTACTCAAGAATGCGACTGGCTTTTGTTCTCCCTCCACAAGCTGCGATAGGCAAGCCCCTACCGCTATCTCGGAGGCATCGGTTGTCAACAGAAACTCATTATCATGATCAGGCGCCACTAACTGCGGCAGTGATGCTAATACGTTCTTTACAGCGCAAAATGCATTTTCTGCCTCCTCATTCCACGGGATCACCTTAGGTATCCTACGGGCTGTCAAGTCAGTTAGCGGGCGTACCACCTTAGAATATTCGGGAATATATTCACGGTAATAGTTAAAAAGACCCAGGACACTCCTAAGATCCCTCTTGGTTTTCGGGGCCTGCAGTTTGAAGATGGCACTCACCCTATCTGGATCGGGGGAATGCGTCCCGGATCCGACGACATGACCAAGATATTTCACCTTTGTCTGTGCGAACTTGCACTTAGCAGGATTCGCCGTCAGACCCACCTGCTTGAGAGTGGCCAACACCTTTCCCAGGTGCTGCATGTGGTCTGCCCAGGTTGTAGAAAATACAGCCACGTCATCAATATATGCCATGGCATATTCTGAATGCTCACGTAAGACATCATTCATAATTCTCTGAAAAGTTGCGGCCGAGTTTCTCAGCCCGTACGGCATGACTCTCCAAGCATACAACCCTTTAGGTGTAGCGAAAGCGGTGAGTCGCTGTGACTCCTCTTCTAGAGCTATCTGCCCATACCCCCTAGTCATATCTAGCACCGATATGTAGCTGGCACGCGCTACCTCGTACAACAGCTCAGTCATATTCGACATAGGAAAGCTGTCAGGCTCTGTCACTGCATTTAATTTTCTGTAGTCAACACACATCCTTAATGAGCCGTCTTTCTTGGCTACACACACTACTGGATGTACAAAGGAGCTGTCTACCGGATACACGAAGCCCCAGTCTTGCAGTTCCGCAACCTGTCGCTCAATCTCCTTGCGGAATGCCACTGGCACCCTGTACAGGTGTGCTTTCTCCCGTGTTGCATTTGGAAGCAGTGCAATTTTATGTGAACCTACCAAGCATTTACCGGGTCGTTGAGAGAATACCTCCTGAGCTTCTCCTAAAACTCTACGTAGCTCGTCACACTGTCGCGCCGTTAACGTCTCGTTCGCCACTTGGAACTGTACGTTTTCTTCCTTCACTCTAGGACAGGGGGCATGCATCACTGCACCGAACTCTTCGTCCGATTCAAACACTACGCCTACATTATAGGATCTCGCCATGTATGGCCGCAGGCGATTCGCATGCACCCACTTCGTTCCCTCCTCAAACTGCACAACATAACTGTTGTCCCGCTTCTTCTCCTTTATTACCGCTGGCCCTTTCCATTTTGGCTGCAGCTTGCCTATCTGACTACCATCCAGCACTAGAACCTTATCACCTATGACAAATTGCTTTTCCCTCGCCCTCAAATTGTACTTCTCCGCGTACCGTCTTTAAATCGGCTCAGAATGTTCATTCACCTTAGCCGATGCTTCTGCCATCTTAGTCCTGAGATCCCTCAAGTACTGCGCTGCTGGCTTGTTCAACCCCGTAGGTAGTGTCCACTCCCCAGTCCATGTTTGCCGAAGGATGTCAAGCGGCCCACGCGGTGCTCGGCCAAACATCAATTCGAATGGCGAAATTCCTGTTATATCATGAGGCACTTCCCTATACGCCCATAACACGCACGGAACGTAGCGGTCCCAGTCCCCTTTGTGATCATGGACGACGTGCCGGAGCATTGCCTTAAAGGTGCCATTCCACCTTTCAACAATTCCGTTGCTTTGCGGGTGCTCTGGAGTGGAAAACCGCATCTTAACCCCTAACCGCTCCATGAGTTCCTGTGTTAACCTTGACACAAAGTTGGTGCCTTGATCACAGCAAATCAGTTCAGGCGTCCCGTATCGCGAGAACACTTCTATCAACGCCTGACACGTCGCTTTCGCAGTGAGGCTCCTTAAGGGAATCACTTCCGCCCACCTTGTGCATAAGTCCACCACACTCAAGGCATAGCGGTGCCCGCGTATCGACGCCGGGTCAAGTGGCCCTATACAGTCAATGTATACAACCTCAAAGGGTCGCTCAGGCCTCGTCAATGGGGTGATGGGCACGTTGTCTTTAAATGACGGTCGTGCAAATGTCTGACAAGTATGACAAGTTCGACAGTGGCGCTTTACATCCGCAACTATAGTAGGCCAAAAGAATGCGCTCCTAAGCCTTTGCTTCGTCTTTTTCTCAGAGAAGTGGCCGCCACTGGGTCTATCATGCGCAAGCTCTAAAACTTCTTTCCTTTTTGACTCGGGCAACACTAATTGCCTGTGCCGTTGGCCGTTAATCCTCTCGTCATGAAAAAGCATACCATCCTGTACTTTCATTCCATGCGTACCGTCAACTGCTTGCTTCCATGCTTCACCCAGCGAGTTGTCCTCTTTCTGCTCAACCCTGAAGCGGGCAGCAGGAGATGCATCATCCGAACCCATAGCTTCGTTTCCAGCCAGGCCGACGGACGCAACCATAACATCCTCCTCCGCCTCTTCGTCGTCATCGAGCTCTGGACCCCATTCCGGCCAGTCTGCGACTGCATTTTCTGTGGTGATAAACGCTTGCTCGAGAGTGGCTCTATCCTGTGCTTCTTCCTCCAGCTCCATTTTCGCACTTTCCAGAAGTTCGTGTGCCTCTGGCGTTAGCAATGCACCTATGCCTTTTGACAACACATCAGTGACTGCACACAGAATGAGCACCTGTTGGTGTCTGCATCCATCCTCTCCGGCTAGGGATAGTGGTAGATAAAGCAGGTCCGCGTCAACAACCTGACCAAATGCGCCCTTTAACTTAATTTTACCTGAACTCTTGCCCTTACAAGCCTCGGGTACCGTCTCTGTCCTCAACATAGTTATCTCTGCACCTGAATCGAGACAAGCCCTGACGGAATTTCCCCCAACTTCCAAATCGACCCAGTTTAACACCTCCGACGCGGCTTGCTGATTTACCTTATCACACTGCTCCACCTGCGGCCGAAAACTGTCAGATACAATTATCTCCGCCCTCGCTACGATTTTCCTGTTCTCTTCCTCGGGCTGCACCTTCTCGAAACCGTGCCGCGGGTCTGGACAATTGCTGGCATAGTGTCCAAATTTCTTACATTGGAAGCATCGGATAGCTTCCGTTCGAGTTTTCTTGCCTGCATTCCCTGTTTGGCCACTCGTCTTCCCCACGCGTCTGTCTCCTTCACAGATTGGCTTATCCGAACGCTCTCGGGTGCAGCCCACGCGTCTGCTTTCCTCATATGTCTCGGCTAGCTCGGCAATTTCGCTAGCAACAAGCCAGTGCGTGACTTCATTCTGCATCACATATGTCCTTACTTCCTCTGATAATATTTGTTTAAACCTATCGGCGATAACCAAATCTTTTAAATCCTTCAAGGTTGTGACATCCCTACTCTTTAGGTAGTATGAGAACAAAGTTTCTAACCTGGTCGCCACCTGATGCCATGAATCATCCTGTTCTTTCTTTACAGAAAGGAATAAGCGCCGATACTCATTAGGAGTCATTTTAAGTTCCTTTAGAATTTTTTCTTTGAGTTCAGGGTATGGCATTACGCTACCGTCCGACTCGCTTGCTACAAATGCTCTCATCTTCTCATTCAGGAACAGCAGCAATATCACTCCACGAATATCCTCGGGGATTTGCAATGTTTCGAAGAGAGTGTCCACGCTTTTAAACCATGCGGGCACTGCGGGATCCGCCTCTGGCATTGGAGCAAGAACTGCCTTCAATTCTTTTGCATACTCCCCCAGCTTGATACCCGACAACTGCCTCTGCCCGCGCTGTGCATCCACCAGCGGCTGTAGCTGCATTTGAGCGAGTTTAATTTTTTCCATCTCTAGCATTAGTCTGAGCTTCTCAAGCTCAAACACTTCTTTTGTGAGCAATTGCTCACCTGCTCGAATGGGTACATTTTCCCCTTCTTGACCAGACCCTGCGTCAGCCATGTCGCTCTCCGCCATCGTGAGATGTCCTAGAATCTTCCCTTTAACTCGAGAATATCACTAAAGCGCTAGCCCGAAATGGTGGACCAAGAGACAACAGACCAGTGCCCTACCTTGACCACTCCTGTCTCCGCCACCTGGACTGCCTCTCCGGAGTGTTGTTGGCCGTTCTGGGTGCTCCTGACAGCTCTCTGTCGCAGCAACCGCTGATAGTTGTCCGATGCGAAACAATTCCGCAAACTTCCCGTTCCTTTTCCAGGCTGCTCACTGCTCTCGAACTCCACGTCGCCACCGTCGCTATGCCGCCCTCGACATCACCTGCGCTCCTGCGGTTCTCCCCGTCAGCCTTGCCGACTCGAACTCCGCGGCGCTGAGTCGCTGTGCCACCTATGACGTCACCGGCGCTCCTGCGGTTCACCCCGTCAGTTGCTGACTCGAACTCCGCGGCGCTGCGTCGCTGTGGAACTCTTGACGTCTTCTGCGCTCCTGCGGTTCACCCTGTCAGTCTTGCTGACTCGAACTCCGCTGCGCTACGTCGCTAGTCCACCTGTGGCATCTCCGGCATTACTGTGGTGAGCGTCTCCGAGATTCCTGCAGCTCCGCTCAGCAACAATGAGCCTGCTGCAGACTGTCCAGCTTGCGGCTTTGCTCGTAGCTTCCTGCGCCGTCCTTCCGATGCTGATGTCGTGTCCTTTCTTGGGGCTTCCAAATGCTCCCCCGCCTGCTTGCTCTCCGCCCAAGCAACCACCACGTCACTTGCCTTCAGTAGAAAGACGTCGCGATCCTGTCGACTGCGCCAGTTGATGTTCGCCTCGATGTCAGTGAGGGAAACTTGAAGATATTATGGATGTCGCGAAGTCACGTTACAGTAGGCAAGCCAGTGACGCTGATTGCAATGGGGTTAACTGTTTATTAAGATAGAATATGCAAGCGATAGAAAGGAAAGTATTTACACGGACATCACTACGAGTAACATGTTTAGAATTTTGGTCTTCTTTCTCAGCCGAATCTCCACCGAATGCCCACCAACGGCCCCGCACGCACCTAAAAGCATTCCCAGCAACCCCCTCGCCCCATCGTTCGTCCAATCACACTGCGGGGCGCGCAGTGTGCACACAACGGGGCTCCAAGGTGACACTATCGGGAGTTCCAATACGTCCAGGTCGTTGCCACCAATCCCTTGCAGTGCAACGAGTCCCCTTTGTCTCACAACCTCGCAAAAAAAACACACTTCCCGAAGAAAGCACTTCCGCGTTCTGTTCGGGCATCTGGACAGCTTGCGAATGTCTCGGCACAGTGCAGTTAAGCGGCGAGGGGCTGACTTCAAGGCCAGGGCATTGCTTCCGCGAACCGGGTGGCGGAAGCCCGACACACAGTCACCCCTCCTACGCGCTCTTCGTAGCCCGAGGGTCCCCCACCCACGATGCTATAAGTCGCCGCCGTCTTGGTGTCGAACCACTCGTCTCCTTTGACCACCCCGCGCGACAATTGCATGCAGCTGTCCGCACAAACGACGCCGACTTCACTGGGTGGTCGAACAGTTTTGTTTTCTCTCGTCTGCGCGCCGCTCACGCTTTCGCGTTTCAGTAGTTATCGCGTAGTGCTGCGCAGGTTTTGCTGGCTTGCGAAACTCGCACAAACTGCAAGTAGCAGAGAGTTCACCTTCTATGTGATGTCGCGAGATGCCCGAACAGTCTACACCACTTGGCCAAAAAGCAGCTGCGGCAGAGAATCCACCGCTCTGACTTTATCTGTCTTGGCTCTGTAGCACCGTCTGTCGGACGCCGTTTCACTCACCAACGGCAGCAAAGGGCGTGTGCAACGTCACTGCTCCCACAGTTGGGTGGCGGGAGGTTTGAATTTCGAGAAAGGTATTCATACCCTTCGGATGCAATTTTCTCGTAAGTTAAGTCTTTTCGTGGCACGAAACGAACGTTGCGAGGTTTATGGAACGGTACTTAAACAGTCGACGTCGACTTAGTATTAGCCTTTAGTGTCCCTTTAACAATCTATCGGTTATAACGACCACATGTCACAGCACTTACGATCTTGCAACCCTGTCATTTGAAATTGCGTACAGATATAGTAATGACCATTTTCAAAAGCGGCATACTGTTACAACGAACACTTCAAACCCGTCCTGGTGTTAACAGCGCAAAACTTAGACGAGACACGAGACGAGAAGACGACAACGGTGTCGTCTTCTCGTCTCGTGTCTCATCTGCGCTTTACGCTGTTAACACCAGGATGGAAAACCAACAATCCCAAGCTGCTATTAAAACCTGGTCACTGCTAAAAGGAAGGCGCACACGAAGTTCTGAAGCATAGAAGTGCGACCGAACTGGGTGCATGGCAGCGTCCCGATCTGGGAAGCGATGTTTTTCCGGATTGAAAGTGCCGAAAGCAATGGCAGAGTTGGAAACACGTCATAGCCATTATTTTTTTTTAAACCACCTATTGCTGATGTGTGATTTACTAGTGCAGCTTCACTTAACACTCCTCTTTAGCGGCCCGTTGAATCATTTAAGTGACCTGCCCTTGGCTTGATTGGGGCTGGAGTGCGGTGTCATTCGCAAGTGAACAGTGCATCAACCAACCTGTTTGTTCTATGTCACTTGCAGTTCTCTTCCCTGATGAGAAGACCACCAGCTTATGCAGCTGGGACTCTAGAAATGCTGAACGTCAGCGTCTGCTTTCCTTGGGTAAGGACTAGCATGTTAACGGCACAGAAGATGTGAATGTGAATGCCTGTCCTGCCAACACTGCTTCCACTGGCTGCATGCGTGAACGTGTGCTCTTAATTTTGCCTCGAGAAAATAGTCTCGCGAAAATTATGGCACCTGGGGCCCTTTTATGCTAACACTGGTGCAGATTTTTCATCTGGTATAAGATATTCAAAAATATAGCCGGCTTGAAAGCCTCTCGGCGCCTGTGTGTCTATGTAGAGCACAGCCCTTAGGCAGCTGTTTATGGGTTGAGTATCGGCGTTGGTGCAACCACGCGAATGCGCTCGTTCCACTGCTTGCACCTTCGTCGTCGTCTTCCACAGCTCGCTCCGATGCTGCTCATCATGCTAGCATTCCCATATGCCCCTCCCTCCACGAAGGCGCTGACGGCACTGGTCCACTGCCAGTCAGTACGATGATTTGAGTCTCAAATTCCTTTGCTCAGTGTATCGCGAAATGAAAACATGTATAAGCTGCACTCAAATTTCGCATTAGGGAACATTGTAATCGTCCGACCTTTTTTTTGTTAATCTCGCAGGTTTACCAATATAGTATCAAGAAATATAACCGAAACCTTTAATTCTGACTGCCACATCTCTCTGCCATTATTGCTTGATGTACCAGAATATTCGGCACAAGGTATGATCGAACAATCCGAGCAGCTAACCTGCTCAAAATAGTACTTGCCCAAATCGCTCGTCTAATGTATCCCAGAAAGATAAATGTCCTCTGGTGCCACCTTCAACAGCTCTTGAAAAAGAAGTCTCCTCAGTTGACGAGAAATTTTAATACATCAAATAGTGGTGTACACAAGCCTGTCATGGCAAAAACAACATGCCAGACCGCTTGGCGTGGAGTGGTGCCTATGCGCAGCCAAACCTTAGTTTCAAGAAATTGTTTATAACCAAGTAAAAAGAATGAATGGACATGGCAAAGTAATCGTAATTCCCCCAATATTTCCTTACAATGCGTTGTGTTAAATATCTCGTTCTAACAAAGCATAATTTTTTTTAAAAATGAGCCCTTCAGATGTTTTATTTTTACATGACGGCATTAAGGGCCCCGTATCGCAGAAAATCCGGCGTCCAGCACTCGCATCCCCGCGAGTGAAAATTCCCGTCTATATTTAGGTGTATGTATATGCCAGGCCTTGCTATATGACATGCGGTGTACGCGGGTTATATTGCCACACCATTCTATCACTAAAGCTGCTTCATACCTTGTCCTACATTCTTGACAAAGTCATTCCTCGTAATTTTGAGAACGACAGCCCACGAACAAATGTCATGAAACGAAACACTGACAGTGCATGCCTCTTATGTTAAATCTTCTCGGGCCGAAATATTAAAAGTGCGACACAATAACAGAAACCTGAAAATGATGTAGTTATTTCGGCATGGCTGTGCTCTACCTCCGGGATCGCCCCATGCAAGAAGTCTCGTTTCTGCCAGAATGCTTGCCTTCATGCGTAGGATTCGCCACCAGAATTTCCCGGTAAACATTAAGGTTAAAAGCTGCGGTTACCGGCAGGTGTGAGAAGCAGCAGGGGATCTTTGAATGCTTTCCCATTCCGCTCTTAAAGGTGAAGCTTAAGCGTCCTCCAAATTTTCTTGCTCGTGGTTATGACGAAGTAATTTCGGCTCCCTCTCTAACTTCCTTACAGCATGGCTTTACTGACGTACCGTTGCACCGTGTTACGCTGTGCATTGGTGAACCTTTGTGTGCAGCCTTATTTTTTCCGTGCAGGTCATAACAACACAGTTCGTCACTTGGTTCACTCGCCAACTGGCCCGGCCTTCCTGACCTGCAGCGATGACTTCAGGGCTCGTTTCTGGTACCGCCGTGTTGAGGCCGTTGACTGAACACATTGCATTGTCCCATTCACCGACATCCAGTGCACAAATCATGCTTTGTTTGATCACTTTGCCTCCACAGTCATCCATTTCCAAGACACAAGATGGCACGCTAAGTGTAAAATAAAGCACATCTTCTCGGGTTTGGCTTTTTGTATATCCTTGATGAAGGACTCTATGATAGTAATTCAATAGAACCTACTAAAGAATGCTGTATTTTGCAAGGTCTAAGACAATGCTAGTTGTCCGTTGCATCAAGCAGGCCATGCAAACGATAACAGTGGCACATCGTATCATGAGCTAGTGGTAAAGAAAAAAAAGTGAAGTAGCTTATGAGCCCACTCCCAGTTTCCTGTCTGAAGTTTCCTGCCCCCTGTTGCTGAAAAAATTTGGGCAAAATATTTTTTTGTACTACCTCGGCCATCAGCAGGACGCCTCGGCCATCAGCATGAGGCATTACATCAGATCTTACAATGCACCTGTCCTGCAAACACCACTTTTTAATGATGACAGTTTTGTTTTCAGGTGCTTGCAAAATATGAACAATGCAATGTGTACCGTATTACATCGGTATAATTCACAAATTATGAACAGTGCGATTTGAACTGCATTATGTGAAGTTATCATAGCAACAGAGGTGGTGGATTCAATCCTGGCCATGCCGACTGTACATAATGGAGACGGAACGCAAAAATGCTCATGTACCATGCATTGGTTACACATTAAAAGAACCCCAGGTGGATAAAATTATTTCGCAGTCCCCCATGATGGCATGCCTCATAATCAGATTATAGTTTTGGCACCTAAAACGCAAGATTTTTTTTTTTCCTCACATGGCCTGAGAGTTCTTGGCCCTGAGTGTTTAACTGCGAGTTTTGTAAAAGTTCCCATCTTGCTGGTACGTGTGAACTGGTGCTCAACTTAAATACTATCTGCATAAATACAGAAGACGATACAAGTCATCTTCTGCTTCGTTGTCTCAAGGTTTTCGTGCTAAACACGACAATGGAGAACCAAAATTGATAACTACGGAACTTTCCTTTTTGCCCTTTCGGTGCCTAAAATCAGGTTGAGCTATCTATTGTGCTTAAAAACAGATTTTTTGATGCCCAGATATCTGGTATCTAATAATAACCTTGTATATTGTTTCTCTGTTCCAAGTTGCTCATTCTTGTGAGAACAAATTCCAAAGAATTGTGCATTTTCAGAAATGTTCCATGTATTCCCTGCAAGTTTTCCTTTTTCTAGCACCACAAGTTATCAATACCTCTACAATTGTGCAGGTATCAATGTCATAATTTCCTGCACCCACAACGAACAAAAGAAAGGTGACAGTTTTGCCCGAAATGCGGAGCACTGATTGTGATAGCATAATGCTACGGGGTCGTATTCCCACTGACGAAGAGCCGCGCAGGAAGAAGACAAAGACGACGATTTGGAAGCTAGCGCGGGCTGTTGCCTCTTGGTCAACTGCGGCGTATTGCCTTGTAAATATACTTGTAAATAGCTTTTCGTCGGTGTCTTCCTACGTAACATATTTGGTGGAGGTGCGGGGTAGAGGTGTGGTGGAGGTGCGGGTGCGTTCCTACGTAACAATATTATTAGACAGCTATACGAAGTAAGGTTAGTCGTTTTATCAGCTGCATAAACTGCTGTAACCACATAAACTGCATAAACTGTGCTGCGTTATCACGCGTGCACAGGCAAGCACGAACACATCTCGCTCGATGACCACGGACACTCGCTGTCGGAACATTGGCTTGAAGAGCGGCAGCAGTGGCGAGCGAATTCTCTTTTGTGCTGCCTCTTATTTCAACGCAAACCAAGCACGTGAGAACATATTGCACATGAAGCCAATTAGCTATCTCAGGTCCACTATTCTTCGCATCCACCGCAGATTGCCTCCAAGATGGAGTGCGTGTGGTCGCGCTCGGTCGCAGCAACTGGAGTAGAAGAGGAGATGCATACTAACCTGCCCCCTCATAGCGCACGCACATCCCCCCTCCACCCTTGCGCACGTGAGAAGACTGCACATACCCTCCCCGCCTTCCTCCCTCGCGAGTGTGAGAAGACGCCATCCTTCTCGACTTACCCTTGTCAGCTTTCGCTCACCCCTACAGCATACAGTGCGCGGCCGTGATCTGATCGCACTTGGACTTCACGTGGAACATCGCAGCGACGCTGATTCTGCAAATTTGCTTGGAGCGTCGACGTAATTGCAATTGCAATAGAAAGCTTATACTAGTACTAAAATGCAGCAAGGAATCACTACCACAGAGTGAGAGGCAATGAAAAGATCACATTTATTGCACATTCATACCCCAGACACGTCTCGTGTTTTTCCACACACCAGCACATGCAGTTTGGTGTGCTCATTCACACAATTCTGGCATAGGAACCAACAGAAGACCCCATGGAATGAGTTTCATTCAACGCAACTAAGATGTACAACCTCAAAAACAATAGAGTCCAAAAAAGGAATGAAGTGTTAAAAAAAAATCAATTTGCGGACGGGCAGTGTTGTACAGCATCCACGTTGAACAACATAACAGTGCTGAAATCGGTGTTGCAAGAACATCATGCACATAGTCATCGGTGTAGTCTCTCAAGATTGGCCCAGTTTCATTACCAAAATCAACTCCAATACAGCACATACACACACAAAACAGGCATATATATATAGTAAAATTGTTCAGTACGTTTAGAACACTGCAGCAGTGTTACAAATCTTCCAAGAAATATAAAAAACAAGTAACAGTAAACTGAGCAATGAATACATGCCTGCATCGATGCATTTGAGATTCAAATGCAGCTTGTCAAACACGAGTTTCACACAACTGGGCTTTCGCCACCAGCTCACAGTACCGTCCTGGACAAAGGAAACACAAACGGGAAAATCTGAAGATGAATTTTAAAAATGCCAAAATTTCTTTGATGGATTTCTATACATAGGCAGAACGCCTTCTCCATTACAGACAATAGTCCTATCGCATGTCGAAGTTCTAACCAAACTCATTAATATGTCCCCTATCTCAAATGCAATCTTCCGATTTTGAATTTTCCTGTTAGGGCTTCATTTGTCCATGTCAGTAGATTGTACGCCCTTAGACAAAAATAGAGACCTTTGAAATCTGTTCATAATTCACCATAGCAGAAGCATGCTGAACCTATGATAAACCGAACAAGAAAGTTCCTTAACATGTCTTTTTAATCACAGAATCCAGCTTAACAATGTGCATCTGATCACTCAGTTCTGTGAGTGATCACAGAACTGAGTGATCTGAAGACATGCAATAAGATGACTGCGGTGGCAAATGCCTCAGTGTAACAACTTGCGATCATCAAACATACCCGACATGCATTGCTGCACATGACCATGTGATTCAGGTGCAGCGCCAATAGGTCTATAGAACAGCGTGATCTCAAAAAGCTATCACCACCAGTGCAGAATGCAAACAGACGTATAGTGAAGCGTCTATAAGATATCCATCACCTAAAAACTAAAATAAAAATGGAAACAGGAAGGGGGGGGGAATGCAAAAATGCATGTTTTACAAAAGTTGTTGGAAGCAAAGCATTGTTGGCGTGTCAGACAATTTGAAGCATTCGTTGTACCACAATCTGTTTTCGGCAGAAGCCTTTTCATGCAGAAGCTAGTGTGCTTAAAGAAAAACAGAAAGGTAACATAAAAATGTAAAAATATTTCTTCGAGCTTGAGTAACACATTTCTAAAATGCAAAGAAGGGCCTGTATTGGTTTGGCAGACATCAATCCTGCTCGGAATTAAATAGCCCAAAAAACATGTACCTTTGGCACTGATCGATTAGGCCTCCCTGTTTTACAACCGTTCTGTGCATTTGCTGAAGGGTCGTGGTGCAATAGAGGCCAAGCTGCACCAAAGTTAATATGCACCTTCTTTTAAAGTTTAAGAGGAATCTACATCTCAGAGCCAACTCCAATTTTTGTATTCAAATTACAGGTGAAATTCAGAAGCGCTACTACGAGATGACAACCGCTGGAATAATTTGAATGAAATTTGTTGCTTTCAAGGAAGAAAGTCAAATTATAGCTACTTTAGGAAGCAAGATCTTGATTTAGGACCTCAAGCTTTCTAAAGAATTATCAAAAATCAGTAAATAAAAGAAATTGAAACACAACGTTTACAAATCCATTGACTCTGCACCAAAAACAGATATTGCAACTTAGTAAACAACACCTGTTGGAGCATATAAAGCAGACAAATTCGATGTATGAATGCTTACGTAAAATTGTTCCAATGTTTACGAGGGTTCTGCAAAAGTCCTGCTTGTAAATTAGCGGCATACTTCAAAGCAACGTGTTGCATCAATTGTGTCCGCTTTACATGCTATAGCATCAGGTGCAGTTTACAGAATTGCGATATCATTTTTTTATTGCTGAGAAAAACAACTTCTCAGCTCCCAAGTCAGAGGAACTTTCCGAAAGTAAGTTTCCTCATTTGTTTTCACGCGAAAACTTTACTGCAAAGAAAAAAAAGAACATGGCATTATAAGCTATACACCTTGCACTATTTTTGCACATAGTCACCACCAACATCGAGATATTTGTCGTAGCGTGCAACCAGTTCGAAGAAACCGCTCTGGTAAAACTCGGTGCCCTGCAATGTAAGCAATTGTCACACATCCTGCTCCACCTCAGGATAGTTTTGGAAGTGACAGTCAGGCTTTCAGTGCAGGGAACAGGTGCCCATTCATACTGCATAACAGCACGCTCTTCCATTGGCGACTACGTTGTCAGCACACGTCTGTCTGCCATCGTGATTTCTACTCAACCTCGGGCAGGCCGGTCTGCTGGCGTGGATTCTTATGGCGACTGTTTGTTTCACCCTGTGTACCATCTTGTCTTTTAAAAAATTGACAAACCTTACTTCGTCCCTCGTATTTAGATGGAAGCTACTGAGCTAAAGCTTCCTCTTAAGGAGTATCCTGCATAAAAGGACACTAAAGGCTAACACTAAATCACTTCAGCCTGGCAAAGCATTTTCGAGTCTATATATTACATTTATTTGGCAAAAAACATATTGTAACTAATGGATAAAATGCACACCAATGTTTCCATTCTTGAATTTTGCATGTAAAGCACAGAACCAGTACATCAGTGTGATGCCACGGAATTTCAAAAGTATTTTTGCACACTTTGAGTCATTTTTACATATGAAACACTGTCAAGGCTTTGTAAGTATAGCCTTTGGTTCTTTTAATATGCAATGCAATCCTTGTTCACCGAAAAATGATTAGACAGTACTGCAGACACACTGTCACAGTTTACAATGTAGTTTGTGGAAATATCAAGGCTGCGTCACCGTCCCTCTTTTGTTCCTTTTTTCCCTCTTTTCTGGCTTACCATGCTGGTTCTCATGGTAAAACATAAAAATGTTTCTGGTATTCCAGAAGTGCAAAGCGTCTATAGAAAAGACTGACGCAGATAGATCGTTGACAGATAGGATAAGGAGCAGAGTGCATTATGATTTAGCCCAACTTCTCTCTCAACAAAGTGAACGTGAACATCCATAGTGATTTACAAATGACCTGTCCAGACAAATACCTACTACCCAAGCTCATAAGTGTCCTCTGTTTCTAAAATTCCGATCCGTCTCATTGTGAATATCTTTAGGCAGGTATGGAGTTAACATAGCTCCAATAATATGTACGGGTGAGACAGTGAACATTTAGAAGAAAATGGTGCACTTAAATATCCATCATTTTCGCGTATTATGGAAGCTCGCTGTTACACATCTTTTGCTCGTCTACAGGGTAAATCTACACCACGCATTAGTCGTGAAAACCTTACCCTCAATAAACCAGGCAGCAAAGTGCGTTGAAGCTGCGCCGTGACATGTTGAGAACCACTCACCACGCTGAGATAACTGGACAACGTTTGCGAGATCCCAGGAACTACTCATTTCTGCAACTCGATTTCATGCTTTCTGGAACAATGTAGCAAAAAGCGTAAGTTTCATCAAGTAACAAAGGAAGTTTACCACTGCTCGATCTAAAAGAAAAGTTCCAAGCCTGGCCGCATGCGTTTGTGTGCTATGACTTTCCTCCACTTTATGCCACGTCTCGACCTTTCGGTGTTCAAAACAGAGCCTACCCCTAACTTGATATAAGTCTCTGTGCTTTGCTAACAATCTTCATGAATTTCTGAGCTATAACTTCATTAAATGTCACTTTCTGTGCCTCATCAAAGGCACTTGATTGGTGGAATCCTTCAGTGATGATGGAACATCTCATTGTGGGAACCAAATCACAGAGAAGAGTAAGTGAAGCGGGGAGACTAGTACTTCAGTCAAGGGTCAGCACCACCCAATGTTCTCAGAAGTCAAAACGGCAAGTCGGGCAGAGCAACATCCAAGAGTGTGGGGGCTGGTATAGACCATCACTTTTCATCGCACATGCTTTGGCGTACAGGGAGGAAGTGGCACATACAAAAAATGTGGTCCGCATTCTTCGCTGATGTTGCTCGCTTTAAGAACCACAAGCGGTGTGATTTTGTGGTTCTCAAAGTGTTAGCATTAAGAACCACAAGATCTAAATGTTAGCACTCACACTAACTTTTGCAGACTTTTCAAACACACACACGCACACAAAAGACAACCTAACGGGTAACAGGTCATGTCGACTCGGCACACACATACACACACCGTTTGCCTTTTCAGTTTAGTTCAACGCGAGGCTGCGTGATGTCTTGTATAAAAATGACGAGCAGGAGCAAGAGGCCAATGGCCTTTCCACTCTTTCCCGCCCAGAAGGGTCTCTTCATTTGGTATATTCCGAGATGCACGCGACTGCAAAGTTTTAGCCAAGGCAGACAACAAGCCACTCGCTCTAAGAAAGCTTTCTCGCCTGTTATGTTACGATGCCAGCAATGGAAAGAAACACGTGGAACTGGCTGCTGACCACATCGAGAGAGGCCAACATACATCACATACCATGTGCACACACAATGAGAGGCTCAACCGTCACGGGCTCATGCCCGTGGCTTGAATGTTGGCGTGACATTCTTCACCTCGAACAGCTTCCGCACAAAGTACACCTGCAGTGCTGAAGTGGCCATGATGACGATGCACTGGGCAAGGGACCAGTACTGGACGTAGCGGTTGTTGCCATCCACAATGTACCAATCTCGTGACAGGTGCCTCCTGTTCTGGTCCTGGTACTTCAGCATCTCACCCACCTGACCGTCTACCTTCTGCAAGGTGTCCTGCAGAGAACAGCAAGCGGTCTGAACAGACGGAGTATGCAAAGTGCCTGAATTGAGGATTTAAAGAGAAAAATTAAGTTATAGAGATAATGGAGAGTAACACTACCCCAATTTCAAGTCGAAAGCGCGGTGCCAGCATGTCAGTGCGACGTCATGGATGTTAAAGGATTTTTCTAATATTTGTGCAGTTGCAGTAGCGAAATTTCTCATAACTTGCGTAGTTCAGTCTTTCGCTCCTTTAGAATACAACACAGTCAATTTTTACAGTCAATTCCTGTTAACTCGATCTCGATTATGTCAACTTTATGCTTAATTCAAATGCCCGGTATTGTCCCAGCGAGAAACAATACACTGCTATGGAAGGAAAACTTTAGTCCAAATGCAAAAGCATGCCTCTTCAGTTAATTTGACTCCCACTGACCCTCATTTGCATCCTCTCATGTGTACAGGGGTTACTAAAAGCTTGAAAATGCAAGAAATTCAGCTGGCGGCTTTGCTGTTACCCTAGGAGAGGAGCTGTTTTACATTTATATTTCATGGCTGACGGCCGTAAAGCCTTCTCTTCCCACTTGTTTCGTGTTGTGTCACGCACCCATATTTAGCAGTCTGCTTGTCCTCTCAGCATGCCATTGCGTGACAATTACACAGCGTTTTCTATCGAGATTAAGAAATAGATTATTCAGGTAGTTTACACGGGTGTCTTCAACAGGAAACAGGTCGACAAGGGATGCAGCATGAATAAAAGCATGCTTGCAATACCAACACTGAACAAATGAATTCATTCGTTTTGCTGGCATTTGTTAATACAACCTTTCAGATGATTCGACCAAATCTTGTCGTCCCGCAAAGGTAGAATTAATGGGAATCGGCTGTATGGTACAGGTACAGTCGACTCCTATTAATTATTGGTACGGTTGGCACCAATAAAAAATTCAACCAAGATTTTGATGCACCAAGCATGTGCGATCAAAATCCATGGCGTCTAGGCAAGCTGGTGCAGGAATTCGGCCTATATTTAGTAAATCCGATTCATTTTAGCCCTGCTTGTAAGCACATTAACCTTTGCTTAGCTTGCAGCATAATTGATGACGGGCACAGCATGAGATTGGCATGCACATCATAAAGCATTCTATGTGTGTTTGTGCTTGAGCACATTTTATTTATAAATGAAACAGGCATGATGCCTTCAGCACTGTGCTTGGTCTTCAGCAAGTGCCATCTCTGAGGATTTTCTAGTTCTTCAACAATAAAATGACTGCAAATGCATGACAAGATATGAACAGACAAGAAGCACTTCTGTGACAACTTGATTTCTGTCTTTTGCACCATCTTTTGTCTCTCTAGTTCTCAAGTTCCATCTTTGCAGTGCTAGAAAACCTTTCCTTGAAATTATGCTCGAACTGGCCTGCATTCAATCTCTGTTCAATCAGTCACTCGGTGGTGTACATTCGTATCGGAATATGCAGGAGGAGGTCCCAGCCAGAATGTGGGGCTGTATGGGGACCTCCTGTCCATAAAAGAATAGTGCAGTTCGTTTTAAAAGCAGCAAAGAAGAAAAAAAATATAACTTTGAGTAGAGACTAGCATTGGAAGCGCGTGTTGTTAAAATATCAAATAGGGTAACAAGAACAACAACAAACTAAATTAGAAATATATCAGTGATTAGGCAGCTCATTTAAATGCATAAAATAATGGCAGAACTCACAAGCACACTGGCATTTAGTTCCTCCAAATAATATATCTAAAATCTTCACTAGCGTTATGTGTGCTTCAGGCAAGCAAGCAATGCCGCCGGATTACAGACAAGCTGTAGAAGTGCAAACTTACGGTGAAGTTGGCCACTGTGACACCCAGGGACTCGAGCTCCTGTACGTACGACTCCCATTTGTCCCTCTTGAAGGAATTGAAATAGAGGCTGACAAGCTTGGCAGCAAAGTGGGACATGGAGTTATCAATGCACAGCTCGTAGTATCCTGAAACAGAAAAAAAAAAGAAAAATTGTGATGAATTACCGCATTTACGGTGAAGCAAAAAATTTGTCAATGAAATCTATTATTCTGTTCCCACGTAATTTAGATAGGAGCTCCTGAGACAAAAGTTCCTCTTAAAATCCTACCAATTATTATCACCTAGAGCTACAGTAAGGGGCCTGTGAAGCAGCAGCTTCCTTATATTTGGTACTGATCCTCCGCTTTTCTTTCTGGCAAAGATCTAGCACCACACACGCATCACCTTCGCCATGTTCACTCAGTTATGAAAAACCCTCCCTGCGAGGCTAGAGATTCTCCGCACAGCATTTGAGGTGACTGACAACATTAGGCAGCCAATTAAATAGGATGCTCTATGTTTTAGGAGGCATAAGCCAGCAGAAATAGCCTGCAAAATAAATTATTAATTTTCAGCACCATGTCTGTTTTTTGTCCAAGAAAACTTTGCATGCCCTTAAATTCTGCTACATTTTCTGATTGCGAAATTCATATAAGTTAAGGTAGAGTGAAAGTAAAGGGTTTTACAGTGCCTTTAGCCGTTCCCTAGCTGTCACTTAAGGCAGATGCTGTCCTTATAAACCTGACCTGGGAAACCTGAGAAATGGATGTTACTATCCATACAGCCATGATATGTGCCCACTTGTTTAGTGCCTTCCTATTGTCATCATCGTATCACCGGTCACCAGATTAATTAGAAAATGTGTCATGTGCAGTAAATAATTAAAATGAAAACGTGCACATCGTTGACTCAGTTGCCATGAATGGCAGAGGACCCGAATATATTCCTTTTGTATCGTTTTTCACTGTGAAAAGACAAAAAAAAAAGAATGGTTACCTCCAGTCGAGGTTGTTTCTTCATATTCAGCCGAAGGCCTCCACTGATAGGGTAGCACATGATTGCCATTGGGGTGTCTTACTGCAAAGCCGGCTTGACCATCGCCACCTCTTAGAACCTGCAAGACAACGAAAAATTGATTTATACAACCATGTGTCTGTGCACGATTCATTTTTTAATTTGCTGGAAGACAGTATGCAAAATTACTTGATACGACCCTAGGTCCTTTGTTGTTTGTTCTTTAACTTTTTCATGGCATAATCAAAGCAGAAAGAACATCACTATAGGTGCGGCAGACTGGTTTTTTTGTTGTTGTTGTTTTATTTCCTCTTCAATTTTTTTTTCCTGCGCGCAAAGTAAACATTGTGATTTCTTTCGCTTGACAGAGTTCATTCTCCCGATTTTGTTAGTTTGTTCCTTTCATTCTTACAGGTGCCACACGGCGCGCTTTCGATCGCGATCGAACCCGGTCGGGATCTAATTCCACGGTCGTGATTGGCTCGATCCTCTGCGCAAGCTGGGAGAGGGAGCTAACCGCGGTCGAGAACTGAGATCCAGATCGGGCTCGATCACGATCGAAAGTGGCCGTTTGACACCGGACTTGCTGGAAAATATGCGATACAAATCAGCTCAGCTGTTCAACGCAGTCCAATAACCGAAATCGCAGCGAAAAAAGAAAAAAGCAGAACCGCCACCACGACGCAATTTACCCAAAGAAGGTTTCCAGCGTAAAATTCAGCAACTAAAAGCTGTCCGGTGCGTGCTCGGTGAACCGTGGTAAACGCTTTCTGACACGAGGTGTTTTTTTCGCGGCGTTAGCTACAAGCATACGGTGCAGTCGCGAACATCGAAATCCTAACACATGCAAAGCGAAATCAACGGGGCAAAGTCGTGCGAACTTAAACCCACGTGTTTTGTCAAAAGAAGCCGTACAAAGTCATGCACATGGTTCAGCTCGTTCAGCACAGGTCTGCGGCAAATCCGGTTTCCCCCTAGGTCTCGCCCAAGCGGGCAGCGAACTTATTCTTCGACGCATCTCAAGACAACTCAACGGCAGCTGCGCATATGCTCGAGTAACTGTCCTCATGTAGAGCTCCACAGGTGGGACACACGTTTTTACGGCATTTGGCGAGCAATCATAAACGAAACGGGGCCGGTATCAGGAACTTACCTGGTAGGCCACGTAGACCGACGATCCGGCCTCAACGTTCTGATAAAAACACTCCTCCTTACCGGCGTCCACATGGAGCTTGAATTCAAACGAGACGCCTAGCGAGGGCTCCGACACGTACGAATCGGCGGATATTTCAATCGCAATGCACGTAAACAACACCGCGGCCGTCAACAGACGTTCCGTACCCATTTCGTTGAACTTTGCCGCCGCTTTCCCGCAAAGCACACGCAAGACAATCCACTACTACGCGATGTGACAGCTTGTGGTCTCCGACAGATGGTAGCACGGTACTCAAAGCGGCTCGTAGCGCTTTTGCGTTTTAAGTGGTTTCGCTTTCGTTTTCAATGTTGTGCGATTCGCGACCACATTGATTGGGGACTTTGAACGGCGGCAGCATGTATTGAGGGCGCCGTCCACGAAATCTCGCTTCAAATTTGTGTTAATTAAGAGGAACCTTTAGCTCAGGCCCAACTCCGACGTGGCCTATTCAAATACACGCAAAACGCAAAAACGCTTTCCTGAGATGACCCCTTGACCGATTTTAATGAAATTTGTTGCATTTGGGAGAGAAAGTTAAATTCTAGTGACCGTTAGAAGCGAAATTTCGATTTAGGGGCTGAATTTTATTAAAAATATTTTCAAAAATTTGAAAGTTTGAAAAAAATAGACGCACGAAATTCATAAATTAATAGCTCTGCATCAAAAACAGATATCGCGGTTCCCTAAACGGAATTCATTAGATCATCCAAAGCGGACAAATTCGATATGTCAATTTATACATTACGTGAATTTGTTACGTTGTGTGCAAGGGTTCTGCAAAAGCTTTTATTTTTTAAATTCATGTGTAACATATCAATTTTGTCCGCTTTGGATGTACCATTATATGCAATTCCCAGAAGTGTGATATCGTCTTTCATTGCCGAGTTACAGAGTTTTAAAGTTGATAGTTTAGTTTTCAGAAAATGTGCAATTTTGCCAGTCTTTAATAAAACATTTACGACCTAAATCAAGAATTTGAAATCAACAGTCACTAGATTTAATTGTTTTTCTTTTAAATGCAACAGACCTCGTCAAATTTGGAAGCGTTAGCCTGGGTGTTCCTATCTAAATACATGTAAAATGAGAATTCGTTTTTCGCGGCAGCCACTGGACCAAGTTTGACGAGGTTTGTTGCATGTAAAAGAAATATTTTAAATCGAGTGACTCTTGGTTTCGAATTTTTGATTGAGATCATTAATCTTTTATTAAAAATTGGCAAAAAACCAAAATTTTCAGAAAATGAAACTGCAGTTCACAACTCTGTAACTCAGCAATGAAAAATTATATCACAATTATGTGAATTGCATCTAATAGTAAATCTAAAGCGGACAAAACTAATATATTACAAATGAATCTAAAAAAAATTTAGTAATATGGAAATAAAGCTTTTTCAGAACCCTTGTACACAACGTAACACATTCGCGTGAGATATAAAATGAGGTGCCAAATTTGTCCACTTTCAATGATCTAGTGGATGGCGTTTACAGAAGATGCAGAGCTACTAATTTGTAAACTTCGTGCTTCTATTTTTTTTCAAACTTTCGAATTTTGAAAATATTTTTAACAACGTTCAGGCTCTAAATCGAAATTCCGCTTCCAACAGTCACTACAATTAAACTTTCTATTTCAAGTGCAACAGATTTCATTAAAATCGGTTCAGGGGTTATCTCAGAAAAACGTTTTTTGCGTTTTACATGTATTTAAATAGGCCACGTCGGAGTTGAAGGGACACTAAAGCGAAAGAATAAATCAGTTTAGACTAATGAAGCATTGTTTCACAACACTGCAGACAGTCATTTAAAAAAATAGTTTGATTATTAGATGAGAAAATGAAGGTCCAAGTATCAGTATTTGAATTTCTCGCCGAAACCCCAGCGCCGTTACGTCAGCGTGACGTCAGGGATTCCAAAGTATGTTTTCGCATTTGGGCCGCGTTGGCTGAGTAAAGGTTCCCGAAACTTGCCATGTTTAATATTTGGTTCTTTTAGAGCACAATGTAGTCAATCTGTACGGCTATATATAATTAATAGGCCCTAGGAGATGGCATAAAAATCCATGACGTCACAGCCACCAGGTGCGGGAACTTAAGTAGGCGTCGCCAACCGTATTTCATTCATGCGCTTTTTCTGGCTTACCAAACGTCTTATCGTTGCAAGAGTGGTGTTTTTGGTACTGTAGAAAGGTAATTTACTGATCGTTGTAAGAGTGGTGTTTTTGGTGTTGTAGAAAGGTAATTTACTGATGCAGAAGAAATCCTTTTTCACTTTATAGTGTCCCTTCCAGCCCGAGCTAACGCTTCCTTTAAACTACCACGCCGACAGGTACTAGAGTGTATGGCTGCAAACAAGCTCTCCAACAGAGAGAAAAAGAGAGAGGTCATAAGGGAAACGTCGGGAGGTTGACCAGGATAGACTACCTTTCGCCATGAGTTCACAAGTTGTAGCGTAAGAGATAAAGCTGCCACATGGTAGACTGCCAAAGACGCTAAATGAATGACAGGCTACAAGCAAAGTTCGCAGGGTTATCATGTAGGCTTCAAAACCGAAAAGCAAGCTTGCATTAGAAAACAGTTGCCTTTTTTATAATTTGCAATAATTTGTTTGGAAAACGAAGAACAGTAACGAGGCTAGCATCGTGTAGTTGCGAAATATGTTGTGCTTAGTTTACACTCTTGGAAAACACCGAATAGTTCCTTTTCGAATACGAATAATTAGTGCGCAGTGTTCGATTCACATACGAAGCTTCGAATATTCGCCCACGGACCCATACTTTACACACAACTTGCCTCACAAGTACTCATATAGTGGCTACATCGCGAGCTACATGAAGTGTAAGCCGTATCAAAATTACTTGCGAAGGAAAGAGGAATACCATTATGAACGAGCTCCTTGAATTTCAAAACTTTATTTCAAAACGGCTCGAATGTTCCCGCCCTACTCGGCCACTCGGCGCGCTCTGCCCACGTGTTATCATACGTGGTGCTTCGGGGTTGATAAATTATCTGGATGATGTTCAGAGCTGTGCGCGAGGAGTCGCCGGAGCACGGGCGCAGGACATTGTTCGGGAAGGATAAATTCTGTGCAGTACGTTCTCGTCTCTGTGTTTGCAGCATTGTCGCATCTTAGTCGCGAGCTAGCCATCACTGTTCTAGGTGGCATTGAAACATAATATTTTATTGCGACAGCAATTATATGGCCACTCCAGGGTGAATAAGATGAAGATTTATTAAAAGCATTATATATGCATTATATATATATATGCCCATTTCCGCGTAAATCTGTCGCAGTCGGCAGGCAGACGGCGCAAACAGTTAAAAGCACGTCAATAATAATAATAATAATAACAATAATAATAAAGCTCGGAGTGACGTCAAATTTTTCAGGGAGGTTCCTGTAAACAAAGTAGATAAATGGCTTTGAAAAGAAAATTTGGCACATTTCGGTCTGGGTGGGAATCACACCCGGGTCTCGAGGGTGTGAGACGAGCAGCCTTTACCGACGCCACGGTTCTGGTTGACTAAACGTGTGCTTAGTGTGTGCGCCATTGCACACGCCATGTCCCAGCCATCTGTCTCACTAATGGTGTGGCCTACTGCTTCTTACTCTTCCCGGCGGCAACGGCAGCTTAATTATGTAACTGTTATAGCGTACTAGAATGGCTCCAGTTAAGAGTAACCATTACTCGCAGTTCAGCAGTCGTGGAACACGATTCGAAGATCATCTTACTGCTTATTACGCTTCCCAGCAACTGCAGCTTATGTGACCGTTAGAGTGTACAAGAACGAATACCTCATCCTATAGTCGGATACAACTTTAGAAAAAAGGGGGCGTTTACTCCTCCGAGGCGGATGCACACGAGCATCCACCAATGGGCGCGCACTCTGGACCGACGTCATGCGCCGGACGGCCGGTGACTTCGCCGCTTCGGTCATCTGGGCGGGGCCTCCCCTTTTTTCTAAAGTTGTATCCGACTATAGTGCACTCTAACGGTTACATAAGCTGCAGCCGCCGGGAAGCGTAAGAAGTAGTCAGGGGATCTTCCGCCAAAGATCCCTTGACCCTGTTTATTACGCTTGACTGATTCTTCGGTACGGAGTGCGAACTGTATTTTCGGCCGCAGAAAAAACTTTCAGAAGCTTGCACCCGGGTGTGAAAAAGGAGTGAAACTGCCTCCTCCGCACGTCAAGGTGCTCGACAAGTGAAGCAAGCTTACATGTTCCTACGTTCCTTGTAATGCAGGCATAGTTTAACGAATACCCTTGTCGCGCCGAAAGTATCACGTGTGTCAGAGTAGAAGGTTCGTCAACAAACGCCTGGGAGGACATCAACTGTCCCTGAAAAACGCAGGCTCCGTCCCACTTAGCCGGAAGTGCGGATTCACCCTAACGTTTCTTGAGAGCACGGACCTTCGCAAGGAGAAGATAACAACTGAACCGCGAAATAGCGGAAGCGTTTTATATTAGAGAATTACAAAGAATCCACAAGCCAAAACCGCCAACAGCCCTCGCAGATTAGGAGTTTTCGTGTCTCTGCGGCACGGTATCTTGAATGCCGATACGTGGAAAATATTGTTTTGTGATGTATAGTAATTTCTTTCTTGTTAGCCCGTTCGATCGTTCCGTCTTAGATACGATGACACGTATACATTCGTCAACTAATTATTTGACCCGCTGTGGTTGCTTAGTGGCTATATGGTGTTGGGCTGCTAAGCACGAGGTCGCGCGGGATCAAATCCCGGCCACGGCGGCCGCATTTCGATGGGGGCGAAATGCGAAAACACCCGTGGTACTTAGATTTAGGTGCACGTTAAAGACGCCCAGGTAATCTAAATTTCCGGAGTCCCACACTACGGCGTGCCTCATAATCAGAAAGTGATTTTGGCACCTAAGACCCCATAATTTAACTAATTATTTGCAGGAACTTTCAAAATGCTATCTCGGTTTTTTCATTGTGTATGTGCATGTATTCTCCTGACAGTTCTGTTTTATTACCATTGATTGATATGCACTGTTTTTTTTTCTCTTTTAATGGTTTTAATTGTATGTATCCACCTAACTGTATTAGGTTGTATCATTAAAAAACTAGATATGCGCATGACATTGTAGCTGCTACTACATATATGACTATGGGCCTACACTAGCCTTTGGCTACAGGCCCAACAGTTCCTTTGTACAAATTATTATCAATGAAAAATAAACTGAATTGAATTGAATTGAAACAGTTGCGAGTCGACGCACGTGTAGTGTGCTTCCTTCCTTGTCGCCGTTTTTTTTTTCTTCGCGTAGTAATAACACGAACGGTCAAGTCGACGGGACCTGGTCTTTCTGAGGACACACGCACGTCCTTTTCATTGAACAAGTAAAAGTGCAACTTGATACTTATAAATTCGTAACACTGCACAAGAAAGCTGAATGATGAACCGCAGACACAAACTAGTGGCATAACGGATACCGCGATGCAACAGTACAGACTTTTAGCTTGTACGCTATTCCGGTAAACGGGAGCGGTTTGGGCGGATTACCGGATGGTCGGGGCGTAAACGTAAAGCCCCTCAATTTTCCAAAAGTAGCGCCATTCTTAGATCTTTCCGCCACCCCCATAGAGTTTCTCACTACATTACCTAGAGGGAAATCTGGCGCTGCTGCGCTGTGGTATGCATGGGAATGCCGGTATATTGTGGATTCGGATTGGCATCGTTCTCGTAGAGACACGACACCTTGAAGACGCGCTTGGCAAGTAGCGTTCCGTCTGTCACAATGATTCATTTTCTACTAGAACAGCACGTGAAAAGCTGTTTTAGCTTTATTATTACGCGAAAACATATTTTGTTTAACTATGAGAACTTGTTATTGTGTGTACGACTACATGTTACGTAAAAAGTATCAGCGGGCCGCTAAAGTTGGAGGACAGACGACAAGCTTCGCGCTCGCTTTGAAACAGTTGGTCGTCTGTTCTTGCTTTTCTTCGCTTGGTTATGCATCGTGGGTGAGTAAAGATGTAATATGCGTGAATGGAAACATTTTATGAAGATTTTACTTTGAGAACGCGTTATTTGCGTAGCCATATCCACGTTTTAGACGAAGCCTCTTACAACACCAGCCAACACGAGCCTCGCACACACATATCCCGTCATTCCCATGACGGCACGGTGCCCCCTTAAGAAACTCCCATAGACGATGGCGCCAGATTACCCTCTAGGTGTTATAGTGAGAAACTCTATGGCCACCCCGCTCACCCAGGCGCTTCCTCCTCCACTCCTCCTGTCGCCCCAGCCTCCTCCGCTCCCCCATTGGCCAATCTGTGTCACGTGAAAGCGGGCCCCGCGCTTTTGTATATATTTTTCTTTCCGGCGCAGAGCAGGCGCCGCGCTTTTGTATATCTTTTCTTTCCAGCGCGCTGCGACCCCCAATCTTGGGCCTGCGACCCCCATTCTTGGGCCTGCGCGACGAAGTACGGCAGGCGGTTTGAAGGAGCGCGGTAGTTTTATACAATGTGTTAGGGCCGAGTGCTTAATTGCGATGCCGTGCTGCTGCGCCTACGGTTGCCACAACAGACCCAGTGACGGCAAAAAGCTTTTTGTTTTACCATCCGCCGGGCGCAACGCAAAACGAAGAAAAGTGTGGATTCACAAGATCGGGCGGGCTGACTTCGAGCAAGTGGCAAAGAACGCGCGGCTTTGTGAAGTGACACGGCTCCTCCAACCTCTTCTTTTGACGCCCGTGTCCAGTGCATTGGGGTTGCGTTAAAGAACCCCAGCTGCAAAAAAAATTAATCCAGAGCCCCCATTATGGCGTGCCTTATGAGATCGTGGTGTTGGGATGTAAAACCCAAGAATAAACTTTTCTTCTGTCTTGTGTGCCTTGACTGTTCCAGTTAACGCAACACTGCTTCCTTGTGAAAACTTACAACGCAAAAGAATACAGACGCACGTAGTATACAGAGATAAAATTAGCACTTCAACAAAAGTGTTGCTGGTGCCAATGAGGGAGGGGGATAATTATTTTCTGAACCTCTTTCCAGTTGTCCCATCAAGTTCCTTCTTTCTTTTCTATCAAATTCTAACCATTTGCACTGTAATAAATAAATAACGATTTCATATGCTGGTACGTTGTTAAAATTATCTATACCGCCTATGTGTGAAAACGTTGCTCATGGCCACCACAACCTGTGCATGAGCTACGTACATCTGTAAAAGGCGCGGAACAGAAACGGCCCTGCTGCCAGGCATTGCTGACCGCAGACAGTCGGAATCTCTCACGCGCCGGCCGAACAAAAGCATCCTGCAGGTACGTAAATTAACCTACGAAACCACGTGCACATACTTTCGCGCTGTCAAAACCTGCAACTCTGGTAATTACTCGCGTGTCTGAGCACACCGCGTGCTTGTGTCGTGTTTCAGCAACACGAACTTTCAACGTGCGCGCGCTTTACGCCTTAAATACGCCTTGAATAATGGTGCTTTTCTCTATTTCTTCCGCAAATCCGACACGACATTCTTAAGGCCAGTTACCGACTGACAAAGCAAGATCTAGATTGAAAAAACTGCTCCGCAGGACTCGAACGAACTTTTCCGCGGATTTCCTCCCGTAGCGTGTTAGCCGTCGTCTGCTACGGCAGGCCCACCACCAGCGGCGCCACCGTCGAGGCCGCGCCGAGCGGAGGAGGAGGGAAGTGAATGGCGCTACTTTGGGAGATTGAGGGGCTTTACGTAAACGTCAGCGGTGAAGCCGCCTGGTGTTGTAGAGCTCAACCAGACAAACGCATAGCTAAAACTGCAGTAACTCACCATATCCTGCTTCGCCACTCGCGCAAATTTTTGGCAGCGGCGTAATTGTGAACACGATTACGCCACTGTCGAAAATTTACCCCAGCAGCTGAGCAGAATACAGTAATTAGCTCTGTGTTTGTGTAGTTGAGCGTTGCGCCACCAGCTGGCGCCACCGATCGGGCCGCTCACCTTGACGCCCCCGCTAAACCGGAACACCGCCCGCGCTTGCCCGGATACCGGACACGCTAAACGTCTCTACTCTCAGCAAACGCCGCACAGTTTTACTGCCTTACAGTAATGTGAAAGGAAACTTGGTGGTTAGCAGTATTAGGAAACATGTAACTGTATTGATACTAGCAGCACTTCGGATTATTCGGGTTTTTGCGTATACGAATATATTATCACTTGTAAGGTAGCTTATATAGTAAACCTGTTTCCACCTTTATATCCAGCAATCCTTACTTCTTTATTCCCAGGAAGGTGTACGTAGTTCACGGACCTTACAATCCTTACAAGTTATTTTATAAAAAATAAAATAACTTGTAAGGTAAGTTAGTAAACCTACTTCTACCTTGAAATCCAGCAATCCTTACTTGTCCCAGCTGACGTGCCCAGAGTGGAAGTGGACACTGTGTACCGTTGTTTCCAGCTTCGTTTCTTCGTTGCTCATGCTCTGTGGTGACGTCGAGCCTAACCCGGGTCTATCACCTAAGCAGCTCCTAGGCGAACTGCTAGAGGGGCAGAAAGAGATAAAAACCAGGCTAGACGAAATTAAACCGCCAGTTAAAACGTTTGAAGACTCGCCTTGAGTTATTACTGAAGTATGTTCTACAGCTCGCAGCTTGGAGAAGATGGTTCAGAGCTTAGAACTTAAACTTGCCGATTTGGAGGACCGTAGCAGCCGTAATTATCTTCTTGTGTTTGGTGTTGAGGAGAAAGCAAATGAGACACACGAAGATCTCGAGGAATCGGTCGTCTTTAAAGAAACGCTGGGTGCACATGCCAGCTCGGTTGAACGCCTACGCAGAATTGGACGGAAACGTACTGGCAAAGTGCGACCGGTAATCTTAAAATTCTGCGATCACCGCGAGAAAATCAATATTCTAAAATATTGCTTCGAGCTACAACACAAAGGCGTATCTATTTCCAAGGATCCTTCCGTAAACACAAGAAAGAAAAGAAAGCAACTGTGGGAAAGTGCCGCTGCTAATGAAAAGAACGGCCAAAAAGTCAAGCTCATACACGATTAGCTTAAGATAGACAATGACATGTTCGAATGGGATGAAGAACGAGAGATCCGTGGGTCCCGCTTCGCCGGCAAGACAGACGCAGTCCGTGAACTACACCCCCCTGGGAATAAGTAATTTGTGTGCATTCAGTTAAATGCGCGGAGCATCGTTATTAAAATAGTTGCAGGCTACAGAATGATCCGCACGACAGGAATTCCCGGGGTGGTGGCGTAGAAATTATCACTGCATGTAACTATAGACTTCGTGACACTCCACGGTAATGGGTGTATTCGGAATAAGCCAGTGCTGACCGAGTTTTCCCTGATAATTGGAACATTTTAGCGCCCACCAAAGAGAACAACTCCTCTGACAGAAACGACAGTAGCTCAGAGTAGAGCCTCTCCAGAAGCGGAAACAGAGCGTGGCGACGACACCCCGCGGCAACTGCCTCACGCCGGTTACGCCATAGACGTATTGGCGGCGAGGAGTTACGGAGTCGCCCTCTATCGGAAGCGCCCCGCTGCCGTAGTATGAGGGATCACGTGGCGCGCTCCTCATAGGTTTTGCTGTCAGTGCTCACTGAAAACACCACGCGCGAGCTCTCCCAGACATTTCTTTAAGTGCTTTCGAAACGAGAGAAGTTTCTTACTGTCTGAATAATAATCTTGCGCAAGCTGAAAGTACACAATCGTTTACAGCCGCTATCTCTTTACCGAATACGTACAGTGAACGCCACTGCGCGCGGTCGCCGCGATGGAGTCTCCCGAACCGGCTTCTTGCGTGAAAGGTAGGTAAACGCTGAGAGCAAACTATGTGAAATTTGTTCTTATAGTGTTTGTATAACTAAATGGAGCGTAATAGAATGAAGCCCCAATGCAGCGATCGCGCAGATTCGCAGCGACCGACTGCGCGTCTGCATGCTTGTCCGCGCACTGTTTCGCTTTCTCCGCGCGCGCGTTTTCGCACCGTGCCATGAGCTTTAGGCCGCAGAATATGAGCATTTGACAGTATACAGGCTACCATTGTTGCGTGGGCGCTATCAGAGCTGTTCAAAAATAATTTCATTATAGAGACTTCGACGCCTACGGGGACTGTGATGTGCCGTCGCGACGATGCAATCTTTTTTTTTTCTTTTAAATTCTTTGACCTTTCAATACTATTTCTCGAGTTGCGTCGCACTGTATGTTTATCGGCGTTCTCAGCGTGCAATTTCCCGCTGCTCCTTTTTTGTAATCCAGTGCATTAATTCATAACACAAACATGACCATATGCCATGCTTTCTTTAACTGTGCTTCTTACCGCTGCCTTTCCACTCCACTGAACTTGGCAGTATCTATAGTATCGACAAGTTCATAGACCAAACCGTCATGACATTAGTTGGGCAGCGGACTCAGGCGAGCGTCTCAGTGCGCGTTTTGAGAACATCGCAGACCGGACGCCGTAGCAGAAATCTTCCTCACGTCTGTGCTTGCTGTATACTCGAGTTGTAGCCGATGACTGCCAGTTTTATGTTTCGCGAGCCAAGTTTCACACAGCTTCTTGTCCTGCGGCTACGTGTGAATAAGGCCGACACCGGTCTCCGTTACATGCGTCCGGCCCTGCGGCACCGAGCAGTAGACTACCATGTTGCGCGCCTTCAAAGGCAGCCACTACCTATTGTAGTGCTTTCAAGCGTTGTAAAGGAGACACTCGAAGCGGGAAAATTTCGCCACTAAATGAAAACCGCAGCCTACGAGGGAATTTAAACTCGTTTTCAGCTCGCTTCGGTGCGCCCGAAGCAGCCGACGCGGCCGCTATGTCCACGTGATCCCTCCTAGCACGTCACGCCGACGGTGGCGCCAGCTTTTCCAGTGGTGGAGCTCGAGGCCAATAGCCATGGAGAAATATAAAAAGTTTCTCTATGATAAAGCCACCGCAGCAATTAAAAGTCACGCAAAGCGGCCACGTGAGTAGCGACCTGCAGTTAACGCCACGGCCACAAGTACGCACCACATCTCCTCTTTTGAGCCATTGCAAACGCGAGGGGCCACGAGATACCATTGTGCAAGCCGTACATAGTTTCTCAAAGTACCTACGTAGATTACACTACAGTATTTTTTTAATCGTAAAATTTTGCAACACAAAGCTTGTGTAGTGCAATGCAGTTGTACACCGAGCATAAACCTTTTAATCTAATTTACGCTTTAAACAAACATGTACTGTATATCGCTAATAAAAACAAATATACGCGGACCCACTGTGGGAATCGATTTTCAGCGAAGCATTCTATGCTATGTGTTTTGATTGGTGATAATTAGCGGTGATGATGACGGCGAATGTGTAATTTCTTCAGCGTTTAGTCTAATACGAGAGTGGTGAGTTGATGTTAAACGTCACCTTGCGTGCACCACTGCTGTTTATCTGCGTAGTACACAGAACACAGAGGTTGATTTGTTTGCTTGAGGCGTCGCTGTGCGCCATTGCGCATACATTGCATTGCACACACATTGCACACACATTCATTGCATTCATTGCATTGCACACGCATTGCATTGCACACGCATTGCACACACATCCGTATATACACGTATACAAGTACACCTATAATATGTACACATATAAGGGACATAATATCAACCATGTCTCAACAGACACGCAAGTTTACAGGTGACAGAAAAAATGACTTGCATGCTAGGCCGAAATTACGCGAAGTTTTTATTTCAAGGGGGATCATTTCCAAATTTTAGTTCCGCTAAATTCTATTAGTGTTTCGCCATAAACGTTACGACATTTGGGCAGGCTACCGTATGAAGCATGATGCGTATTGCCTATAGGAACGGAAAGAAGATCAGCAGGAAGAGGCGAGTTTCTATCATACAGTTATATTCTTGATCGAAACAGCAATTTTGTAGTCGCGCAACATCGGAACTGAAAGGACGCGTTGCGATTGGAAAATTGCTTAACGAGTGGTACTCACTCTTGCCGACTTTCCGGCGCTGAAGCACTTTCCTTTAAGGTTAGCGATACAACGCTGGCGGATTGGTATACTCGACGAAAGCTGTACGTATCGAAGTGCCAGTGACACGTGCGGACAGTTGCAGCGACGGCCCGCGAACTTGGCCGCACAGGTTCATTCCATTCCTTAATATACCAGCCACTATTTTTGCAACCAACTGCTGCAGACGTCTTCAATCCACATGATTCAATCCAGCACGATTGAATCACAGTGCGTTAGCGAAAACTCAGCTGCATTTCCGGCAGCTGATCGCACAGAAGCAAGGTGGAAGCGGTAGCGGTTTCGTATTCCTGCGCTGTCGCTGAGGCTACGTGTGGCGGGCCGACGAAAGCGCCATCTCGTTTCTCTAAAATAAACTGCTCACCGAAAATTGCGAACGAGAGCTTGCGAGGGTGACCCGAGAAGGATTGACGTGGCGGTGCCTTCTCGTGCTCACAAGGGAGGAAGGCGTTGAGGGTTCGCGGCTCTTAGCACGCGAAAAAGTGTGTGGGTATGGGGGAGAGAGAGAGAGAGAGAGACTGATAAGTGCTTCAGTAAGTGCGCATCCTATCTTCTACTCCAACCGCGGTGGCTGAGCACGGCCGCGCGCGTCCTTTCTTGCAGACTATTTGCGCTGGGTTCGAAGGCCAGCCGGCCTTAGATAGCTGATGGTTTCGTGCGCGCTATGTTCTCGCGCGCCCAGTTCGCGTTGAAACGAGAGGCAGCGCGAAGGGGGGAATTCGCTCGCCGCTGCTGCCGCTCTTCGATCATCACGCCAGCGTTATGACAGCGAGTGTCCTTGTTTGCCTGCGCGCGCGTTACAACGTGCTTGTTAATTTAGTTAGTAAGCAAGTGTTTGCAGCAGCTTATGCAGCTGATCAAACGACTAAACTTACTCCGTATAGCTGTCTTTATTGCTATCGCAATCGATGCTCCGCCTGTCGGGCGAAACTGTGACTTCTTTAAAGGTGAAGCTTTGCAAATCTCGCCTGGGTTCGTGACCGTGCCTGCTGCGGCCTGGCCCTTCTCTTGCTCAATAGGTCAATCAACCAATGGGCCGACTAATCAGGCCTGCATAGCCTTCAATTGTATCAAGTCGTCCGATATGTTTTAGGCGATATAGCTATAGCTTTTTATGCATGTACAATAGAGAGGAGTACATGAACCCATTCAAAGGGCCTCTGAAAATTCCTTCCAGAGAAAACGGACAAGTATTCAATGTTTCCATTGCGCGTGGTTGTGACGAAGAGTTGTTGTTGTTGATGTTGTTGTTGTCCTTAGTGGCCGTGGCACATACCCACAGTGGGGGATTGGCCAAGAATCGGGCGGTTTAATTAGGTGCCTAAAAATAATAATGATAACAAGGGAGTTAACAATTTGGGCGTGTGAGTTTAAAAGTAAACGTTTTGTGTTTGGAGAAAAAAGGAAATAATCAGATGAAAACCGGGTATAAGATAATAATAAAAATAACAATAATAATCAAGAAAAGATAAGAAATAAAAAAAAAAGCTAGGTTGGACGAAGAGACTGAAGAGGTGTGCGCGCTATGCTCCCGACACGCGCTTTTATTCTTTCTTCTCCTGACCGCGACCAAGAGCACCATCGTCAGCACAGGTCTGCTGCGCTTCCCTCAGGCGGTCGGTAAGCAACATCACCATTACAACGTTCACCGTCTCCCTCGCGTTTTCGCGACGCACTGCCGCCTTCGCTGCAGAAGGCTGCGTATACTTGAGCTATAGCGCCTTCGCGAATATCCGCTGTCCTCTTCTCCGTGGCGCTATAATTTAGATCGCGTCGCGGATGTTTATCTTCTTCTCGCTGTATTATGTACTGCGCCGTCAATCGATTGTCTCACAGCGCTGTGCGTAAAAATGCGGGCCTACATACACTTGACCATCGGTCTGTTTTACGTCGCCATCCTTTGGTTTCGTCACTGCGCCTTTTGCCTCCCATATGTATAGGCGCGGTTGCAGACGAGCACCTTCGGGGCTCGCGAGTGGAAACCGCGAGGGTTGTCTCTGGATCAACGGTATTTTCGTTTTCTGGACGGCAGTTTGTAACACCCACCGGTGGATGGCGTAACTTCTTTTTTTTTTCCTTAGCTCGAGAAAGGCGTGGATACAGACATGCCGCGTTACATCGTCGTATTATATACTATGCAGCCCAGTATTATACTATGCAGTATTATACTTGGGATGGAGTGATGTTCACCTTTTTTTTTGTCACCAGGAAGCGCGCTTTTTCCTCGTAGAGCACTACGACAGCACTCAAAAAATGAGGTAAAAGTTTACACCATTTTGTTCATACAATATAACAAAGATTTGCACCTTTGGGGACTTGTCGTGTCCCCAAACAATAATCATCTGTCTTGCGTTTGTTTCCTATATCTTCCCGCGCGCCAAACTTTCAGGTCACGAAAGGCGTGCGGGTATCAGCGGGACAAGGTTGTGTAGAGGAAAGTTGCGAACAACGTGTTCGTGTTAAAGAAATCAAGAAAGCAAATGCACACAAGACAGATAGTAGGTCCGGAAAGTGCTCATCTAAAGACCTATGCTCTAAAAACAAGTTACAGTTATCAGTGAGCCATCTTGTTGCGTCAAAACTGCTTTTTTTAGACGAGTAGCAATCATGAGATAATATTCCGTTTTAGAAAAGCGGGGGTTGTTCTTTTTCCTTTTCGCAATCCGACTATGCATAGACTCACCATCTTAATATAGCTTATTATAACAAGGAATGTACTTGGGAACAACTAAAACATTAAAAACACGAAATTCTAATAATTATCATAACTTAGTGACTTATTTCCCGCTAAAAATGAAATGTTTCGAAACTATATTTCGAAACTATAGTCAGCATGCAGCGTACTTTGCCCTGACTAAAGCATTTCTTGCCTAAATTGACTAAGACAACTCTCTTTGCCTTGTCCAAACGTTGACTCCAATCTGAGACACGCCTTGTTCAACCACTGTTGATGACGTCACTGATTTCAAAGTAATTTGTCGTGCTTGGGCCGCTTTGGCGCAAGAAAAGTTCCCGGAACTTCTAGATATAGGTCATTGGCTTCTTCCGGATGTGCTCAATAGTCTATGTTTGCCGATAAACTATGATGTCCCAGCTCAAGCGCTGAAGCCGTTAAAATGTATGACGTCACAGCGATGTGGTGCGGAAAATTCACGACGGCGTCGCCACCTGTCTTTTGTTATTGCGTACTTCTGGCTTGCCATGCACTCACGGATGAGAGCAGCCGTTCTCCTGTTTCAGAAGTGTACTTTGTTTACTAGTATGCACGGTAACATAATATCCCTATGTGCAGTGCCCTTTAACGCTCCAGGACTTCCTGCTTGATGATTTAATGATACATACACGAATCCGCGATTTTGCGTACACGCGGTGCTAAAATTCGTACAGTGCTGCGTTGAGTACAGTGCTGCGTTTATCTCTCTCGCTGCCGTACGAGTATCAAGAGCGTTAGAAAGTCTTATAGTATGTGTTGTACCACGGCCCGGCATCGAGCGGCCGTGGCGGTACACTACTCTCCCCCAAAAGCCAGTACCGAAGATAGACCAGTCAGCGCGCAGAAATGGAGACGCGACATCCCAGCCGCTCCCTCGCATTCGCGGCTGGGGTCACCGGAGTGCCCACCACCTCGCGGCCAGCCGGTCAACCAGGTCAGCCGATCCGGAGCGGCAACCTTGTCACCGCTGCGCGTTTCGACGAATACAACGGTAGCGGCGGCGCGGCTACGACGGTGGCGGCAGCTGCCGGCGGCAGTGGCCTTGAACCACGGTGCCTTGAACGGAAGCCAGCAGGATGCGAGCAGCAGCAGCAGCAGCAGCGCCACCTGCTGCCTGCGTTGGTCACGCATCAATGCCCCGTCTGCTGTCGTCTGTTCCTGGACCACCGCGAAGCCGAGGAACACATGCAGGTGGGATATACGGCGTGCCGTCTCGCCTCTTGCATCCGATGACATGAATTTTTATGAAGCGGAAAAAAATTATAAAAATAAACTATACAGTACGGCGAGTTGATACCGCTTTCGTGATTGTGGCACCACGCGTGTCGATCTTCACCGTCTCGCTTTCCTTTTTCCTGCCCGACCGTTTCCTTTTTCCTGCCCAAGACGCGCGTAGTGGCAGCAGGATGGGAGTTCGGATTCTCCAACTGGAGTTTCTCTTTTTTTTTTTCAAAGATAATCCGTTAGTGTGTGTTCGTCAAAGACACACACATGAGCGCGTGCGTAGTAGTTGGTCGTATTCTCGCGCTGAACCATCTGAACGCGGCTTCTCGTTACCGAATTCACTCAGTTTTCTTTTTTTTTTAAGCGAAAGCTTTACTTACCGCGTCGATCCGAGTTTCGCCGTCGCCAGCTATTTTACCTTCATTTGACGTCGGCTGCGCCGTAGTCTTGGCAACGCACCGCGCCGAGCTCCACCGCTGCCGCCGGCTTGGCGCATGCGCACTCCGCAGCTGGGTCGCCGCCTGACCACGTGACTCGCGCCGCGCCTAGCTATGAGGAACGCCACGCTCGCCTAGTCAGTGCGAGCTTGGCAAGTTGGTTCTTTATTCTATGGCTCGGCCATAGAGGCCTGGCCGTTTCCCTGAGCATTGCTCGGGGGCGGAAGGTTTTGAGCCATCGTCGCCAGGCGGTGTCTGACCACCAGGGTTGCCAGACGGTTCCAGCAAAAAATAGCCAAATGATCTCAAAATGTAGCCCAAAAATGGCCACACCCAAATCTTTCGTGAGCGAAAAGTAGCCAAAAACATATATCCAAAACGTTTGATGATGTTCTGCAGATGTCTTACAGATGGGGTAGATTTTTCCGGCTCTAAAACTACTTCCGCCGCATGCGCCCAGTACAACACCGGCTTGAAGGTCTGTGTAAATAATTCTAGTGAGAGTTGCCACCAAAGTTTTGCTGCCACTCAGACGTGGATTTAGACACCGTTTACTGTTGCAATGAATCGAATACTTTTATTTTCCCGATTTACTCATGACGTTATCGGTACTTGCTGAGACATGTTCTGAGCTAACTCTAGTTCATGCCTCACTTTACCCGAGGCGTGTTTCTAAAAAAGTCGGGCAAAATATTGCCAGCTTCAACCTTGAGGATCAGATTCGGCTGGTCACGATCGAGTGCCCAAGAGGCGGCCCGTACTCAAGGCATTAAAATAGGGATGCCTTTCCTATAGGCGTGATTTATAAAATAAGCATGTTATTTCTTTCCCGCTCTCTCTCTTAATCTCTCAGTTTTCCATTTTTTACTCGAAAGCAGCTAGACGTTGAGTTAGCAAAAGCTGCCGCGTAGAGGCACACTGGAGTCTCGAGAAAACTCGAAACCTTCTCGCGTTTTCCTCGAGCGAACAAGCGGCAGTTATGACAGCAATTCGCCTTTGAGTGGGAAGAAACAGAGCGACCTGCTAGCCCATAACAGAAGATGTGAATTAAACTTTACAGTCTTAAATGCCACCTGATGGATTACGGCGCTGGCAATAATCCAGGTGGTATTAGTATCGAAAAAGAGTTAAACTGTGCGATGTTTAAACAGGGATTCGCTGGCAAGATGCGTGGAATATATAAAAACGCATACGTAAGTTCCTGTGCATGCAGGCACAAATGCGTGTGCTGCCAAATTTTGCGAGGGGGGCTGCGTACCTTACTTTGATTGCGATTAAAAAAGAAAGAAATGTGATTCCACTACAGGGAACATAATATATATGGGTCGCGCTCGGCTGTCATGAAGTACAGCGTAAACCCCTTCGTCTAACGAATTCAAGCACTGCACATCAGAATAGGCAGTCAGTAGAACATTATATGTCTCTACAAACTCGCAAGAACTCCTTTCCCAACCACCGCGACTGCGATGTGAGCAAAAATAGTAAAATATGGACGCAACAATACCGCAAACACCTATTAGGTATATCGAACGTAGTTTTTTTTTTCATCACACCTCGAAAATACGCGTCAGCGAAGTACAGTGTAATGAATAGTAAGACGAACAAAGAGGAATTACAATGGTCATAAAGTACGTGCATGCAGAAAGTAAGGCATAATCGCAAATACTCGCATACGCACACAGTTTAAACGGGAAAGCATTGTCGCATGAATACGGTATGAAAATCAACGAGTTGTCGTCCTGACGTTGACAAGGCAGTCACTCGCCGACCTTTGGTGAGCAATCACCTAACCATCTTCACTGTTGACGAACATCCCTTTCGTGTGTTTAGAGAGATTACCATTGTAATAGTATGCAACGTTCAAAAAGTCCAATCAATCAATCACAACTTTCACGTAATACAAAGCCGCTTAACTAAAACAAAGAACGGAAAAGAAAAACATTGCGTAAAGTCCCGCTTGATAGTTCTCACACTGGGGATTTACGCAAATGAATAAAATGTAGAATCTAGCCCCATTCGAGTTAACGCCCACTGCCACTTATACCACATAGAACTGCAGAGTTGAAACGCGACAGAAATTCTTCGCCTGGCCGAAAATCTTTGCTGCAGTCCCCACTCTCGGCGAGACCAAACTTAACGCAGTGCCCCATTCTACATGAGGTTTCGCAGATCATCCTTTGTCAACGAAGCCTGACTGAACAACACGCTTTCGACAGCTGCGTTCGAAAGAGGCTGCCCGAGTATATAGGGACAAAGCAAGCTCAGACAGCAAGCGGAACATTGGATTTCCGGCACTGTTTTTTTTTTTGCATTCCTGATGCTAGCCCACAACATGAAGATGCTTGGTCATCATCGTCATCATCATCATCATCATCAGCAGCAGCAGCAGCAGCCTGTTTACGCCCACTGCAGGGCAAATGCCTCTCCCATACTTCTCCAACTACCCCGGTCATGTGCTGATTCCGGCCATGTTGTCCCTGCAAACTTCTTATTCGCATCTGTCCACCTAACTTTCTGCCGTCCCCTGCTACACTTCCCTTCCCTTGGAATCCAGTCCGTAACACTTAATGACCACCGGTTATCTTCCCTCCTCATTACATACCCTGCCCAGGCCCATTTCTTTTTCTTTATTTCAACTAAGATGTCAACTAAGCTTGGTGATGCTACAGAGCAAAATATTTTGTTTTGATCGACAGTCAAGACCACTGCGCTTCGCTGAGCATGTACAGTGCGGTTCACCCTTGTGTAGAGCGCAGGAAAGGCGGCCGCCGGGCCGCTCCGGAGGCAGCCAGCGGCCTCTAACGGTAGTGACTGGGCCCGAGATTAGATGCCTCGGCCGCTGCGTGCCCAGACACCTCTTATCTCGAGCCCAGCCTTTAGGTACGGCACTGGTCTACGCTCTACACAAGTGTGGTGCGCACTGTACATAAAAACTCGAACCCCCGCGTTTCTCGCTTAAAGCAAGTTGCGGATTTTTTCGTACAGTTATTGGGTAAATAAATAACGCCGTGATCGGCAGGCAAACCAAGTAATGGGCTTCGAGATACACATCGTAAACACTGAAGGACCACGGGCGAAAATGACGCGCCACGACATGCGTACGTATGCTTCGGCTGTTGTGTAACTCCGCATAATAGACATGCTGTATAGCAAGCAGCCCGCACGTAACACGTACTGGACAGCTGTCAGACCCACAGTTGTTCTTACTGAATCACGCGTGAAGCGGCAGCAGATGGCGCCAAGCCCAAAACAACAAGAGAGCCTAGCGCTGGAATGACGTATAAACGTGGCAGCAATGACTTAACTCCATCCTCGCAGCGCCGACATTGCCTGAAAACACAGCCTTCGAGATCGCCTACATATCTTTGTAGCAGCCATGAGCGTTGAGTTTTCATAAGGCGGCGTTCCCGAATTTTGTCAGTGTTGACGTGGTCCTCGGGAGTCCTTAAGACAAGAATAGCCCAAGTGTAGCCATGCAGCCAACTCGGAATTTTCGACGCCAACCAGCCTAAAAAGCAGCCCAATTCGGCCATTAATAGACCAATCTGGCAACCCTGCTGACCACCCCGCGGATATCGCCCGGCCATATAGGTGTTCTGTGGCCCGGCGACCTGCTTCACTGCAGCACGCGTAGATCAACGTAGCGACCTCGTCCGCGCCCTGTCCGTTTGTGCTTCGACGCTGCGCATGTTCGCGGCGTCTCTTTGCATGCGTTTGCACTTAATCTAATCTATCTTAATCTCAATCCTTAATTGGCAAAGAATTGTACGTGCGGTAGGCGTGGGACCGGCTCCTACACACGGCCAGGTCGTCTTTGCACTTGCGCTTCCCCTGCGACACAACAGGCGTCGCACCGTAGAACGATGCGTGTCTACCCAAGCCTAATCACGGTCATGTCTAGCCACCGACCTGGGCACAGCCGTCATACCTGGCTTAACGATGATTGTTTACCTAATATAATAATTACAGCTACATCAAAGGTTAACCAAGTGAAACCAAGACTTAACCAAACTAAACCAAGCTTTCGCTTTGCATATCCAGCGTTGGCTGAGCTAAGCCGCAGCCAATTTTTTTTCCTTACTATGCTCCCTCCTGCTGTAAACATAATGTACGGCTGCAAAATATTTATCAGTGCCTGTTTGGTGGAAGTAGATCGGAAACAAAAATTATGACGTTTTATTCGACGGCTCCTGCTACAAAGTTTGCCCACATTTTTCGTCCGACGAATACCTACAAAGTGGGCAAATCAATAAAAGAACAAAATAAATAAGCGCTTTATACGACCTAACGCAAAAAATGGCTGTGGCTTAGCTAAGGTTAAGCCCAGGATGCGAAGCATACTAGCCTTTATATTTAGTTGCATTTCGCCGCTCCGAGCGAGTAGAAGTACTCCCAGATACACTCGCAACCTCATCCTTTACCTCGGACTCTGTGGAGGAACGCTGCTGTTTAGCCGCGTACTGTGCACGTCGCTTGGCAAGCCGAACTTCTCGTTCTTCGGCTGTTTCCGTGGCTCTTTGTAACTTGCGCTTTGCGGTCTGACGAGCGGCCCTTTCCTTCCCCGCCATCGCGCTATACAACTGGCCTCGACGAGAGCGCGCCGCTCTTTTATACAGCTGTTATGACGCCAGTGCCCTAGCGGGAGGAACGGGAGTTAGGCCGCAGCACCGGCTGTGCGACCGCAGGCGAGCGCAAGAGTTGAGCCCGGCTTCCGTTCCGTTCCAAAAACTTTTATTTCCATCAGAGAAGGAGACTCCCTACTCCCTGTCCCTGGCGCGCAGGCCTAGGGACAGGGGTGGGAGTCTCCGCGACTAGATGCAGGCAAAGAGTTGTTGACTCTTCGCGGCCTCTGCCGCCAGATGGATGGCTCTCCTCTGCATGGCGGGGTCCGCGCTTTGCAGAAGGGTGTCCCAGGCTTCTCTACTATTTACTCCTTCCTTGACACCTGGGGAGTCTACGCATTGCCAGATTATATGGTCGAGGGTCCCCCTCTCCCCGCATCTCTTACATTTATCGTCTATATCGTCGTCTTTCAGTACGTGTGACGCCCATACTGGATTTATGTAGTTCCCTGCTTGCAGTCTGCGCCAAGCTCTCGCCTCTCTATTTCCGAGCTCCTTGTCCGGAGGGGGCAGTGCGACATTCCGATGTCGATGCCCGTCCGGCGAGAATAAACTTCATCGAAAGTGTCGCGTATATTCGGGAAATATATCGTGCCCAAAGTGAGCCTCCCGAGTGGGTGGCTATTCTTGATGAACTGATCAAGCTGAAGCGATTTTAATATATAATGTTAGCCAAAGTGTGGTTGACATGTTTTAGCGTTTGAATGTGTTCTTGGTTTGTGCTGCAAACAGGCAATAAAGAAAAAAAAAGGGGGGGGGGGGGACAGTTCTACGCTGAAGCTTATAGTTTTCAATTATCGGCTTGCAGCTGTTGTGACGTCAGTGCCCTAGCGGGAGGAGCGGGAGTTAGGCCGCAGTACCATCTGTGCGACCGCAGGCGAGCGCACGAGCTGAGACCCGGCTATGTAGCTACGCGGCCGCAAGCGAGCGCACGAGTCGAGCCTCCGCTTTTGCAGCTGTTATGACGTCATATGGTAGCTACGCGGCCGCACGCGGCGCAGCAAGGAAGAGCGTGGTTGTGCGGCTAGTATGCTTCGCATAAAATGAAAGCGTAATGATTCGACAGTGTTTGCCGGTAGCGTTTGACTGAGCATTATTTTATTTTATTTTGTATTAGGGATATGTGCGGTACATAAATTATATAAAAGGTTTATGCTTGGTGAACAACTTAGTTGCGCCCCATAACTGCTATGTGGAGAATAATAATATTTTAAAGAATATTGTAAAATAATCTACGTAGGTACCTACAGAAGCTATGTAGGTTATATAAATTGGTATCTCGTGGCCCTACCGCAACGATTGGCTCCAAACACAGTCCCATACACGCAAGTCCTGAAAAGCAGAACCAGCTGCCCACTTCAACGTAGTCTTACAACACATTGGTGCACGAAACTTCGGCAGAGACACTGAGGCATTTCCCTTTGGGGGAATAGATTTAAAATGCGCAGCATTTCTTCGCAAACGTTTGCACTTTGCCACTCTATTTCTATGTAACCGCCTACATCTTGGTGCTCTCGTGACCGTTTCGTTAACTTCGTATGTACCAAAATTGGCATAGTATGAGAAGGGTGTATGACGAACATAAATGATAGGTCATAAGACAGTGCCCGCCTGTCCCCAACTCTAGACATATTTGGCAGAATTGAGCCAAGTATCCACTTCATGTACAACAGATCGGTGTACAAAACTTCGGCAGAGACATTTAGGCATTTCCCTTTGGGGATGATTGTATACCTGATTATAATAATGACTGCTAAACCAAAGGTTAACCAAGTGAAACCAAGACTTAACCAGACTACACCAATCTTTCGCTTTGAATATCCAGGGTTATCTGAGCTAAGCCGCAGCCTTTCTTCTTTTTTTTTTTTTACTTAGTGTCACAAAGAACAGGATTCGCTGTGCGCTAAACACATAACCTCAGCCCCTACGGGAGGATTTTCTGCAGACTGAGTTCGTATTTTGCTGAGGTTAGAAGGATGTTCTACATGCGCCGCCATGGTCGTGAGCAGCACTGGCAAAAACTCCCAGGAATAACCTACGTAAATATAGCCAAGGTATTGGATCGGTGGATGGCCGCCGCATACCATCGCCGCGGTGTCTTAATCCTTAATTGGCAAATAATTGTACGTGCGGTAGGCGTGGGACCGGCTCCTACACACGGCCAGGTCGTCTTTTCGCCTACCTTTGTTTCCCTTTGCCTAGTTTATTATTTCTTGATTTTAATTAGACATACCAATTCATTCCCGTATTCTTTCTCTGGCTCCATTGTTTGCTTCTTCATATGTTGGTAACTAACAAGACACCGAGCCTCTCGGATCCAGTTATTTTCTTGCTACTTCCAAGAGTGTTTGGTTTGCGCGCCCAGGGCCACGCTGCGGCGGTTGCTGCTGCCACTGGTGTGCCAGACGGCCAACAGGTGGCGCCACCAGCGGTACCTCCGCACCTTGTGCATCAGCATCCCGCAGCCGTCGCCTGTTCCTCAGCGTCGTCTGGAGTTCACTATTGTTTCGTCTGCTCCAAGTCGTTCGCCACGGCCAGCAACCTGCGCACGCACATGCTCTTACATATGGGCAAGAAACCACACACTTGCCAGGTCCTGGCCGATTTCTTCACTGCCTTTTCACACGAACTTCTCGGAACCTCTTCGAATATTCGTATAATTCGGCATTCGTGCGATCGAAAAATTCACAATCAGAGCATTAAAGTGAAGGTGGGACTTCTTTTGTTTGTTTGCATGTTCAATCGGGAGACCCGCCGTGGTGGCGTAGTGGCGTGGTGGCTTTGGTGTTGCTCTGCTAAGCCCGAGGGGTTGGCCTGAGCACATTAAAGAACGCCAGGTGGTCAAAATTAATCTTGAGTCCCCCACTACGGCGTGGCTCATAATCGTATCGTGGTTTTGGCACGTATAACGCAAGGCTCCAATAATTTCATTTAGTGATAAATTGGAGAAGGGGGCGGGGGGGAGTACGTATGAAGATTACTTCTACGGTGTTAAAATCGGGTTTCTTTAATCGAGGTTTGAAATTGAACGCCGTGTACTGACACCGAGAACAACGCCGTTGGCTATACGCCTCTGCTTGGCATCGTTAGCTACGCTCGAATCCAATGCCTAATAAGAAGGTGACTAGCGGATAGTACTTGATTACTGACTAATGCATTACCAAGTGGTTAGTATATGGGCTACTGCACCGATTATAATCACGCGCGAATCCTTGTGTGGCACCCACCCTTACAAAAGGGCGCAGTCTATATACGTGCCTGTGTTGGTCGATTGCTTGTGGTACACAACTTTCAACGTAGTGGCACGTTTTTTTTTTTTCTTGTGCGTGCGTGTGTTTGTATGTGTGCTCGTGTTATTTCGAGGAAACGAGGATTACTATTGTTATTGTGTATTATATCTTTGCTACCTCTCATGCGAGCAATGTCAGCCTCTTCAAGCGCGTGGTCCGCCTCAAGAGCTTTATATCTCCGCCGCAGGCGATTGTTTAAATAGCCTGTTAAGAACAGCCACACACACACGCACGCACGCACACAGAGACGCACTCGCTACAGGCGCAGCATTGCGTAGGCTCCGCGATAGTGGAGGCGGCAGCGGGGGATGTCGAGGTCACATGGTCCCGTGGGGGGGGGAGGGGGGAGGGAGCGCCGGGTGACGTTAGAGACGCTAATGGAAGCTGCCGATAATCCAGCCGTGCGGAAACCGGCTTTGACCGGCGCAACATGGTTTAACGGCGCCTGCAGCTCCGCGTATAGTTTGGGGACCGAAGTAGGTCGGAGGTGCGTGCGACGTGCTATATAGCTCGTAGTGGTTTCGGAGGCAAAAAAAAAAGTGCGTAACAAGACCACATCGCGTGCGGGTGGTTCAAGGGAAGAAGAAAATATTAACAGTAGTTTCTCGAAAGCAGTGAGGCAAAACAAAAAACAAGAAATCGAGGCGAACACAAGCCCGACTCTGCTCGGCGCAGCGGTGCTTTCAGTGTTACGTGCTTGTGGTTGCACATGCGTGTCGTTCTGTGCGTTGTTTTAACCCACTCAACTTCGCTGCTGCTTCTGTGCGTAAATCCACTGTATAACTGCCCGATTGGTTGGCGCTGGGTGACTAATTTAGCCAGCAATCGAACCGGCAGATTAGTTGGCTGATCGGCTCGTTAGTTGACAGTCTCGCTATTATGAGTGAGTAATTAGCCAACAAACGAAAGAACATGTTAGTTGACTGATCAGGTCGTTAGCTGACCGGCTGAATGTGTAACCGTTTAGCTGATTAGCGAAAAAAAAACAATTAAGTTAGCCGACTGCCTGCCTCGGTGAGTGTAACTGTAACCAATTAACATGACTGACTCGCTGGATGAGCGACTAATTAGCTAACAAATGAGCTGATTGACACGATGGTTGACTAACTACACCACGCGGGTGCGGTATATAGGCGCAGGTTAAATGAGCGGCATACGCACGAGTGAACATCAATGTACCAGTGTGCGAATTAATGGCAATATGTGAGACCGCGAATCAAATACAAATCAAATACTGCCAGATGCAAATCGAATCCAATGTATTTAGAATAGTTTTCAAATACTGGACGGGCCATTTTCACCATTACTATAAGACGGCGACCCGCCGTGGTAGTGGCTATATGGTGTTGGGCTGCTAAGCTCGAGGTCGCGGGATCGAATCCCGGCCACGGCGGTCGCATTTCGACGGGGGCGAAATGCGAAAGCACCTTGGTACTTAGATTCAGGTCACGTTAAAGAACTCCGGGTGGTCCAAATTTACGGCGTGCCTCATAATCAGGTCGTGGTTTTGTCACGTAAAACCGCATAATTTAATTACAAGACGGCGTTCGCATCCTGCTGCTAATCGCAACGCTAGCAAGTACCTGTCGTCTCATTGTACGTCACGAAAGCCTTGTTCACTAAAAACACAAACGCAGCATAGGGAACAAATAAGAAATTCGTTCGTACACTCGGGATTCTTCGGTGAGTGCGAAGGATGGTAGTTTAGCCGGAAATAATTTGGCTGCCAGAGCGACGCAGCCTGTTCTAACTGCTACACACTTATAGGCAAAGTTATACCCTTTGGGGTGTATCTCTGCCACACAACGATAATCGTCATCTGCCTTGCTTGCGTTTCCTTTGTTGAAAACGCCGCGCCCGCTATACTTTCCTGTCGGGAATGGTGCGCCATGCTGTTAACTCGCATGCCATTCGTTACTGGGAAGTACCGGGCTCGCCGCGTTAAAGAAAGGAAATGCGGACGAGACAGATGAGGATTATCGTTGTGCGGCAAAAGGGTGCAATTTTGCTTAAGAGTGTACACTTATACTTCTCGTCTTTCACGTTTACTTCATGTCCGCGCCACGATGCAATCTATCGCACTTCTTCGATCCAATTATCCCGTCTTATCGGGCACGGTCCCCAACTTCGGGTATTCGAAAGAATATTCGCGTTGACGAATAGTGACCATTCGACTCGGAAAACTGAATCGAATAAGACGACAATCGATTCGCTACTCGACAGTTTCGAGCATTCACACACTAGCTGTTTGATCCTTGGATATCCGTGACTGAAAGCGCGACCTCAACAGCAACAGCCGCAGCTGCAGCAGCAGCAGTAGGAGGCTAAAAAATTGTGACCTGACGCATCCACCTTTTCCTCTAGAAAAAAAAAAAAGTGAGGAGGAGGATGGGTAGAGAGAGAGAGAGAGAGATTATTTGTTTTGAACACATATACACATATACACATAATCACACATATACACAGTTAACAGGAAAGTGAAAGCGAGGAGCAGGCTGGCAACTGCCACCGGAAGGGGCACAACGCCTGCCTACTCTTCTGAAGGGATGTAACAGCAACACAGAAATGGAAGATAAGAAGGAAAGGAGAGAGAGAGAGAAAGAAAGAAAAGAAGAAACACGCGTTGGCGCTGCCAGGTTGTGTCTGCGAGAGCCGCTGCTCTTTTCATGTCCTCCCCCCTCCACCTGCTGCACGTAAAGAAAGGCCCGCGCTCCCGCCCCGGGCGCCGCTTATTTTTTCTTTCGTCGCGCAGGTGTGCGGCAAGCAGTTCAGCGCCTCGTCGAACCTCAAGGCGCACGCCGTGGTGCACACGGGCGAGCGCCGCTTCCGCTGCGCCGACTGCGGCAAGGCGTTCGCCACCTCGAGCCACCTGAAGACCCACGCCGTCGTGCACAGCGGCCGGCGGCCCTACCAGTGCGAGATCTGCCTGCGCGAGTTCTCCGTCTCCTCCAACCTGCGCTCGCACATGTTCGTCCACACGGGCGAGCGGCGCCACGAGTGCCAGGTATATGCTGACCGGCAACGTCTGGCTAATATCTGTGGACAGGAAGGCAACAATTTAGGTTTGAAATTTAGTGTTAGAAAATCAGGTGTTATTGTATTCAATGAAAACAGTGAACAGACAGTGGAGATACAGGGCCAAGAAATACCTCGGGTAACAGAATATAAATACCTTGGTATATGGATAAACGAAGGCGACGGATATATGGAAACACAGGAAAAAACCATAACAGTCAAGGGGAAGAGAAATGCAGCCATAATGAAGCAAAGAGCGCTATGGGGATACAATAGGTACGAGGTCCTCCGAGGTATGTGGAAAGGGGTAATGGTTCCAGGACTTACTTTTGCAAATGCGGTTGTTTGCTTTAAATCAGGGGTACAATCAGGACTCGACGGGAACCAAAGGTCAGTGGGTCGCCTCGCATTGGGCGCTCACGGGAAGACTACAAATGAAGCTGTGCAAGGGGATATGGGCTGGACTAGTTTTGAAGTGAGGGAAGCTCGCAGTAAAATTGAGTATGAAGAACGGCTGAGAAATATGGAGGAAAGTAAATGGGCTGGGAGAGTGTTCAGGTATCTGTACAGGCAAAACATTGATTCACAGTGGAGGAAAAGAACTAGGAAGCTTACCAGCAAGTATGCGGCCTGTGGGGTGGGCAACACAGCAACAAAGAAGGTCAAGCGGAAAGTCAGAGAGGCTGAATTAATCTCATGGGTGGCGGCAATGGAAAAGAAACCTGCCATGAGTAACTACTTAAGGGGAAAAAACGAAATTAGGAAAGAAACCATTTATGATAACTCAAAGGGAAGCTCATTACTTTTCGAAGCCAGATCGGGATGCCTTAGAACACGCACGTATAAAGCGAGATATAAGAAGGAAGAAGAAGCATGTGCTTGCTGCGGTAAAGCTAGGGAAACGACGGAGCATATTTTATTAGAATGTGAAGACATCTATCCAGCGGTCGATTTATGCACCACTGGCCTTCTTGAAGCCCTCGGGTTCAGCGGGAGCAGTGGTAAAGCAAACAGGTCCGCAATAGACATCAGTAAGAGGCGATTGGAGGATTGGTGGAAGAAAAGTAGGGAAACGACAAAGGACGGAGACGTACAGAAGCACAGTTCGCAATAGGGTATCAGAAAATTTGTACGTGGTAGTTCATAGTGTGTTTTTTTTTTTCTCATTGGTTAACCTAGGTAGGATATTAGGCAGCATAGTAGCAAGAGCTTGGTGGCGCAAGCCACCGCCCCGTTCCAAAGGGGACGCTCATAACATCCATCCATCCATCCATCCATCCATATGTATACGTATCTATATATATACACGGCACGTCGCGGAGTGCTGCGCACAACGACGCCTGCGACACACACACACTTGTTCGCGTCGCGACCGCACACACACACACGCGCACACACGCGCCTCCCGCGTCGTCATCAGTTGGGACGCGGGAGCGATCGATGCTCGTTCGGGCGCCAGGGGGATGTGTGTCACTCCGTCGGAGAGAGAAAGAGAGAGCGAGAGAGAGAAAGAGAGAGAGGGGAGGGAACTGTGGCGGCAAAGCTGCAGAGGCCGTGACGTCACGAAGATGCGGCGTGGTGCTGCCGTCGCGTCCGCGCCTGCCAGTAAAAGAGAAGAAAGGAAAAAAAAAAGTTTTGAGAGGCTCTAATTGCAGGAATCTTCTTTGAAGACGAGAGTAATACACGTAATAGTTGCTGCGCGAACCCGCGCGGTGGAGAGAAGCGATTAATAAAGGGAAAATCCAGACATCCACCCGTTCCCGATTTCCCCTTCATTAGGAGTAACACACAACACACGTGCACTGTAAGATAATTTGCACCCTTAAAGTGCGGTGTAAATGCGTCGATAACTCGCACCTTTAGGGTGTCAGTTATATATATCACACCCTGAGGGTGTGAGCTATAGACACGTTTACACCCTTTTTTTTGCTTTTAAGGTTGTAAATTATTTTGCAGTGATACGGTTTGTAACTCGACTATAACGAACGGGACAGAGTGGAAGCTTGGGCGAGTTGGTGAAATGCTTGCGCAACGAAAAAAAAAAAAAATGGCAGCGCCTGTGTTGTGTTCCTTCTTCGGTCTTCGTCTTTTCTTTTATTTATTTTTGCGCTGTGCAGTTATGTCGATAACGAACAGGCTTCTTCGCAAAACTTCTTTCCATATGTAAGGCAATTCTAAACTCACTTATCACGAATTCTATCTCCAGGGGAGAAAAGAACCGAGAAAGAAAAATGAAAATAAAGCTAACTTGAAGGTCCAAGGAAAGCTTGGCTATTAAAAAAAAATCGTTTCGGCTTATACCATGCGTGGGAGCTGAAGGGTCCTCGTTATCCTTCGACCGCGTCTTTTTTGGCCGCCGATCATCGTCTGTCATGGCGGAAACCATAACGTCTCTCCGTCCGCCGGCCATTCCGGCTGTATTGAATATTGCGCTGAAACAATGCTGGAACGTGGTAAACCCGCCAAGTTTCTCTACTGTAAGAACACAGGCAGTACTGCAGCAAATCCTTCATGCGGGGGCATAACTAACTGTCTGGCGAAGATTTTAAATGGACACAAAGTGAGAGAGAGAGATTAAGTTCAGCTGCGTTTGCAAATTACTTGTATAGAGCACACCGACTTCACACCCCATAAAATATAATTATAAAATAAATATAAAGCCACTATTCATCACCGTATAAGCGGAGGCTTACACAGTTATCGATAGACAAGTGGCGACGTCGCCTTGAATTTTCCGCAACAGCTAATTGCGACATCATTAATTTTCACGGCGCGTACGTGTGCTCGAGTTAAAATATGGACTACATTATATCCTGAAGTAGCAAAACACTAAACTTAGCGAGCTTAGAAAAAAATTTGAGGCTCCCCGACGGGGCCTGAATACGAAAAACAAACTTTCAAATGTGGGGCCTATACCGGCACTGAAGTGTCGGAGTGGAAAGTAAATTTTGACCTTCGTTTTCTCTTTTAGCAATCAACGAGCTCTTACCGCGAGATTAAACACACGCACACGAACACACACCCAGTTTTCAAAGAATGCCTTCTTTTTTTCCGTTTAAACTGAATTAGCGTTTCTTCTTAGAGTCCCTTTAGCTTCATTTTCACAATCGAGAGTGCTCTGCACTCCCAGTGGACTGTGCTCAATCTAGGTACTATGCCAGAGGACAGGTGCTGACAACAGTAACTGGAACACGGGATATGTTGCCGAACGAAGGTGTAAGCCGAACTACATATTTATTTATTTATTTATTTATTTATTTATTCAAACCCCTAAATGCCCTTATTAGGTGGCTGGGAAGGCGGAAATTATATATATATATATATATATATATATATATATATATATATATATATATATATATATATATATATATATATATATATATCGTTTTTATGTGTTGTTTCTTGTTAACCCTGATGAAGAGCGGTCCACCGGCCGAAACTGTTGAAATTAAATACTTGTTCCGTTTACCTTGTAGCATCGCTCAAGTTCTTTACGTTTGCAAGGTAGCCTGAAGAAGCTCTCCTGAAGAGGCGTCGTTCTACGACTGCTTCTGCGTAATGGATCCCTCAGTGCGCACGCGTTTGGAGAGGCTGGCCCGGTTGCGGACGCTTACCGAAATGCACCGCGTCTTGGCACCGCTGGCACCAGACAGGCGTGCACGGAATTCTCGCGCGCAGCGCTCTGCAAAACACTGGTGACGTGCTAGTTGTGTGCACAGCGTTGCACCCTAAGCGGTACATAGAATTTCGAGAGCGCGCTGGCCGCGTACACTTGATTATTACGCGCTTTTGAGTCACACGGTGGACTTGGCGACCGAAGGGGAGACGATTCCGGGCGCGCGACCCGTCATGGAAACTTCACGCGTCACTTTCCTCATTTTAATGCGTACACATTTTACGCACTTCTTCAGCGAACGTTTTTAGGCCTCTGTATACAGCCGTGTTACGTCTAACCTTCGAAATTCACAGTTCGTGCACCACTGACAGCTCACGTACCATATAACCTTGGCGCCTCTTTGGCCATACCTGGCCCTTGTGCCAGGTATGACCAAATATTCAATGATATTTCAATGATTATTCAATAAAACAGCGCCGATAACGTTCGATAATCGATCAACCCGCCCGTATATTCACTAACTACGTCGCCGCGCTCCTCGCTGATGTACCCGCCGTGGTTGCTCAGTGGCTATGGTGTTGGGCTGCTGAGCGCGAGGTCGCGTGATCGAATGCCGGCCACGGCGGCCGCATTTCGATGGGGGCGAAATGCGAAAACACCCGTGTACTTAGATTTAGGTGCACGTTAAAGAACCCCAGGTGGTCAAAATTTCCGGAGTCCCCCACTACGGCGTGCCTCATAATCAGAAAGTGGTTTTGGCACGTAAAACTCCATAATTTTTTTCCTCGCTGATGTGCACCCCGCAGGTGTGCGGCAAACAGTTCTCCTCGTCCAGTCACGTGAAGACGCACATGCTGACGCACTCCGGCGAGCGGCCGCACAAGTGCGACTTGTGCCCCAAGGCGTTCGCCGTCATCAGCAACCTGAAGGCGCACCGCAAGATCCACCTGGGCCAGAAGGACCACGCGTGCGACGTCTGCGGCAAGCGCTTCTACACGTCGAGCGACATGAAGTCGCACCGCACCATGCACACGGGCGAGCGGCCGCACCAGTGCGACGTGTGCCACGAGCGATTCGGCAAGCGCTCCAACATGAAGGCGCACATGATGACCCACACCGGCGACCGGCCGTTCCACTGCCAGCGCTGTCCCAAGCGCTTCGCCAAGGCGTCCACCCTCCGCACGCACGCGGCCAAGTGGCACCCGCCGGAACCCGCCGAGGCGGCGCCGCCGTCCACTTCTGCGTCGCGGGAAACGCCGCACGCCGACGCTAGCGCCGCCGGCGGCCTTTCTGTCAACGGCACTTCTGTCCCGTCGTCGACCGCTAGAAGTACTGGCCCTTCCTCCACGACCGACTCCCGCTGCACTGTCCTCCCCGCTTCTGGGCGCGCTGTAGTTGCAGCGAATCCTTCCGAAGCTCCGCGTTGCATCACTTCAACAGCCGACGTTGCTGCTGCTGACGGCGATCACGCGCCCTCGACCGCAGCAACGGACCGCGATGCCGTAAACTCGATCCCGGTGCTGCCTCACTCGAAGGTAAATGGTTCGGCCGGCTCCGTCGACGCCAAACATTTCGCCGATCATCCTCGGAAAGGACTTCGGCCGCCGGTCCGTGAGACCGCACCCGCGAGCCGTTACGCAGACGGGCCCGTTGCAGAGGCCAACGGCCGTGCCAAGAGTGCTGCTGTCGCTTCGAACCCGCTTCCGTCTTCAGCACGAGCCGGTCGGTTCGTCATCCAGGCAACGTCAGCGGGTCACGGGGTCCGTACGAAGGACACGTCACGGGGTGTGGGCCAAGCTTTCGGGGCCGTCCTCGTTCAGCACTGCGTGCGAGCTCCGGACGAGCTTGCGTTGGAGAGGGAGCCCCGCGGGGATCTGACGGGCTTTGTAGTCAGCGTGGAAAGCGTGGAAAGCGTCGAGGCGGGCACATTTCGCATGACCAGATGAAGGTGGAGTCGAAGTAGCTCCGATTCTCCAATTGCTTTTAAAATTTCACGCTTCGGCGCGCCGGACACATGTTTTACAGGTCAGCACGCGGTTCGCGCACTCAAACGCACGTTTGGGAAGTTTTTTTTTTTCTTTTTGGGCGAAGGCATTTGTGCTTGGTCGTTGGCAAACTTTGAGGAAGAGTGGCCATTGCGGGCATTGGAAAACATCCCTTCTTACTGTGACATTTTACCTTTACGGTGTTTTTTCTCTCCCTTTCTTTCTTTCTTCATTTTGCTCGGAGAGCCAAACACGAGAGACCACGAGGCGTCCCATCAAGGAAACCTAAAACGACATTCTGTACGTGTGTCACCGTCTGACAGCGTCACCAACTGACGAAGAAGGAAGGCATCTCAGGTGTGAAATACTTGTGAAGAAAAAAAGAAAACTTCCACTTTATTGTTATTTATTTATATATTAATTTTTGCTTTACACCCCTTGTGTCGTATGTTGTCCCACAACAATAGTCGTCATCTGTCTTGCCAGCATTTCCTTGATTTAAGGATGCGAACCGGGTACTTCCAAGTCGCGAACGGCTTCCGCGTTATCAGCATGACGGAATATTCTCGACAGGAAAGTAGCGAGCGCCGAGTTTTTTCAAGAGAGGAAACGCAATCAAGGCAGATGGTTTTCGTTGTGTGGCAAGATACGACCCAGAGGGTGTAAACTTTTTTTACACCCTCTGTGTGTGTACACTCTTAAAACTGTTGCACCCTTTGGGGTGTAAATTTGTCCCACAACAATAATCGTCATCTGCCTTGCTTGCGTTTCCTTTCCTGAAAACTCGGCGCTCGTTACTTTCCTGTCGAGAATGCTGCGTCACACTGATAACGCGCATGCCGTTCGTGACTGGGAAGTACCGGGCTCGCCGCGTTAGAGAAAGGAAACGCGGGCAAGACGGATGACGATTATTGTTGTGGGACAAGATAAGCCCCAAAGGGTGTAAATTTTTCTAAGAGTGTACGCTCTTAAAACGGTTGCACCCTTTGGGGTGTATATTTGTCCCACAACAATAATCGTCATCTGCCTTGCTTGCGTTTCCTTTCCCGAAAACTCAGCGCTCGCTACTTTCCTGTCGAGAATGCTGCGTCACACTGATAACGCGCATGCCGTTCGTGACTGGGAAGTACCGGGCTCGCATCGCTAAAGAAAGGAAACGCGGGCAAGACAAATGACGATGATCGTTGTGGGAAAAGATAAGCCCCAGAGTGTGTAATTTTTTTGGAGTGTATACACTCTAAAAATTAATGCGAGCAAGACAAATTACGATTATTGTTTAGGGACAAAATACAACCCGAAGGGTGTAAACATTTTTTAGAGTGTATACACTCCAAAAAGATTACACCCTTTGGGGCTTATATTGCCCCACAACGATAATCATCATTTGTCTCGCCTGCATTTCCTTTATTTAACGCTGCGAGCCCGGTATACTTCCCAGTCACGAACGGCTTGCGCGTTATTAGCATGACGGAGCATTCTCGACAGGAAAGTAGCGAGCGCAGCGTTTTCAAGGAAGGAAGCGCTAGCAAGATAGATTACGATTACTATTGTGCGGCAAATATACACCCAAAAGGGTGCAACCGTTTTAAGAGCGTGGTATGAAGGATAACGCGGCGCGCTCCTCATAGGTTTGAATGTCGGCGGCTCAATAAAAACACCACGCCGGAGCCCTCCTGGACACTTCCGTAAGTATACTCTCCTAACGACAGAAGTTTTTTTTACTGTTAAAGTAATAACCCTGGGCAAAAAGAAAGCACAGAATGGTTTACAGACGCTATCTCTTTGACGAATACGTATACAGTGAACGGTCACTGCACGCGGTCGCCGCAGTGGAGTCCACCGCGAACCGTTTTTTTTTTTTTCATGAAAGGCAGGCAATCTCTGAGAACAAATTATGTGAAATATGATCTTGTCTGTCCGTGTAACGAAATGGTGCATAACAGAACGAAGCCTCAACGCAGCGACCGACAGTGCGTCTGCATGCTTTCTCTGCGAGCACGTTTTCGCACCGTGCCGTGAGCTTTAGGCCACTAGCATGTGAGCATACAAGCAACTATTGTTGTGTGGACACTATCATAGCTGCTCAAAAATAATTTCGTTATAACCGGGGACTATCGACGCCTACGGCGACTTTCCATATGCCGTCGGGACGATTCAATCTTTTCTTCTAAATTCTTGGACGTTTCAATATCATTATCTCTGAAGTTATGTCGCACTGTATGTTTATCGCTCTTCTCAGCGAGCACTCTGCCGCTTTTCTTTTATTCTTAATCAGCTGGTGATGTACATTAATTATTTGATGCAAACACAAGCATGCGCATATTACATGCCTTTTTAAAATGTGCTTCTTGCCGTTCGCTTTTCATTCCAGTGAACTTGCCAGTATTTAGCAGCAACGAGTTCACAGAACAGAGCTCCACGACATTAGCCTGTCAGCGCGCCCGGTCAAGCGTCTCAGTGCGCGCTTTCTGCTACTCACCGCGAACATCGCAGCCCTAAAACGCCGTAGCAGAAACCTTCCACGCGGAGGTGCTTGCTGCACACCCGACCTGTAGCCGATGGCTGCTTGTCGGTTGTAAGTTTCGCGATGCAAGCTTCGCGCAGCTTCTTGTACTGCGGGCTTCGCCGCGTACGTCCAACACCGCGCTTCCGAAGCAGCCGACGCGGCCGCTGTGTCCACGTGATTCCCCAACATGTCACGCCGACGGCAGCGCCGGCGTTTCCAGTGGTGGAGCTCGACCCCAACAGCAGCTGACGCACGAAAGAGACGCCACGCCCACCCGCTTGAAGAGAAGAGCACGAAGAACAAAAAGGAAGAGAGAAGAGCAAGGCGGTAAAAGGCTGCCGGACGTGGGAGGGGGAACTAAAGTTAATCGGCCAGTACGCCGAGTCTCAGAGGTCATGTGCTGGCTTCACCGAAAGTTGGCCTACCGAGGCTGGCTGCGCGTCGTGATGCCTCCCTCCTATATTTTATTATATTCTTCCTCCATGTGCACCAGCTTCTCGTGACGTCATTGATTTTCACTGCATGTACTCTATAGTTATACTTGTTCATCGATAGGAGAAGGCTACATTGCATCCTATAGACTCGTTCTAGCAATTAGAAGTTTAGAAAACAATTTGCGATCCAAATAGGCTAAAATACGCGAAAATACTTTGATACCAATGACGTCACGAAACGGCACCGGCAATCAGGTTCTGGCCCGAAATTCGAAACGGAAAGAGCGGTCCGGTCTTCGATTGTGCTCAATAATAATCAACCCTATATAGATTCCTGCCAGGCGAATGAAATAGATATATAACAGCCACAGTACACTCCACAAGTCAAACTGATTTGGTGTAGGCTTTATATGGTGTCCCTCTAAGTTGTCTTTCGTGCATTAAAACATTCATTTAATCATCCTTATTCACCTCAATCCCATACCCCTGTATGCCTTGAGGCATTTACCCTCGCATAACAAAAAAGAGAAAAAGAAAACGACAACGATGACGACAACAACATTTATGTTCATGACCACGGCACTGCGCCATTGTTTTCTTCAGGCGCATGCAGCTGAAAAATGAGTTCTTTACCATCTCAACTCGCGACTGTAGGCGTCTATACATCGTTTTAAATATCGATAGTTTATGCCTGGTGCCAAGTAACGCCTTGATGTGACGGGGAAAAAAAATAAAATAAAGCTTCCCACCAAACCGAACTTAGTCATTCAAGCCTATTCAATTCTCTGCCGCTGTCCTTTTGAACGCAGGCGTAGCTACGCACATGAACGGTCATACACTGACGTCACAAATCTCATTTTACGCACGATCGTAAATGCTATGCGGGGGCAACATCGTTTCAAACGGCAGCTGCGCGGTATCACTTGCTCACGATACGTGACTATATATGCTTTTCACAAGACCGCGCTATTGAGAAAGTCGGAGAAGAATTAGCCGATGTAATAATTCGGCGAAGACAGGTTCGCACGGAGATCCCCTCGCGTTGCATGTTTTATTTTTTTAAATCAAATACTTAAATTTAATTCCCTCTATAATTCTCTTTCATTCTTTTTTTGGCTAATTTCGCGCCCCCGGTTCAATACGGGATACGTTATCTGGCCCGTTTAGCACAACGAGTTAACGCTCCTTAGCGATCGAAGGATGCTCTTTCCTGTCCCCAATGTCGTATTCCACTTTGGTTCGTAGTAGGTAACGTCCTTCGTCGACTTGGTGGTTCTGGTGATGCATCCATTGCTCGTATCGACAACCGGGGCCACTTCCTCAAAAAGTTGTTCTGGCTTCAGTGACGCTCGATGCGTCTCAGGCCACGAAGACTATCGCGTGGTTTTTCTTTTGTAAGGGGAAGGGAACTGGATATGCGACTGCACATTAACCGCTTCCACCCAGTTTTAAAAGCGGCGCTGTTTAAGCGTTGTTTCCGCCGTGGAGCGTTACCAGAAAACTCAGACCAGCTGTGCTCCGCCTCGCGTTGCCTAGCAACCACTTGCGATATCACCGAGCCGCGTAACATCCTCGCACCCCACGCGCGTAGGGCCACTTGTGACGTCACAGCCGTGTAAAAGATCGCAACACCCGGCGCGGTGACACCTCTCGCCTCCTCTACTCCGTGCGTACGTGCTGCTGCCATCGGACGACCGGAGAAAGCCCGGACTCCCGAATAAGAAGCGGGTTACCAGGAAGAGCGCCGTACTGCCAAGTGAGAAGCGATGCGTTGCCGCCGAACTGATCCGGAACACCGCGCCGAAGCTGCGGCTGAGATGAGGCGACGCCGAGTCGAGGATCCCGAGTTTTAGTCCAGGGCACGCGAGAGTCGGCGCCTGAACGCTCGACGTAGCCGAGAAAGCGATCCCGGCCTGTGCCTGCTCGAAAACTTCCAACGTCAAGCCTGCCGAGACAACAACTTAGCAAAGCCTAGCATAACCCCGCAAAACCTAGTAACAACTTAGCCAAGCCTACCATAACCTCGCAAAACCTAGAAACGACTTAGTCAAGCCTACCAACAACTTAGCATAACCTCGCAAAACCTACCAACAACTTAGCATAACCTCGCAAAACCTACAAACAACTTAGGCAAGCCACGTAAAAGCTAGGTGATCACAAGCTCCGCTGTCGACTCCAGCCTTGCGCCACTAGTGCATGCTGCGCATGCTTCTTTCTGACTCGTGCTCACTTACCTCACTTACCTTTAACTTACCTTTCTACCCTACTCCTCCTCGTGGACGCGTCACGAAACGAACTAATGCGTCCACTTAATTAGCTTCGTCGCCTTCCGCAGCCAAGCGCACTGCGTCTCTGTCGAGACCTTTGAAACTTCCACGCGCAGGTCCCGCATGTGCGTCGATACCGTGAGAGCACGTCGACACGAATGCGCCTTGAATGTCCGTAAAATTCCTGCCGCAAAAAAAAAAAGAATGAAAGCAGGTTTCTTCATTTAGGCCATTAAATTTCGTTCGCAAGAAATTGTTGGAAGTTGCAAAATTTAAATCGAAGCCTAAAGATTACTCTAACTTGGCAATAAAGATGTTATCTTAATTCTGTAAGCTAAGCACACTCAAACATCTTTCTGTGTGCACCTTTCTGTATGTTCTGGGAATTTCACTTAAGCCGTAAACGCATGTATATCAAGTTTGTCCGCTTTAGATGCTTTCACCAGTTATGCATTTACCAGCACTACGATATCTGTTTTCGGTTCGGACTTGGACATTTGTGAACTCCTTGCTGAAAATATAGACTTCCGGATATTTTTTATAAGCCTAGCAGACTCCAAATCAAAACTCCGCTTCCTACTGTCGGCAGAATTCAGCTTTATCTCTCTAGTGCAACTAATTTCATTCATATCGGTTGAACGGTCGTGTAATGAGATCTGCGTTTCGCATGTGAATAGGAAAATCTGAGTTGTCCCCGATCTAAAGCATCTATCTATCTATCTATCTATCTATCTATCTATCTATCTATCTATCTATCTATCTATCTATCTATCTATCTATCTATCTATCTATCTATCTATCTATCTATCTATCTATCTATCTATCTATATTTTCCTTTCCATTCTTTCTGCCTGAAACTATCAATTTTTATATGCAATTGGATAATAATAGCGTTAAGAGCGCTGCGAATGATGGAAGTGTGGAGTGGTGCTAGCTGAGCGAAGCTGGTGCTGGCCTCCATGATCAGCTTGTGTGTCAGCCATCTCGGAGGTTATGGCGTCGTATACGCACTAGTTATAAAACAACACCGCCCACTCTATTTCAGCATTCTTGCGGTTTCGTTTTTATATACGCCGCCAACACATCCCACTCTTTCTTTCGTAAAATAAACAGCAACAATTCCACAACGTTTTGCAGCCGACCTCCCTCTGCCACTTGCGCATGAAATGGCGCGCGATTTGTTACAATTTCGGTTTCGTTATCGTATCGGCACTGTTATTGCCGTAATCGTTACGCTGCCTTCAGTCACATCGTCACATGAGGTCATTACACAAACCGTTCTTAGTTCTTTCTCTATTTTATGAAATACATCTAAAAGTAAGTTCACTTCCTCACAGAGCTAAATCACCAATGACCACTTTTGTAGTTCCAAGACTGCCAAAGTTGTGGAGTACACTTTCATTTACTGTCAACGCGAAGTAAAGTATTACTGCAAATTGAAGACACATACTTCTAATGAGAAATACAGCAAAGAAAACGGAACACCAGAATGATTTATACGTCTTGTGGAATCCATTCGGTTATCAAGAACACTTTTCGTCCTTTGGAACGACGAATTTCCCGCGCGGCGTCCGGCAACGCTGAGCTGTTGTCCCGGGAAACCGGAAAGCGTTGGTTTCTTTTCGAACGTCACGCGCTTCTCCCCCCCTGCGCATGCTCGGTGCGGCGGCGCAGGGCGGCCATTTTGAGCTTACCACAGAGGGGTAGGAGGATGTTTATAAGTTTTGTGTAGTGCGAAGATTTGTGACAAAAATAATGACGGCGAAACCGTGCGGAATATCCCAAGATGTGTCATAGGTCTCATGGGATGTTCATCTCGTGGGATTGAACAGTTACAGCTTCCGATGGGAACGCTCTTGTCGTAAAACCTGATCTCAATCAGGTAAGACAACCGACTTTTTCCTCGGCGGAGTCCAATATGGCGGACGCCCAGTCTTTGTTCGTTCTGCTGCCTGTTCGAATTGCGTTGCGGCGTGCCATGTGACAGGCAGCTACCGTTCGCACGCTGTAAAATCCAGACGGTGCCGTAAATAAAAGTGCTGATTTTTTTAACGCTCGGATCGTGTGCATTTGTTTATTTCTCGAGTAGAAGTGCCTTTTCCCCGAGTTTGCGGAGTGCCGGCGACTTGCGATTAAATGCCGCTTTTCGGCCAATTCACTCCGTTGTGACCGTTGTCGTCCACCAAATTCATTACAGATGAGCCGAGTTATTCTCGCTAGAAACATCGGGACCGCTCACGAGCGTGCCCGATCGACTCGCTTGTTCGTGGTTGCCTATGAATGAACGCGTACTCGAGAAAGTTTTTCAACTGCACACAACTCTCCGGTGCACCAAAAGTCGTTGATCGCTTGTAGATGCAGTGTAACAGCGTTTAGACCACATGTGCAACACTGCCTTGCCTAGCCGGCAATGTCCGGAGCACGATCATCGTAACTTCGAAAAAGAAGCCAAGCGCTCGCGGCTTCGTCGGCGCCGGGGCAGTCTTCTGCTCGTTCCTGGAGAGCGCGTGGTGACGAATTCAGCGTGGTTATCGGCGATCGCTTCGCACAAGGGACTTTCTGTGAATAGCTTTCTTGTTTGCTTGCTTCTCGGGCACAGAGCGAAGCCCAGCCTTGTGCGCCGCTGTCGCGACCTGGGCGATAGCGGACGACGTGAAAGGACGTCCGTCGCCGCGCAGTTTTTTTTTCTCGGGCTCGCCTTCGCAACTGGGATCCCTGCGAGCAGCCAGGCTAGCGATCGCGCGCGTGTGTAATCTATTTCCTTCATGTTTTACACGCGGCTGATAGTGCCTGTGAAATAATTTCACTGTCGTGTTGTGGAAGTGAAGAAGGAATCGCGAACTTGGGGGGAGACGGAACGGGTGACGCAGTCGAGCGGCAATCGCCGGGCGCTGCCGTGTCTTCGCCGATTGCCTTGCGAGCTTTCCCGGTGTACCCCGTGCTTGTTTACGTCATGCTCGCCGATAGACGCGGGCCCGGCCGACTTGGGAGCGCGTCCGTGCCGGGCTGCAGCTACCAAGCGACAAGCCGCAGTTGGGCGTACGCGGTTTCCGAGCGAGGCGGGAATCGGCGGCGGCTGCTGCTGCTGCTCGTGTAATCGCACGCGTTCACGCTCCTCCTAGGCGTGGTCGCGACGTGGCCAGGTCCCCCCCCTGGACTTCGGCCGGCAGGCCGACCGACCTTCGGCGCTGGGTATTTCTGTTCGCTTGCGCATGAGCCAGGTTCGTTTCCAGTGTCGCGTTTTTTGTTTTGTTTTGATTGAGTGAGCGACACTTCGACAGGACAAGCGCGGCTTCGTTCAGCGGGGTTTGATCATCAGCGGTTGCGGGCGCACGGGGTAGCCGGAAGTACGCCGAGCACTTGCCGGCGCCGCTTGCCTCATTCATTCGTTGCGCGGAACCCATGGAGAGATTACGCAGTCGAGTGCTGGAAGCCGTGTCCTGTTGGGTGCTGCTTCGAGACTCCCAAGTGCGGTGGAGGAAGCTTGGGGCACGAGAAGAGCAAAAAAACAAAATCTCAGTCTCTACGGTCTCACGTCTAGTTCGTCTCGCGCTGTCTCGGGAATTCCGCCTTCTTTCCCCCCAGGAAAACTGGCAAACTTCCACCGTTGCGTTGTCGGGCATGGCCAATTAGATCGGAAAGCATGTAACATGCTTTTTTAATTTTTTTTTTCTCGGAGCGATGCTCTACTGAGTGTTCAGCTGCGATTTCTAGGAGGAAAACAACACTTAAGCTTGTCCTGGCATTCCTAATGCTGGAATTGGACTTGGTGAAGCCCAGTGTGTGTTGAATGTATGATAAAAACAGATGTATTGTGTGTTGTGAGGTGGATCACTTTTTATGTGCACTTTCACTGCTTGTTGCTGAACCAGTTATTTCACATTTGTTATGGTATCAAAGAATCTGAAACGATATAAAGAAACGACAGAACAGGAGGAAAGGGTGTCAGACAGAACAGAAAGCAGGACCCGCTATTTAGTTGGTTCTTGCTTGTTTAGGTGAAAAACGCTCTTTCCTACTCTGTTGTCTCTCGACTTAAGTCTAGCTTTTAGTCACATTTTTTTGTTTGTTTTAATGCGAATCCGCAGGCTGAGTCTTGTGAGAAATTGTAACCGTATCTTTGTTTCTATCCTTATCTTCTGTAACCACCCCCTTATGTAATACCCCGACAGGGGTCCTTAAGGAAAAATAAATGATGATGATGATGAAGTACATTTTCAAAGCCCTGAAAGTAGTTTGTTTGCTGCACTCTCTTCGGCCATTCATCTGAAAGGTTTAAATTGTCTATGTTAAGTTTATCCATAAGAAACTGCCAGAATCGTGATTTAAGTGAAACAGCCAAACTGTTGCGCATTTATAATTCTGGAATTGGATGTCTTGGGTATGGAGAGAAGATATCAGACGTCGATGAGGAACTCCGACTTATTCAGCGGAGATTTCTGTTCTTTGCAAGACAGTTCTGAACAACACTTTTCGAGCTCTGAAGGTTACTATTTTGCTTGAGTACATTCATCAATTTTTACTTTGTTTGGTCTGCCACATTAGATTACTCTATTGGAATCTACAATAATTTCAGTACTTTATCATGGTATACAGTAAATTGGATACATATGTTGTGTGAAGCAGCACTCAGAAATCATTAGGTATTGTTATCCACTTTTGCTTATTGTGGGGCAGCATCATTATCTTGAGCAACTGCTTTCAGTGCTGGCATGATAGGCTTATTCTATGAGAATGTGATGTTTGGGCTCTCCAATCAGTAGTGAATGGTACTGTAGGATGTGATCCTATGATGCAAATTCTTATATTAGTAACACTTGAATCAGGGTGCATAACATTTGGGACTTCTGTATTTTAGTACCAAATGGCTGTCATATATTAGTATCTAATGACAGAAATTCACATATAATGTGTCTTCTGTATTGAAAGATCAGACAGCTTTTTAATTGCAAAATTGAATAGCATGTGGTTAATTCCTGTTCTTGTTTAGTGGCTGTTAGACCCCAACTCCACTATATCAAAAATTTTTTATTAGGGATTTGCTGGTGGTTTAACAGTCTGGTTTGATAATGAAGCAACCGGAAGCACACCTGCTGTATCAACTGTGCCTTGTCCATCAGAACTCAACAGGAAGTCTCATTAGAGCCATATAATTATGTGCCTGTAAGCTTTGTAGAATGGACTGCTGGTCTAAGTAGGAATCACTCATTGGGAATGAACATTTAAGCAAAACCATTATAACATGCTTGTATGTTCATTGAAACAACCTATGTTAATTGGGTAAGTTACCTGATGTGTTTATCCGACCAGTTACCATTTCAAACTGATATCGATTATTGCGATTTAACTGAATGTTAGTGGAAGTTACATTTACATCATAGAGCTTGTAGTAAGAAATGTATGTCTGGTTACTTCTAGGTATGCTTCAGCATACTGCTACTAACAAAAGTCTACTTCTCTGTTACAAAAGAAGTGAAACAAATGTTCTTATACAGCTTCAGTGTTGCCAGTTACATGAACTGTGCCTCATCTTCATTCACTGAATGTGATCTGACGGCAGGATTATCTGCTTTGATGAAATTAGAAGCATTAAATGTGTGTTCTCCTTCATTCAGCACGCCTGTAGACTATGAAATTGGATAAGACTTAGTGAATGAAAATAATAATAATATAAAAAAAAACAAAGCTGTCACAGAAGAGGCTCGAGCAAGCTTGATGTAAGCTGGATGTACTAGTATTTACGTGATGGATGTAAAAATTTGTGTTTAATAAAAAGCATGTTTCCACAAGTGTATGGCAATGAATCTACTTGCATTCTTGGGATTTATTTTCACATTGTTTTAGCTTAGGAAGACAATAACCATAATTTTGGTTAATCCTTGCTTGTAAGAAAGATAGGCATTACAGTAGTACCAGGTAAGGTTTTCTTTTGTGCACTTGAAGAAAGCATCAGACTTCTATATGGTGCCTAGGCCTTGGCAGTACCTGCAGTCCTCCATGTGCCATAAGATGATTAATCCTATTTTTGTGAGGTTTCAAGCCAAAAGATTTTCTAAATTGAAATGGTTGCCCCCAAATCCGTTACCTGAACGTGAGCTTATTTTGGTCTTGGCCGTATTTTAAGCACATCATGCCTATTTAACTTGCATACCCATCATCATCGCACGAGTATTTATCTGTGAAATGATTTGTGGTCTGTGAGGACATATCAGCATGATTGAAATTGCTGCTTGTATCCTATCAGAAGCTTCTATAATTGCAACCTTCCACGTTAGCAGTAGCTGGTTATGTCTTGCTTTTGTATATTTTTGTGGAGGAATGCCAAGCGATGGGTATTTTGTCCTGTTTGGAAAATCCCACATGGTGTTGTCAGCATTCGCTTCCTTCTCTGCTTGCTATGCACTGATAGGCTGCTTTTTGTATGCTTGTGTTCCTTCGTGCTGCATTGTGAAGCAGCTGGATGGAGTTCTCATACTGTCTACACCCATGTACTTTGTTGGAGGGGGGGGGATATTATTAAGTTACATTGGTTTATGAATACTGCAGCCTTAACGACAGATCATAGCAGGATGGTACGTAGCAGTTAAAGCGCAAAAAATTATGCGGAATGGAATGAGAAATAACGCAGCAGTGAACGCTGATGCACTACATAGCAATGTTTGTGCATTCTTCGCAGCAGTGTTGCATCATATGCTTGCAGGAAGAAACTATGAAGTGACCAGGGCAAAATGCTGCACTATATCCTATCCCTTGTAGGTTTTTTTCTTCTGCATGTATGTGTACTGTAATACTGACATGAACAATACATCACCAACTAGCCTGGCAGCCAGTATTATTGAATGCTGGTGCTCACAAACACTCGCAAATGCTACATGCAGTGTGTGTAAACAGGAATGCTTTTTGGTGCAAGCAAAATATGCCATATAAATCAATGTAACTGTGCTTCAAAAGATGTCATTGACTTGTGGGCTGCACCGTTACCGTGAAGGCTATTGGCCTCGAGCTCCACCACTGGAAAAGCTGGCGCCACCGTCGGCGTGACGTGCTAGGAGGGATCACGTGGACATAGCGGCCGGGTCGGCTGCTTCGGGCGCGCCGAAGCGAGCTGAAAACGAGCTTAAATTCCCTCGTACGCTGCGGTTTTCATTTAGTGGCGAAATTTTCACGCTTCGAGTGTCTCCTTTACAACGCTTGAAAGCACTACGATAGGTACTGGCTGCCTTTGAAGGCGCGCGACATGGTAGGCTACTGCTCGGTGCCGCATGGCCGGACGCACGTAACGGAGGCCGGTGTCAGCCTTATTCGCACGTAGCCGCAGGACAAGAAGCTGTGTGAAGCTTGGCTCGCGAAACATAAAACCGGCAAACAGTCATCGGCTACAACTCGGGTATGCAGCAAGCACAGACGCAAGGAAGATTTCTGCTACGGCGCCCGGTCTGCGATGTTCTGAAAACGCGCACTGAGACGCTCGCCCGAGACCGCTGCCCGACTAATGTCATGACGGTTTAGTCTATGAACTTGTCGATACTATAGATACTGGCAAGTTCAGTGGAGTGGAAAGGCAGCGGTAAGAAGCACATTTAAAGAAAGCATGGCATATGGCCATGTTTGTGTTATGAATTAATGCACTGGATTACAAAAAAGGAGCAGCGGGAAATTGCACGCTGAGAACGCCGATAAACATACAGTGCGACGCAACTCGAGAAATAGTATTGAAAGGTCAAAGAATTTAGAAGAAAAAAAGATTGAATCGTCGCGACGGCACATCACAGTCCCGTAGGCGTCGAAGTCTGTACAATGAAATTATTTTGGAACAGCTCTGATAGCGCCCACGCAACAATGGTTGCTTGTATACTGTCAAATGCTCATATTCTGCGGCCTTAAGCTCACGGCACGTCGCGAAAACGCGCCCGCGCGGAAAGCGAAACAGTGCGCGGACAAGCATGCAGACGCGCAGTCGGTCGCTGCGAATCTGCGCGATCGCTGCATTGAGGCTTCATTCTATTACGCTCCATTTAGTTATACAAACACTATAAGAACATATTTCACATAGTTTGCTCTCAGCGTTTACCTACCTTTCACGCAACAAGCCGGTTCAGGAGACTCCTTCGCGGCGACCGCGCGCAGTGGCGTTCACTGTACGTATTCGGTAAAGAGATAGCGACTGTAAACGATTGTGTGCTTTCAGTTTGCCCACGATTATTATTTAGACAGTACGAAACTTCTCTCGTTTCGAAAGTACTTACAGAAATGTCCGGGAGCGCTCGCGCGTGGTGTTTTCAGTGAGCGCTGACAGCAAAACCTATGAGGAGCGCGCCACGTGATCCCTCATACTACGCCAGCGAGGCGCTTCCGATAGAGGGCGACTCCGTAACTCCTCGCCGCCAATACTATGCAGAAATGGGTCTCGGACTAAAGGGGAATATTTATTGCAGGTCTTTCTTGGAGCTTATGGTTTTACAGTAAGAGGATAGCCCTGTCTTGTGGCATTAGCAACAGAATACTGTGTGTGATGCATCGTTGTTGTAGGTGCCCTTGACTAGCTGATAGGTAAATTTTAACATGCAAGTATGATTGATTGTGATGACAGGATTCGTGATTTATGGATTGGTATTTTAGTATTTGATTATCCTGGTGGGTGACTTCTTTTCTTTGTTCATCAGAATATGTTTTTGTTTGTGAAAAATTTTGTCCCTTGGGGCAACCACATGAAGCCAACAGACACGGTTATTAATTGATTAAAGAGTGAGCAGTAAATCTTAATATTCTTTGTCTATCCCTTGAATAGTACTGCACAATCTGCTGAAACAAAATGGCTTGGTATTATGGGAAAACTACACTGATATCTTCCCTTATACTCTTTATTGCGTACCACTGTATTGCTCCAGACCACTCCTTTTAATAGGACCCTTCATGATGTGATATGAATTTAGCTATGAACAAAAAAAAAAACTAATTATGTATTATAATACAGGGGAAAATAACAAATGAAACAATTAGTAAAGTTGACCACATTGGCAACATGGACAGCTGCCGGGTAGTCAGATAAAAAGGGCATTTTGTTGGAGGCATGGAAGAAATGACATGCTTTTCTCTATTATTGCTTTTTATGTCTTGATAAATCTTCTGCTAAATGAATGATTTGTCAATCAAACCCTTATGTAACGGCCCTCTCTAGACGACACGTTTACATTATACATTTTTCACCCTGTAGACTCGTGATAAATGTTTAAGATATGGCGCTCTGTATTTTATTAGAACTGTGCAACTAATTTTTGTATAGCTTAGGAATTGCTGTGACTACATATAGGACTTACTGTGGCCTCACTTGTGAATACGAGATCTCAGCTTAATGGTTATGTTTGTGAAGGTTATGAACTTATGAGCGGGTGGTGAAAGTTTTGCTTGCCTCGCAATGGGCCTGTTTACATTTGCAGTGTTCATAGGTAGCCTGCAGTGGAGAAAAGAAGTTCTCCCTGCTTTATTGTGTTGTTTGCCACATGATGGCTTTATGTAAATCTTGCAGTAAATTATTTTACTGTGCATCGTCAATGGATTCTAATGCCACTTCAGTGACGTTTAAGTGCATCACAAAATCCTAAGTTTGGAGCTGATCATTTTCGGAATTGTTTTCTTTCACGACTGTTACTGAAATCGCAACTACAGAAGTACAGGTTAGGGCCTTGGCAGCTCTCATAGCACGCTGCATTAAAGACTTTGCAGGTTATATGTGCCCATTGCTAAAGTTCAAAATTAATGTATAACATCTCCCATACCGAGCATTACCTAACATAAGGAAGCTGCTCTTGTACAAATCTTAAGCATCACTTACTGAATGCAGAAGAATCAGTGTAAAGTAAAACACAAATCGGCTCAAAGCAACCAAAGTTGTTCTTGTGTTGTGCTCAACATTCAGGCTCCTGGGAACTTAAGAACTGCATCATGCTTAGAAAACGGCTACACAATGATTTTGCATTACACTAGGGAACAATTACTTCTGTTGAGACAGTTAAGCTCGATTCTTTTTCCTGGTTGCATTTCTCCACATTTTGGTGGTACATGTACGGTTGTTCAGTCGACAAAGGCAACTCTTGAGGAATCAGTTATAGATTTAAAAAAAAGAAGCTAGGCAGTCACGTTGACAAAGAAATACTAACCTTCCAAGACTCGTGCCTGCGTGTCATTGTGTTATGGACAGATGTCAGAAGTGTGTTGTCAGTAGAAAATAGAAGGCAGAGGTGGCAGGACGGCAGGAAACACCACACATGTGTAGATCACTCTGTGTGTTGTGGCATTTATACACGTGGATGACGTGTGCCCATGCCTTTGCAGCTTTTTCTTTTTTTTTAATGCGCAGCTGTGACTCAGCTTTACTTTCGAATCTTTTTGATGCAGCTGCTCGTTTAGCATTGTTTGTTTCTTTAGTATAAGAATGTTCTGTGAGAACTAATGTCTGTTGCATAAATGTGAGCACAGTCAAGATATTTTAAACAAGCTACTTGTTGGTATATTAAAGCAGCATGATGTGATGAATACGAAAACATGCAGAACAGTACTAGTGCTGACTACCAACAAAATTTCAATGGATAAACACCAGTCATTTATAGTCAAATATAATGTAGTTAGCAGACAGTCAAAGTTATGTGTACGTTTCTGTATTTGTCCCATCACACCGCTTCATTATACTTACAAGATGAACCAGCTTGCCAAAATCAAGTTGTTGCAAGCTACTTGTATTTTGAACCCTGCCTCCAGATGCATGCATTTCATAATTAATACATTTGTTATGGCTGCTGCATAGGTAGGTTATGAAAGGTTTTATGAATGAGTTAGAACAGTACAGGTATTGAAGTGTTGGCTTTCATTGCTTCTGCTTACACTGGCGAAAATTTAACTGGGAGACATGGCACACAATGGGTTCAGAATATGCTTGGAATACTTTTTTTACGGAGTAATTACTAGGGGCGCAGGAATATTCAAAACACAATCAAATATTGTTTTATATAAGTTGATCCTCAAATGAAATAGCTATTATTTACAAATTTGAATATTTTTTGTGTAGGTTTTGAATATTTTGCACCAAATTTGCACAGTCAAACATAGAACTGAAGTAAACATGTGATACTCTTCATCCGGGTGGCCATAGTGGACATATAACCTTAGAAATTGCACAGTAGAGGACGCTTCGTCACTGAGGGAGTCAGACTTTTGATCATTCGCTCTCAACTTCTGCTCAGTATGGCAGGTGGCAGTGGGTATTGTTTGGTACAATTTATGGATTCTGCGCCTGAGTGTTCGCTTCGGATTAAGTATGAATGAACTTTGTTGCAACACTACAATATACAATAGTGGCAGCACTCAGTAGTGAACGTTCCTACTAGAGTATAAGTGCTTTTCTTGCTCCATCATTACAACTGGCACCCATTTATGCTTTAGTGTGGAATGTATATGTAAATGTTAGCTGGCTCAGAAGAATGTGTTATAAACTTTATTTAATAATGCGTGGCTATGGTGTACTGTGAAGAGTCTTTGCTGATGAAGACACCTGTTCAATAATTCGATTCACTTCTAGCATTGTTGCATTTCTGTTTGATTTGTTCTCAACAATCACTACTTGCATGCCAACTGTAATCACTGAGTTGCATGTTTAAAAACAATGCGGTATTATCAAATCACTTCTTTACTGTGTACATGCATCCCTCTTTAGAATCATCAGATGGGTCAGATTTTATGATGTTGGAACAAAATGATCGCTTCAGTGCAGGGAAGGAGTTCATTTGATGGAGGGTCCAAATTGTATCCTAATCAGTCGCATTCAAAGTTTCAAGCCACGTTTCTTGGTGCTACTACAGTTTCATTCTTATATTCTTTAGCTTCCGACGAACAGCGCACTTAACGAATTATAACATAAAGATTCTAGGGCTCTCGGACAGTAAAACCAATCTCAGTAAATAAGAGCGCACTTTAGCAAACAATTTTTTATTATATAGTGGGCATATGGTGTTTTTGTAGTGTGTCATAGACATTTAAAAATTAATGTCCAGATATAGTCTGTGTCCTATGTTGACATAAGAGCAGAGCAGTGGTCCACTATCATAAACAATAGCTAAGCAGAAGCTCATGAACCCTGGAATGGCTGGCTTAGTTTGTAACCTTGTGAGGACAAGGAGGTTCTCTGACCTCAATAGATTTCTGGCCTATTACGGCATAGTACTTCCCATCCCTTGGTTACGTGATGGTCAGTCTCACCAGCCAGAGGATGCTGTGAATATCTTGTTTATCCTACTAGCATTGCTGACACCAGCTGCTAGAATGGGAAAGGGGGACGAAAGAAGAGGCATGATTTCGAAGTGCCATAAGACGCTGGTTTGAGTTTTAAACACTGATCTTTGCCCAATCCAGAGCTAAAGCTCGGTAATGAGCAGCTGCCAAGTTGGTACCCAGCGGCCTTTGTCTCACAATAAACATAGTGAAATGTCATTGCAAATGCGAATGGTGTTTGTCCAATATCGCTTCTGCTCACCAGTCATGTTCTGGTGCTACTGGGAGCTGTGGAAAGCTTCAGTGCCTTTGTGCCTGTGCACTTATTGGTGCATATAAAACTAATCCTTAGAATCTGTTAAAATCTTGTTTCGGGTCTAAATTATTACAGCACTCATTTCGGTGACACTTGTCAGTGTGAAAAGCTGCATTCCAGCTTTTCTGTTGACATGTGACCTTTCACTTTAGAGGCACTTTAGAGGGTAGTGTGTTGCCCTGCTTCTCTTACAACCTTGTTTTTTCACATGTTGCTTATGTCTAGAAAAATTGCTGGGGTTAAGTAATGAATTTATTTCAGTGCAATTTATTTTTGTACCCCCTCGGTAGTCTGAGCACCGCTTCACCTGTGTTATTGCCAGGATTGGCCGCTTGTGAGCGGTGGATGATAGGAATAGAGTGAAACGGACTGTTCCATTTATGTGAGCCCAGGGTCTGGGTAATGTAATGATTCTGTGTAATGGTTCTAAGAACTAACTAGCAACTAGAGAAAAATTGAAACAAACAACTTTCCCATCTTTGTTCATCTGCGGAATGTGGGCAAGTTGTGATTGGCTAATGAAAATAATCACAGTAATGTCATGGTCTTACTGAGATTATCAAGAATAAAAAAAAGTGTTGAGTTCACATAAAAATTTATGTGCTGCTGGCAAGCTTGAAGTTCAGTAAGAAAGTTAAAATGGCAATTTTCAGAAGCTACCTAGGGTATAGGTTGGCATTAACTAAAGACTGGGAGGCAAGCAGGTGCTGGCTGAAAGGTCATAGCACTCACACTGTGTAAATATTGGCCTTGTGAACATTTTTCGTATTTGCACTTAAGAAAATGTGAACATTAATAGAAAGCATTCTCAAAAAAAGAAATCTAATGCTTCTGCTTGACTAAGAAACCAATAGCAAGGAAATCACACAAACTGCGTGAACATCAGCACCACCTGTAGCAAGATATAGTTTAGGTTTTCTCAGCTATTGAATTGATATGAACCTATTTCTACAACTAGTGTTTAGTCACTTATTCAAGACGTGGTTGCCTAACAGTTTTCATAAAAACGCACTAAAGATGAAGACGAAAGGGACACACATGACAGGACAAGCGCTGAACTTCCAACTGGCATTTATTTCGAACGATCATCAGGTACATCATGCACGCATCATCATACAGTCGAACATGCGTACAGTCGAACACCCTTAAAAAGAAGCGCTTGGGGCCCCCAGAATCGTTCATTATACGGGTCACTTCGTTGTGAAGGTCGCGCAGTGCACATAATTGCGAGATAAACATTCTTTTGTAAACAAATCATTTTGTTGTTGAGGCACCGAACTGTATTCACTACCAGTAAAACAAGGGAAGTATAGGAAAAAATTCTGTCAATTATTCTTGTGATTTGAATGTGAAAACATTCGAATCATGTAAGGTTAAGTCACTAGTGGATTTGAATGCTTTCGCATTCAAACCTTTAAATGGCATTGCTTCAATTTGCTAAGAAACTCATTAAGAACTTTAAATGACCAATGAATGATGCACCAAAACCAGAACAGGTAGGTGCTTCGTGTGACGTCATGACTAGTTGTCGATGATGTCAGATCTTACACTACCATAATGTAAACATGCAGAATGCGTGCTAAACACACAGGGCATGGTAATGACAAAAAAAAAAAAACGAAGTTGTTGATGTCTCCTGACCACATGGGGAGCTTTTACAGCTCTTTCGAACTAGACATTGGCGATTTCAGTGACAGCACGAGCGCTGAAGGATCGCTGTTTGGTTTTCACCAGCTGCCGCCACACGAAGAGGCTAACATGCCCAAGCTTAAGGCATTGTGCTGCGGCAAGAAAGAGAAGCACTGGTTATCATGTCTGTCAAAGTGATGATTTTGGCCATCATCTCGTAAAAAAAGGAGCCAGCTTCATAGTTTCTGGGCGAAGTGTGGTGTAGTGTCTGACATGGCAAACGCAGGTTGGCCAGTAAAAATTCATACATTTGTGGGCCTGAGTCAGGAACACTCAACCAATTTTTAAAATTCATTTTAAGAAAAACTAAATGGCTTGCAGCCATTTCAATTGGCACAGATAATCAATACAAAAGAGAACATATATTTAAAATTTGATTATGCTCAGTGGACATCGAAAAGTCGCTGAGGTTACCCTTTAATAAACCTTAACCCCACCTTCATTCACTTCACCTTAATTCACTTTACTCTACCTTAATTAACCTTGCTCTAGCTTGTCCTAACTTCTTTTCGCTGTGATTCACTTCAGTTCACATAAATTATCTATATTACTGATCAATGCTGTTATACCATTTAGTATCTTCTGTATTATTGCTGAGGTCATACAAGACGCTGACGTCACCTGCTCCCCATTGGCTGTGCTGTCACTTGTCCTACGACGCATGCACTAGGCCGCACTGGCTGCGACACGATGTGTGCAATGAAACGCACTAGGCAGACCTTTAGTCAACCAGAACCGTGGAACCGCCGTAGTGTCGGGGAATTGTACTCGCTTCACACCCTGGAATGGCGGGTTCAATTCCCACCCAGACTGAAATTTGCCTTCAAAGGCATTAATTTACTGTGTTTACAAGAACCTCCCTGAGAAATGTGACGCCAGTGTGAGCGTTTTTTTACTTGTTTTTACTCTTTGTGCCATCAGCCATTTTTGGTACCATCGCTTGATCACGCTGGACTTTTCGCCTCTGGGACATATAATGTTTTCACGTTACTAAAAGAATACCAGAAGTCTGCACAGTGAACAGTGTAAAAATTACTACTGGATGGTGGAATGTACAGGTACTTAAGTTGCTTTGATATTGTAGCAAAAGTGACCATCATTGAATTTGTTGAGCTGGCATCTTGAGGCATCAGGGCTTGGATAATGTAGCCATTCTTTTGCAGTCCATTTCTTTTCTGAATTTTGTCAGTGGCCCAGGCAGGGTTCTGCCTACTATATGAGCACGATCGGCCGGTCGACAGCAGTGGATAAGAAAGGTGTGGAAGCGAGTGAAAGGAACCGTTACATTATACTGGCCCTGTGTTCAGGTGGCTTGCAGCCACTGCCGGTCCATGTAGTTCACTGCAAGACATATCAATCAGACATGAGTTACTGATAGTTGATAGTTCGAAGATTGCATGACAAGAGGAGAACCGCATGCCTCGTTTGCTTATCTAATCGAAAGGTATGTGTGAGGAGTCCCGCTAGAGTGAAACTCCTTCCTCTCTGTCCTTCTGCCAGAAAAGTTTCCACTGCTCTCAAGCCCCCCATTCCAAAATTTGCAGCATTGTTCAATACAGACCTCAGGACTGTTAGTGATGGCCCCTGTCTGTATTGTAATTTTGAGCGTGACACACTGCCTTTTCCTTTTCACTGCCAATAAGTCTTGTTCCTAGGGAATTGTCCGCTGAGACATTTGAGTTTGGAAGGCTGCCTATGAGCTGTGAACAACAACACCCATGCTTGTCGGTGCTTACAGTTCTCCGAGACGTGTAGCTGTGTACAGTGTGTTGAGCCTCTCCATGATATTGCTGCTTCAACAAAGTATTGTATCAGTTTGAAGGCGAGTGAGCATTGAAAGCTGACATGGGTGTGCTCAATCCTTTGCTCTCATTGCTTACCCTGGGCTGCCATGGTGCCAGTTTAGTTGACTGCCACAATGGATAGCTGTCAAAGAGCTCATTACACAGTTTTTAGTTTCCCTGTCTGCGTTTAACCAGCATTGCTGAGTGCACAAATTTGGTAATGGCCTTATGCAATTGCCTACATGTGGGCACAGGGGGCGAAGGTATTAGTTTACAACTGAGGGTTGCTAGAGAAATTCACTGCCATACTTTTTCTGGTGCTTTGGTCTTGTTATTGTTAAAGAAAAAATATTTTGACAGAGGCTTGCAGGAAGGCACAGAAGCAGTGGCATTTTTTTAGCCCTCTGTTTTATTTAAAACTTACTTTCATCTCATTCCTTACATCTTCAGAACCGAAAAAAAGCATACAGCTCTAAAATAGATTAAGAATTTTCAATTCTTTAGTGAGTTTTGTCAAGTTTACATCATGTGGACTCTATGAAAAGCTCAATAGAGGAACATCAGATATGAGAACATCAACTATTTCGCATCTTGCGGGCCTGAAACGCACCTATCCAGCCACTTGGAAAGTTATACTCGATGCAGCATATTGTGAAGAACAATTTAAGAAGTGAACCTGCTGTGTGCTACATGCTCACACCGAGCACAAATACCCAACTGTGTACCTTCCTACTCGTTTTACTTAAACAGTTTGCACATATTACTCAAACCTGCAGGTCAGTTCCCATCAGAAGCGTTTCAAGATGTATGCTACATATAATTTCATTCATCAATGTTGTTGCACAGTCTCTGCGTACACAATTGTGTGCACAGTGCCTGGAAGAGTTAAAGCAGTACTTTTGGCTTTCTGCACGATGGCACAAGCAGCAGAATTGCATTCATGTAGTGATATTATTCATACTTGTGCGGTGCTATTTATTCTTCTTGTTTTGTGGAATTATCCCACTTCCTTTGTCTCTCTCGCTAGTCAATAGTGCAGGCTGATCATTTTGTGAATGCTGGGCAGTGGTTAGCATTGTCACCCGCGCAGGTGCAGGCTATGTATGTGCTGTAGTTAACATCCTCAATCTGTGCTAAATGGCTGCCAAAGCTGCTGCTGCATACCCCCAAACTGTTAGCCTCAGGATTTTAGTAGTGACAGCCATGCAGTTTGAAACCTATGGCGCACCTTATGTCTACGAAACTTGTCTATTCCAAGAACGTGTCACGAGGAAACCAGGGTATCGCACAATTGTGCACATTAAAGGGAACACCTAATGATAACTGAAGAGGTTGGCCTAGCAACAGGCTTGGCATGCTGCTGCAGGTGTAATAGATAACGAAGAATGATGGGGGACAAAGGAAAAAAAAAGCACTTGAAAACCAGTAGCATACAAGCTTGATAATTAGGCAGTACTGAGCACCACCAAATGAATGAAGTGGAAAGTGGAACTGTAGTAGCATTAGAAACTAAGACGTCTATAATAAATTTTGGTGGTAGAAGTTGTTTCCTGCGGGATGACGTAAAAAAAAAAGAGTAGCTTAATAGCCTTTTAAATGTAGGTATCTAACATGTAGGTATCAAACTTCAATATATATATTTTTGTTCACTAGCGCATGTGTTCTTTAGATATAGGATTCCCATTGCGCTCTGATCTAAGGAAAGATGCCCTGCTGGGCTAGTTAGTGTGCGATTGTCATGAAGGATGCTCTGGTCCTAAACACTTCCAGAGTAGCACAACACTACCTGTTACTTTTGTCTGTCTTGTGTTTCTTTCTCATTGTGTCTCTCTTCGCCGAGTATTCTTTTTGGTGATGTAGTGCCTTTGGGGAAGCCTTTCTTTTTCTTTGCTCAGTTTTCTGACCTTGGTTTGCCGCTTGCTTCTCATGTGTGCAGCGTAACTCGGTGGCGCCTCCCTGGGGGTCGGGGCCATGATCGAAGTTGGCGGGGAGTCCAATGGAGAGCAGCCGGGCAATGACCATGAGTCTTTACAGTCGACTACCCCCGCCGTCGCCAGTCTCCTGCAGGCCACCCAGGCTTCGGGGGACCTCCTCGCTCACTCCAGGGCCCCTCAGGTGAGCAAGAAGAAAAGGGGATTTACGCAGATGCAACCAGAACTGAAGTGTTATTGGATCTAACTGCCATTGCATCTAACCACTCAGAATGAAAGTGGAAATCAGACTAGGACTATGTAATGATTGTATTCCAACTCTTGCCTTCTGTACATTGTCAGTGGTTTGAACTCTGCCTACATTATCAAGGGAATCGGCCAGTTTTGAGTGGTGTGAGTGAGGAAAAGGATTTGCTACATGATACTGACCAGGGGGTCTAAAGACTACGTATCCAACTGCAATCATAGCGGGTGGCATATAGTTGTATGATAATGGCGTGCTTTCTAACACCCAGAAGCATGCAACTTATCATACTGTTGTTTTCCTATCTAAAGTGCCCTCTCCAGCTATGTTCTTGGTTTAATGTGCATAATTTCACATAAGCTTTTAATTTCTGATCTCATTGTATGTCCTAAGTAGCATTGAACATGGCAAGTTTGGGAGGCCTAAGGCAGATTGATCGGCTTGTGTAAGAGCCTGAAGCAGACGTTTGTCTGCTTCATGCTCTTGGACAAGTTGAATGCCAGGTAGCCTGGTTTCATAGCTTACTGAAGCTGATCAGCATCTCTTAGAATTGCTTGCAGTAATTTAGTAAATTTATCTCTTATGCCTTTTTTGTTACACATCCTTTTGGCAGTATTGTTTCAGAATTCGTGGCATTTGAACTACTGTGATATCTCTTTCTTTGCTTTTATCTTCCATACTGTCCCTTTCTTTCATGATTGCTTCAATGCCACTCTGCTGGCTGGCTTCTTGTCCGGTAAATTCAGTCTCTTCGAAATCTTATGTTTTTAAGGCTGTGTTCTTCATTTTATTACCATGATGGGTTACCTTATATTGCCCACAAATGGAGCTTAGTTGTGGATTATAAATACCAGGAGTATGCATGGTCTGTTGGCCCACTCTCTCTATCGTGACACTGCCCTTGTGAAATAAAAGTGCAACTCTTTCATTTTCTTAGATTGATAAAAGCATGGTAGACATATGTTGAGTGTAAACCTTGTGCTTATATTTTCACTGAGAAAAGTGTAGCTGGAACAGATATGAAATATGTTACCATTTTCTGCAAATACATTCTGCCTTCAGGTAGTGCCTTTTCAATTGGTGGTGAGGGACTCAGTTATGTGAGCTCAACTCATTCATTGACATTTCAACTTGGTGCATTGAGAATCAGCTTCCACCATCAGATTGCACTGTTTTGTCTTACAGTTCCTTTGAAAGGGTTAGGTTTAGGCTTTTCAGGGGATGGCCTGACATCTAAGCAGCCACACATTTGACTCAACATGGTGACATTATCTGTGTGTGTGCGAAAGTCTGTGATCACATCAATGTACTATCAGCGTCAAATGAATCATGAACAGTGGAGCGTGTGGCCCGAGCATAAGTGAAGGTAGAGAGCGCGCCGTCCAGTCATCACCACTGACAATTGCGCATATCCGGTTTGGCCGCACGGCGCTTGTTTGGGAGTCAAACGGTCAAAGGCGCTCAGTACGCCCACGTCGGCCACCGTCGCGGCTGCCAGCGATAGCGCACTGCGCAAGTTTGCCAATTGCGCACAAGCCGCAAACCGCATGAGCGAATCTACAACGATGACGATGCAAACTGCACAACGCACACCAGCACACCGCTGTTCGCGCCGGTGCACTTGTGGTTTCGGCAAATTGTGCGACAATACTCGCCATAAACTGGAAACTTCAGCTTCTATTTTGTTTCTTTTTTCTCCCTTTCAGTTGTAAGAACCAGAATAGAAGCGAAAATATTTCACTATTGGGGGATCGCGTGGTGCGGCCAAAGCTGATGTGCATGCCTGTCAATGGTGATGAATGGACGGCGCGAACTATACCTTCACTTGTGCTTGGGCCACGCGCTCCTCTGTTCACGTTTCATTCGACGCTGATAGTACAAAGGCAATAGATGCTGCCAACATTTCATAAGCACATATACTGTTTGTGTGCTACTGAATAAGCATTACACATACAGCTATTTTCTGCCAATTGTGGGGTCTCGTATCAGAAAAAAAAAATCAATGATTAAAAATTCAGTGTATTTCTTACTGTGCCTGCAACATTTTGCTGTGCTAAATCGTGTTTAGAAATTAGCCTTGCAATGATCGTCGTCAGTGGCTTCACAAAAGCTGCTAAATATGCTACAACAGAGATACCTAATTCTAAAGATGATGGAAACATTGAGTCATTCCTTGAATAGGCCCTAACAAGAGTGGTAACCCTAGCCTGGCCTCTATGCTAAAGAAAGAGCCATGGTTTCTGACTGCTTCAATTGACAATAATTGTTTTTTTTTCTTGCTTACCCATGTGTATACTGGTTGGAGACCATAAAAAAAAAAGTAATTTCAGCAAAATTAGTCTCTGCAAACTATCCGGAAGAAATTAATATTTTATGCTCAAATTTGGGTTTGCAGGACTGTATTCACAGTGTGTGCTATAGTCGGGAAAATACAATAGCCACCCTGTTGTGACACCATTCCTGGGTGTGCTGAAGGTGAGCTTGTTGTGTGTGACGGCACTTGTGGCTCAACGCAGGTGCGCAGCATGGTCTCATCTGCGGAGGCCTCGGCCCTCGAGGTGGCCACCACGGTTGCTGTGGTGACCAGCTCGGATGTGTCCCTAACTGGGTCACCCACCTCGTCCTCCTATCAGCACTACTTGGCCCCGGCTACAGTGTCCATAGGAGGCCATATCCAGAACATCACCATTCCGGCGCAGGTCTCTGGTAGGCCTCGTGTTTGCCATTGGAATTAGCTCCTTGTACAATTGAGAAATGAAAAAACCTGGTGATGTTCACAAAGAAAAAGAGGAAAGCAAGCGGCTTGCGAAAAATACTTTGTGTACTTAAGATGAGGACAAAGACGCAGGGCATACACAGACTCTAAAAGAGCGTTAGCAAGAATTTGCTTCTGCAGAACTCCAGCTTAGTTCGGGCCTTTAGGACTGGCCCCAAATGTTGTTACTTGTTCTTTTCTTTCCATATCAGTGAGTTTGATCTGAGGCATTGTGCACTGTGTGTTGTGGCATAGACTTAAGATACCTAATCAAACGAGTACTCTGCACATGTTTTGAGCTATGCCTGCTTAAAGAAGTGTAGCATATTGCTTTGCAACTTTTAAGATCAGCATTCATCTGAATTTCAAGTGTTGATTTACCCTGCTTGTGATGAACCCTCATCCAGATATTGTCCAGGCCTCGTTTAGCCATTGAAAGTGGCAACTCTTTCTGCCAGTGTTTTAAGGACTCGTAAAGTTAGTAAGGTTAGGTTTAATAAAGTTTTATTCCTGAGCCATCAAGCGGAGTTTGTTCAACCAAACTTTAGTAATGGGACACAGCTGGTTCTTGCTGTCACATTCACATTTCCAGTTTTTTTTTTGTTCGCTTGTGTTTAGTGTGGCTGCGTCTTTTTTTCCCTTGTGCAGTGACGAGTCCTGGTGTAGCTGTAGCTGCCGCCAGCCCCTCCCAGAACCTGGCGCGCATCCTAGCGGCTGCAAGCCAGCAGGGCTACTCTTCTCCACCTGCCCCTGGGACCAGCAGGGCAGTGACCACGGTGTCTGGGCTGCTGAGCTCATCCAGCCGGCTTGCTGCCACCAGCCCAGCTGCACTGCTGGCTACCACACAGCCTCCTGCCCAACAGCAGGCCATCGTCATGGACACCCTGACGCAGGACGAACAACAGCGCCTGCTCTCGTACAGTAGCCTCATGGCCAGCCCCTCGCCCCCTCGAACTCTCCAGCGGTCGCCGACTACGACGACAAACGCGCTGCCCCCTCAGTTTGTGGTGCCCCCCAAACAGAGTACTACGAACGTGCTCCCTGTGCCCCCTCCGCCCCCTCCCCCCGCATCGTCCCCGACGGCATCCACGAGTGGTGTGGCAGTGTCCGGACCTACTAGGCCTGGCGGCCTCCTCCAGCTGGTGGGCGTTGAGTCGCCACGTGCGGCCAAGCGCATCAAGCTGGAGGAGCAGCCGCCAGCCAATGAGGAAGTGGCCGCCATGCGGCAGCGGGTGTATGAGCACCGGTGGCGGGAGCTCCAGCGCAACAAGGAACGCTATGTGGAACACCTGACAGAGCTGTTTTTCCTCCAGAATGGGGGCAACATGATGGACTACTTCGCGTGGAAGCGGCGGCCAACACCCCAGCTGTTGGCGTTGCTTCGTGCGCACGCGCTCGACAGTGAGGACGAAGAGGACCCTGCTCGGTTGTTAGATACACGGCCGCCGAGCGTGTTACTAGCAGCGACGGCCTCCTCGGCTGCCGCGGCGACGACAGCCGCGGCGGCTGCCGCCGCTGCCGTAGTTACCACCACTGTTATTGCTGGCATGCTGTCGAGTTCATCCTTGATGGCAATGCCTGCAGCGACTTCGGTGACGACAGTGTCAACGGCGGACGCTGCAATGGCAACGGCTACTACGCTTTCTGCCATTGCCAGTCAGCTTGCCGCATCTCCTGGTGAGTGCCAGCTATGAAAGTGCACTGTCAGTAAGCCTTTTGCGGCTTTTGCCTGTGTTGGAAAATAGAATTTCTCCCATCTTTTGATGAAGTACGTGCTTGCAGCGGGGGAGTGCAATGAAAAAAAGGTGTGATGGTCCAGAGCATATTGAAAGCCTGCTTCTGCAATACATGCCTGCAAGGGCTCATATGTGCAAGAGCAGGTTTGTTGGGTGTCCATGCACCTTAGGACCCTTCGAAATTCAGTGCATTTTGTTCCCATTAGAAGCTTGGTGTCATGTCTGGATGGCCTGCTGGTGAAGCAGTGCACTGACATGCTACTTGCACGGGTCGTGGTGCACATGAATGAATTAGTGTACTATGCCCACGCGTCATATTTGAATCCCATAGCTATAGGCGATGTCGTAATCATAAAATAGCTTATATTTGTTGTTTATAGAAGAATCTTAGCCAGATTTTTGCATACCTTGTGTACTTTGATGTGTGGATTCCAAAAATGTATTTTTGACCTAAGATAGATACAGTACCCAATATACCATAGAAACTGGGATTGTTTGTTTGGAGGAAAATTAGCACCTAGACAAAGAAGCCGAATGCATTGGTTAGGATATTGAAATAATCTAGGAACTCTAAAGTGTGCGAGAAGGTATAAACGAGTGTCATAGGTAAATTTGAACTAGAGTGAGAGCCGATGAAAGTTGCCTGCAAAAAAATGCTATCTTGACATGTGAAACATGACTAATTTTTCGAAAAACAAAATTCCTAAGAAAATATTTTGCCAAAGTTAGGGTTAGTGCACACTCCAAGCATTTATCTTTTTGGTAAAGAAATAATTATTACGATAGCCAAAACATAACAGAGGCTATTTTCTCTCCAAAAAATTGCAAGTGTGTCAAAATTGTTTTTAGAAACCCATGAAAAACACTTATAAGCCTTTTTATTAGGACATGACATACAAATTCTTACAGAAATGAAGGGTTTTAGAATCCTATAAAATGAATCTTATGATTAAGGCTTTTGGAGATGCAAAAGTGACAAAACTGAAAATATGTCCCTTGGGCGAATTTTCGGTCTTTAAGATCGGCCTCCCCCCCTTACACTAGTTTTGTTGGAGCAGTACCCTTGGTTTAACTAATTTTGCATTGCAGTCTTGATTTAACAAAGCCTTTGCCCATCACGTACACTCCGAGGCAAAAAGTGACATTCCCACTAAGCCTCGAGACGTAGCCGTGAGTTAAAAGTTTCAATCTGCTGTAGTTTGTGTGACGTACTTACATAGTGGTCAATTAAATTGCTCCTTAAAGTTACACTAAAGAGAAAAATAATTTCACCGGTCTCAGTAAGCTGTCCTCCTACAGTGCCAAAAAGGACACTCTTACCGTGAGAGAGGTCATGATAAGCCGGAAAGAGACGGGTGGCGATGCTGCCTTGCAATTACCGCACCAGAGGCGAAATTGCACAAGCATCTTGCTTTGCGAGCGTTCGCATTGCCTCCTGCGTCAGTGAGTAGGCTTTATTCAATTTGCGCTCTTGCCTTGCCGGGCTGACGGCCTTCGGTGAAAGCTTGGTGCCTGCGAATCATGAACTTGCAAGTGACCATTAGGAAAGCGAGGTGCTTGTGGGATCTTGCCCCAGCTCGCGTGACAAGCTTCCCATGACATCATGAATTTTGACAGTGTCTGCTCGGCCGTAATAAATATTTATCAGTGAAGATTGACTGTATTGTATTTTAAGAGAGGCAAAAATGGAAGCTTGCAAGTTTCAGAAACTTTTACCGAGTTGCCGCCACTAAAATGTGCAAAAAAAAAAAAGCCCTGCTTTGAATGAAATTTCTGGTGTCACACTGATGTGATGCTACTGGTGCTGTGGTGTAGGTGCAAAATTAAAAAAACAGAGCTTTGGCCTTTATTTTCACTTCAAGTAGACAGCCTTCTACTGCAAAATTGATGAAAGTAGGCTTTCAAAAGAATGTGTCAACTGCTTCAGTGTTTCGGAGCAGAAAGCTACATTTGTTGCAGAACCCACGTTTCAGAAACATAATTTTGCTGACAGGCCACCATGTCTTGTCTGTTTCCTATCTGATTACAGGGAACCAAAATTGAATGCAGAGAGCAGATTTACAGCTGTGGAGGTGAAAAGGCAGTGTCCAATGGCCAAGTTTGCTGGTGTCACTTGTGCATCTTAACGGCCTTCAAAGTGATAGATTTATTGACTCAATGGGCGAAGTTAGTTATGCTAGTTTGTGGTGTTGCGCAGAACATTGATGGGCACCCTTATGAAAAGTGCACTTACATCATTTTCGGCATCAGGTTACCTAAGAATTTGGTTACAATCACTGTGCGTGAAACTAGGTTGCACCTGCCTTCTGTATGCCTGTGCTCGAAAACGGCTCCTGAGAGATGCTGATTAAAAAAAAAAGTTTATCCTTGTCATGATGCCAATGAAATAAACACCTGTAACTGGTCTGATGCATCTATACCATAACTGTGAACTCCAGAATTTTTGTTTAGTTTCTTATATTTGGGCTCATTTTATGATTTTACGAATGGCGCACCAAGTTTTATGAAAAGTAAATTCTGTTGATGAGAAAGCTAGCTCAGTGGTCTCTAAACCATTTTTGTTAAAAGTATTCAGATGATAAAAGGACGTCAGAGGTGGGCTTGGCTTCGAGCAAGTTTGTACAGGGAGGTTCCTGAAGTAGCTGAATCGGCAACAGTGAAGTTGCTAAAAAAAAAAATCACCGAGTCCTAAAAACAGTGTGGTGCTTGTTAGTCTTTGCTGTTTCGTGTTTGTGGCTGCTCGTGTGCTGCGCTGAAAAGTAAATCATCGTTAATTTAAAGGTGTGCGAATAACACAAACGGCATGACCTCAAGGCAAGCTTTAGAAAGATGCGGCCTGTTCCTCCTCTTCGCCCCCACCCACTTCAATGTAGTGTCTGGACAGTCCTTACAAGTTTTAAAATTAATGTGTTGGCAGGCGTGACCTATACAAGTTTGGTACCAAGTTTGAAAGTGATGTATTTACCACTTCATTCTTAGGTTGCAACTGACTGTAGCAGGCCTTACCTCTTTCCCTACCATGGGGAAAATAGGTGTTCTTTGTAGATTACAGCAGACCTTATTTTCTAATGAAACTACGGGACAGAATATTTTATGTAATGCATAAACAAAAAGCAGAGTAAATTCACTTTTCACGCATAAAAGTTTCATTACGGATATATATGTCATAAAAGAAGATATAAAATTGCCAGAATCAAAATTGTGGGATAACATTCAAGAAAGTTTGTAAAGACACATCTTTTATCTGTTAAGAAAGATATGTAACAAGAAGAATGACATGCAAGATGTATTGCTGTCTGATAGGCACTAGCTCCAAAAAAAATAAGCATTTTTCATTGAACAGGTATTCCACCACAAAAATTTAACTGCAAGTACTACAGTTGGGCATGCCGATGTTCCGGGCTGGTTTGCATTGTCGTCGCTCTCGGTGTCTAAGTTTGACGAAAAGGCAGCATCCTCATAGGAGCTGCTGCTCGATCCCATGATAAAATGAGCCACAGATGCAGCTGAATCGAAAGATCTGCGATGTCTCGAAGCACGCACGCCGCTCCCGGAGGCAGCCATTTTTGCTTCCTACTTTGACAATCGCAAAACTTCGGAGTGCATTCAAAGATCACCACACTGCCTCTTGGAAAAACATAGAACTGCTTAGAAAATAAAAATATAGCTGTCCTCCTTCACGTTCGATGGCAAAGTGTGTCCATGAGCGGCACGGAATGTCTCGAAAGTGGCGTTTCAAACCATTGTTAGTGGGCTAGTGATTCACAGTGGCGTGGTATGGAAAGAGTTAAGCAGTTATTCAAAGGAAAGTATAAAGAAAATAGTTAATTTAAAGAATGATTAGTTCCCAAGCATTGACAAGCATTGATGTTCTGCTATGACTAAAACGCTCAAACCAGCAGTCTCAATGTTGCCATAGTACTGCCTGAGCACTACACATGGCCAATAACTTAAGGGTTACAAACAAAACTTGGTACTAAGACGAAGGAAGAAGATAAAAACTTGTACTGCTATCTTTGTCCTTCGTCTTAGTGCTGTGTTTGTTACCGTGAATCTGATCCAACGAGCTCAATTGGTAGTCTTAAGTTAAATGTTCAATTACGCCAGCATGTGTCATGTGAGGGTTGTGGAAATCGAATGTTTTTGATGCTTTGTAGTTTAACAGATAGCCACGAGAGTGCGCTACTGCTGCTGCTGTCCATATCACTGGTATTTCGTAAAGTGCAGTAAAAATATGGACGTGCCAAAACTCTATATTTCTTTAGTTCTCTACTTGAGAATCATAACTGATTAGCAGAAGTGCACATTCCTCCGGTCCATACAACATGCCATGAAAAATGGTAGCCCTAATGCTGCTCGTGAATGGTGTTTGCTGTTACAATGCATATTTAAACAAACATGCAGAAAAAAAAGAAAGAAAGGAAGAATGTGTCAAAACGGCCAGTCTTTGTTTTGTGAAGAAGTGAGGCAGTGAACTGAGCAGCTAGTTACTTTATTTGCATATTTTGCTTTTAGATATATGGACAAATCTTTGTCCACACTTGCTGCTCTTTCCTACTGGCACCACGTTAGCTATTGCTCAAGATACAACTGCGGTGACACCACCATTCTTTCTCGCTTGTTCTTTGTGGTTTATGTCAGGTTAAGTTTGATTGATTGATTATTGCCTTGTTGCTTGAAGAAAACACATATTGCAGTTAAACCTTACTGTATGGGAGCTCAGAAAAGCCGAAATAAATTTGACACAATTGGCTTGCGCTGGGGAAAATTTGTGGGCGACAAAAAATTGAAACAGATATCTAGTGTGAAATAGTGACTTTATGCGTGCGTGTTTTCTTACAGTACATTTATTGACTTAGAAGGCAAACTGCCTTGTGATGTGCTGTCTTGACGATGTTTGGAATTGGTGAGACTGCAATTCGTGCACACGAATTTATACAGCTATGCTAGCTTGAGTGTTCAGCTCTTGAGCAAATTCCAGGTGCAGAGCATTGTTTTTATGTGAAAAATGGCATCTTGACCACAAGTTTTTTGGACAACTACATCTAGCCTCAGAATCTGGCATTCTCTCGCTTAAGGGCCCTGAAACACTTTTTGAACGTATTAAGAAATCGTTGTGATTTGTCGTAAAGGCTATTGTGAACATGTGAGCCAAATATTACTGCATTGCATATAGCAGGAAATTTATAATCTTGTGTCGGAAACATAAAAATATCGCTTGCCCTCACTTCTGCAATTTGGTTATGCAGCATCATTGCAAGCAGCTGGACCCACCAACGCTGTTTACTGATCTCGTGATCGCGAGAATATTTTCAGTAATACAAATATTGCTCATTTAGCTAAACAAATGAAAAATATACGTGTTTGCGATCTCGAAGTCACAGAGAAACCATTTCATCTTTGCACTGCTGGTTTGCACATGACATTTGTGTGTTGCTGTGTCTGTGAGGCGGTGCAGTCTAATAGTGATGTCATTCTGCAATTAGTTGGAAAAGTGTTTCAGCACCCCTTTAACATGGCTTGTTTTAATTTAGGGGTTCAGAACATGTGTGTCTCAACATCATGACAACTGCCTAGAAGTGACAAATGCCCCAATGCCAAGCTTGTGCTATCAGGGACGCCATAGTGTATAGGATAGTCAAAGTAATTGTAGAGCTAATTTGAGGATAAATAAAGAGCTGCTTGCTTGAAATTGCCTTTGATGCTGTCTGTAACCTCATCAATAGAGAATTGAGTGTATTTTTCGGTAAGCTTGACCTTGAATCTGGAACTGGACAGGTATAACGTAGGGATTTCTTCCACTTGATTCTGTTCTCTTCTTATTCCTCATAAATAGAAGCAAGATAGCTGCCCAGAACCCCCACAAAGCATGAAAAGGAATAGAATTGGAAGATGAGTATTACATTATCCTTGTCCTGGAACTGTTATCGGGTCTTGACCTAGTGGTGGCTCTTGCTTTAAGAGTAGTCCCTATTTTTGTAAAATTCTTGATTGGGATGTTTGGCGATGACATCAGCTGTTTCTTGTGTGTATTTTCCTGCTACATGTAAGCAGGCATTTGTGTGACTATCCAAAGCAGACAGTCACTTATCAGCGCTGCCTCTGGCCCTGTACATGCAGGTCAGCCTTCGGTTCCTGCCACGCCACCTTCCTCTGTGCCTTCCCCTGGCCCCAAGGGTCTGGCCGACCCCTGTTCCTCCGCCTCCTCCTCTAGTCAACAAACACCAGCCTCTGCCGTCCTGCGGCCTCCTTCACCTCTGCGTGTGCCGGCCGTCGCAACCCCGACGACAGGTGGAAGCTCACCGTCGAAGGGGGGCGCCCTGCGGCAACCACCATCCGCAGCAGCTGGCGCTGCAGCGCCTGCTACGCCCGCGACTCCAGCGGGGGCGGCAGCCTCCGGCTCCTCTGCTTCCCCACTGACCCTGCCGACATCACGTCTCACCACAAGGCAGCACTCCATATCGGCCGTCTACGACTCGTCCATCGGCTCCCAGGAAGAGATCGTGGAGCGGGCCAAGCAGGAGGCGTACGTGATGCAGCGCATCGCGGAGTTGCGCAAGGATGGCATGTGGTCGGCGCGCCGGCTACCCAAGGTGCAGGAGCCCCCGCGGGCCAAGGCCCACTGGGACTACCTGCTCGAGGAGATGGTGTGGCTCGCCACCGACTTTGCCCAGGAGCGCAAGTGGAAGAAGGCTGCGGCTAAGAAGTGCGCCCGCATGGTCCTCCGCTACCACCAGGAGCGCGAGCAGCGTGCTGAACGAGCAGAGCGTGAGGAGCTGCAGCGGCTGCGGCGGGTTGCCGCCCAGGTGGCTAAGGAGATCAAGCTGTTCTGGACCAACATCGAGAAGCTGGTGGAGTTCAAGCAGCAGACGCGCCTCGAGGAGAAGCGCAAGAAAGCGCTTGACCTGCACCTCAATTTTATCATGGACCAGACGGAGAAGTACTCATCGTGGCTGCGAGAAGGCATGGGGGCCACAAACAAAGACAGCACTGAGGCCTCCGAGGCGACCACACCCGCCCAGGCGCCTGCCAGTCCTGCTCGGTCGGGCTCCTCAAACGGTGAGGCGCAGCAGATGTGTCCCGTGCTTGGTCGTGTGTGGAAGTTGTGTTAACCTGAAAAAAATTTCCTGTCATTTTGTTTTCTTTTGTGAGAGATTCTAACCTAACCTTTTAAAATAATGTGTGAGGTTGAGCTGGGGGTCTGCTTTGTTCTCAACTGATTAGGCTTAGTGAGCAGAGCTGAACGTCTTGATAGAACCTAATCTTTTAAAATAATGTGTGAGGTTGAGCTGGGGGTCTGCTTTGTTCTCAACTGATTAGGCTTAGTGAGCAGAGCTGAACGTCCTGATAGAAGCTTGTAGGCAGGCACACCTAACCTTTTGCCACTTTTGCGTACTAGTATTTAAGTGCTGTCATAGGAGCAGTATGGAAATGATGTAATTCAGTGCATGAGCTACTTTGTGTTAGATATGGACTCATGCAAAACTGCGATAACATTGCTGAAAATGATAAACTTGGATGGTACTGATGCTTTCAAAAGTGTTATGCCACATCCACAGTCCAGTTTCCGAAGTATTAGTAATATACATTCTCTGCCCTGAAACGGGCATCATAATGTGTGAGTTTTAGTTCATTGTTTTTTATCCAACAATTTGGTTTAGATTTGCGCTCTTTTTTTTGTAAGCTAGTTCTCATATCTATCTGTGAGTACTCAGTGGTGGAACAGGCTGTGCCAATTGTGTGAAACTGTGCAAAGAGCTGTCCTTTGCACTATCCTGCTCAAAACATCACATCTGACCAAACCTGATCAAGACATCAATAGTGGAAAATTGCATCATGCTTGCGCCAATTTAAGCATGAAAACGAGAGCCTCCTTCCGTTGATGAAAACCAAAACCAAAGCCTAAAGCACGTCGTACTCATCGTCATCCTTGTGGAAGTTAATGAAGTGGCCATAACCACAGATATAGCCGCTGCCGATGGTTCTCCATTCGCTGTTTTCACACTTTTGTTGCAATTTTACCTGGCGGATGTTCCAATGATACTGTCGCTCTACATACTGTCTTTTGGTTTACGTTGCTTGTGCAGCACTTCGGTGTTCGTCTTATTAATGTGGTGTGGGGCTCACTCAAGGAAAATGTCATGTAATAAAAAGAAAAGGCCTCATATAATGTGCGGTCACACATTGTTTAGCATGGTTTCTGGCCGTGTGACTTTGAAGATATGTTGTTGTCGGTGTACTCTACCACTGACATTTAGCTTATGAGTAGGGTCCTTCCTTGCATCCCTGAATGATTGGAAAAACACATTCCGGGTTTGTTATTTTAATCAGCTTTCACGTGTTCCATGGCACAGCAATCCAGGAGAAATTGTGCACGTTGGGAGTAACCTACGGACGTCATGCCTATAGCTTTGGTTTAGCTGCACACCTGCCAAGTTGTGTTTTTGTTGACATGCCCTAGTCTGCAAACATTTTTGTTCTAGCCCACTAGAAGGGTGCCGAACGTACGCCTGTTGCTTTAGTCGAAATGTCAAAGTGGCTTCATAGCATGATATACACTGTGGGGACACGCGACTCTCACACATCCCCCTCATACCTTCCGTATGCTGTAATCCGGCTTCACCGTGTGGCTTTGCGGCAGCGGTCGCTGTGCCTGCAGGGTAGTACGAGAGATGGTGCGTGTGTTGCTGTGCTAACGCCACCTAACGACAGGGTTACTTGGGCTCGAAAAGAAGGCTCTTCCTCTTCTTTAGCGAGGTCGGCAAGCGGCGCAGACGTTTCGCGCGTGCACCGATCCATGCTTCTGCGAGAGCGTCTCGTGGAATGGGTGATACGATTGTTCGATTGCGCCACCATTTGCGTGACCGTACGCGCGAACGACCAGGCGTTGGTGTTCAGCACGGGGCGAGCATATTCACTTATTATCCAGTCGTGGCGAGTCGGACTTCTGTGATGTGCCGCGCGCCCATCGGCATGTCTTGTGGACAGCAACTCGGCTAGCAGGCGTTGATCTATGAAAGGTGTAATAATGGTCCTTGTGATTGTTTGCACCACTGTGTTGTTGTTCCTTTGTCCCAAGAGCATGGGTGAGAACTCCACAACACACACGGAAAGTCATTTTATTAAAAATTAATGAAACTAGTTTTGGTAATTTGCCCAATGCCTCACTGATGCTCATAATGCCAGCTCCGCTATATTTATTGACTATTTCAATTAAAATTGTGACTATATGTGGCATATAGATACAGGCAAGTTATAAAACAAATGCATTCAGTACAATATCCGACTGTGCCAAGTCGGATTTCTGTCTGCGCCTTACACTTGTGCGAAAAGGTCAAATGGCATTTTCACCCCCGAGCACATGTGATGTTCTTTGCTGGAAAGGAGGTTTTCTTTCCATACTGGCTTGCACATTGTAGATGCACCTTGTAGGGACATGTGGAACAGCATCCTGCTTTTGCAACATATAGAGCAGCATGTATATAACACTCAGTATGTTTGCTTCTCGACTTTTTAGTCGTACTAAAACTTTGTTTTGATGGAGTATGCAGGTAAAAAATGGAGTGAAGTTCAGGAAAGAAACAGGATGTCACATACCTGGAAAGAGGAATTACGCTCAGGTGGATGACAATTCATTTTCACGAGAATTTATCCACCTTGCTGATGGTAACTGAGCTGCTATGGGGAGTGAAATTATTGCTGTGATAAATACTGTATGTACTTGACTCATAGAAGAACTGCACCCCCAACTTTCGAACCTGAAATTCAAAAAAGAAAATTCGAAGATGCTGACGAGACGAATGAAGAGAGTGTCGCAGCAGCTTGCGTGCATGCTCTTGGATTCTGAGTGCATGATATGCACTGTTGTTGGACACTGTTGTGAAAAGAGTTGACATCACAGCCATGTCCAACTCCACGGGGAGGGGGATTGAGGAATAGTGAGTACACTGCCAAACAGAACCTGAGCAACGGTGTATTAAATATGGCCACAAAAACTGGAGTGAAATGGCCCTCCCCACTGCCGTTTTTTTTTTGCTGTGGCAAGAAAATAAGTGCGGCTCTTGCAAAAGCAGAACGGGTACACGTGCTTAATAGCTTTTTTTATTTTTTTTTTATTATTTAAGAAATGTTCATTTTAAAAGGAATTCGTTCATGAACGTTACTCCCTGATTGCACAAATGGACATCTCTGTTCCTTCTGCAGATTGTCTGAGCTGTGCTAAGAGTACAAAATAATTATATGGTCACGGTGAAAATGCATGAGGCTATGACAAATTCTGCAACATTTGTGCATGCTGAATATATTTTTAGAAGTATGTGTTTATGTTTCTTTAAGGTTTGAAAGCATGAAATTCATGCCTGTGGCATACCACGATTTGCAAGTCAGTGGACAAATAGGTGTACAATGTCTGAACGATTGTAGGTGTCATTCCTAAAGTTATTGTTTAATAGTGTAGCAGCATGTTTCTTTACTACATATGCTTGTCTGTTATCAAAATGAGTTGGGTGTCATTAACAAGCACTATCTCTAATTTGTGGGGGGTACCTTCTTACTGCAATAGCCATTACAGGCTCATTTCCTTGCTTTTTAGGCGGCATCTATGGCTGGTATTGCACAAATATTACGGAAAATGCATGAGAAACTTGTAAGGTTTTTTTAGGGTTTGACTTGAGGTTGTCTTTTGGAGTGCCAAGGAGGTTGAGATCATAACCACAACAGGAAGATAGCTCGAATGGCCGGTTTGAACCCACAAGGATACTTGGTAGGAAACATTAGTAGATATCTATAAGCTGAAATAAATACACAGTAGCCGACCGATTTTCCGGACCTCGCGGGGACCGAAAAGTAGCCAGAAAAATCTAACAGTCCACTTGTTTTAAGGTAAACGCGATGATATGAGTGATCTGTCCTTGTTTATTTGCTGTTTTTCTTTGCCTATGAAAGTGTTCATTGTGGGCTGCTTGTCCCTCTTTGCTCAGATGAAGACTTCCAGCCGGATGCAAGCGACTCGGATGATGAAGAGACGATAGACCGCGAGGAGACAACGGCACCAACAGACCAAGAAGAGCAGAGTCGAGAGCTGGAGCTGCTCCAGAAAGAGAGTGAGCTGCCCATTGAGCAGCTGCTGGACTCGCTACCACCGGAAATTCTGGAGAGGCCAGCCTCGCCTCTTCCGCACACTAATGGCGGGGGCAACCACAAAGCTGACGAGGAGGAAGATGACGGCGGAAGCTCTGAACGATCGGGAAGCCCCATCGACGTGAGTGCTGGTTTGCCTTGGTGGTGGCAGTAGCCTCAGAATGTATTGCTTTAAAGGGACACTAACGAGCAATGCTTAAACGGTTTATTTGATTCTCGGTTTTATGTGCCAAAACCACGATCTCATCGTGATGCACACTGTAGTGGGGGATCCCGAATTAATTTTGACCCTTCTTGGGTCAATTCACACGATGGGACGGATCGCCGATTTAGCCTGCAGATGATCGAGACGTGGTGGAGCTGCAGCAGATCGTGTTGCTAGCCGTTTGCCTGCATCTTCATTGTGTATGGCGTGATTTCGTGGCTCTGAGATACTGTATTTACACGATTGTAAGTCGACCACTTTTTTAAAATTTGAAAGTCTGAAGTTGGGGGGCCGACTTACAGTCAAAACCAAAACATGGCCAAACCAAAAGCGAGACCAACGGGAGCTGATCCCGCATGTTAGTTCGCTTTTCTGAAGGGTTTTTCAACATTTTTGAGAGTTTTACACTGCACACAACACTCGTGGTTAGGGTGTCGATAGTTGATGGAAGCGCCGCTGTTCTCATTTGCGGCGGCACCCTCAGAACGGTGGCGCTTGCAAGGAGTATCGGTAGTTCATGGAAGAGCAGACATCGCTCGCGGGTTTCTCTTTCTCTGTTGAAAGGCATCGGCATTAGTTTGACGCGTTCCATTTGACTGCCGGCTACATGCTACTTCCATGCTTCCCCAGTCGTCATGAGTGCTCCAGGCCCACTAATCTTTCGGCACTCGTTCACAGCAGCATTCAAGAGTGCTGCCGAAGAAACAAATCACTGCGCAGCGGGCCGCAATTTCGATGTTTCTGAACGGTTGGTGCGAGAGTGGCGACTGCAGCGAAGTGAAATTTTCACCTGTGACGGCAAGTGAGAAGTTTCCCACGTGCCGAAGTCTGGACGCTTTCTGGAGCTGTAGGCTAACTTGCGGCGTACGTCGCTGAAGTGCGTGATCGGTCCCTGCCAGTGAAGTGCGTCATGGTCATGAAACAAGTCCGCCGTGAGTACGAGTGGCTGGCGGCAGAAGACAACGAAATTACGCCAACCGGACCTGTCAAAAGAGCCTCCCTGACTGGTGTGTGTGGTTGGGTGCATTCGGCATGGGCTGCTATCCCACAAGATGTCGTGGTGCGGTTGTTTGCCAAATGTGAAATTTTGCTGGACGACGACGCGCTGTGGGATCGCAGCAATGATGGTGATGGAAGCACTAGTGAAGACGAGTATTCCACTCATCATGTCGGCTACTAATAAATTTTCGTTATCGAATGCGCCCTCGGGTATGCTCCTTCTTTGTTTTTTTTTTTTCCCTGTCACGTAATATTGGGGGGGGTTGACTTACATCCAAGTCGACTTACAATCGTGTAAATACAGTATGTCATGCTGATTTGGTGACGGAATCAGTAATCTGTCGAGCGAACGTTTTTGTGGCTGCCAGGGCTGGGATTGAACTCGCAACCTCGTGCTTAGCAGCACGATGCCTTAGCCACTAAGCTACTGCAGCAGATCAAACAAATTGATAACTCAGCGCAGGTGCGTCAATGTGAAGTTACAGATTGCAAGTTATTCATAGGGTTTCACTGGCGTTTCCCGTAGCTTGTGCAATTGATTTGTGTTGTTGAAGGGATACTACTAAAGAAGAACACACTCAGTTAGGTTGATAAAGTACTTTTTCGAAGCATTTTTAAAATTTCATAATAACAGTTCCATTACTAGAAAATAAAATAATGGCTTAACTTCCATTTTCAAAGGGACTGTGTACTAATTTTTATTGTACCCATTTTTTATTTATTGCAATGGGAAGCTTGCTGGTCAGAGCGTCCAATTGTACAGCGGTAACATGGAAAACGCTGTGGAACATTTTTTATCTGAATTTTTCAGTCAGGAGCGAGTATGTTTTGTGCTGAAAACATGCTAGAAACAGTAATAGGTGTGCGTGATAGTGGTTGTACGCCGGCATTGGTAACGAGCATCTGATGAGTGCTGCCCAAGCTGTAAGAAATTTATAGTTTGTTTATCAAGCTGATGTTCCTGTGGTTTCTTTTCCGAATGGTTGAATTATTTCTACATAAATAGCTACCTACTTTTGTGGTTTTTCCGACCAACTGGTTTGGTCATGTACAAGTCGAGGATCTTTTTTTTTACTTTGTGATACGTATAAAGTACAAATTGGTAGTAATATAACAACTGCATTAATAAACAATAAATATGCAGTAGCTAATAACAGCAGATTTATTAACAGCAATCTCATATATACTACATCCAGAATTTCAAGGTTTCATTGTTAGTTTGCACCACTTAACGTTTTTTGCAATTGCCTGTGCCCATTTACCTACTTAAGTTGCGAACAACATGCTCAATTCTATTACTATAGATCATGGTAATTTCCTTTCCACCAACGTCCCGCTACACGTTCTTGGCAGTTGTCCGTCTCTTAAATTACTTGCCCAAAGCCAAGTGTTGGTAGACATCTTGTGTGACATGAATTTCAAATTACTTATTCTACGGATGGGCGAATAGTGAATTTGAGATTCGAAGGGAATTCAAAGCGAATAGTAATTTGGACAAATAATCTTGAATGGAATAGTTCGAATAGTACCTTATTTACTCGAATCTAAAGTGAACTTCTATTCCGATAAAATAAGTTCAAAAAATTGCATGTGCGATAGAATCGAGTACGACCCTAAACCTGCGTTACCATATTGCCATTGGCATTTCAAGATGGCTGCTTCGTACACGCTTTGAGCCTAGCTGCCGTAGCTTTTCTCCATGTGCTGTAGTTTGTGTGCTTAGGTTAGTGCGCCGTCCATTTTCCCATTTTCTGTGTTTGCTCTGTCAGCATGGAAGTGCCGACTACGAAGACACGCAGTGCTGCAATTAAGAGGAAGCTTTAGCTTGGGTGCTCCTATCTAAATACATGTAAAAAGCGAATTCGTTTTTCTTGGTAACCGCTGCACCAAATTTGACGAGGTTTGTTGCAGTTAAAAGAAAAAAATTAAAATCTAGTGACTGTTGGTTTCGAGTTTCTTTATTTAGGTAGTACATTTTTCATTAATAATTGGCAAAATCGCAAATCTTCAAAAAACAAAACTGTCAAGTTTAGAACTCGAACTCAGCAATAAAAAAAAAAGGTTAACGAGAACCGCAGCTTCCACACTGCTTTTGTGCAAAGTAGAAACAGGATTTGCTGATTCATTCACTAACTAAAAGCATGATGTTGTAAACATGTCTTTACTGTTTCTTTTTTCTTTTTTGACCTCCTCAGTAATTCAACATTCCGTTCATTCGGACCTTTTCTTCGGTTCCTTGAAATTTGAATTAATGGGGTTTTACTGTAAAACTAATGCCGTTCATTGTATGACCTCATTTAGACTACTTGTTGGTCCGTTAGTCTCAGTTCTGGGAGATGCCATTCCTAACTGAACTACACTGTTCACACAACTCTTGCTTTGTGCAGGTGGAATCGACCAAGGCAGATGAGGAGGTGGACGGTGCGGACGAGGCGGATGGTGGAGACGACGACTTTCAGGTGGAGGACGAGGAAGATGACGAGGAGACCCTTGAAGAGCAGGAGGAGCAGGAGAAGACCGTAGACCACAAGGAGGAGCTGAAGGAGCTCATGATGGAAGGTGCGTGGGCTGCGGCCACTGTTTACCGTTGGTCTCCCTCCTAAAATTACCAGAGAAGAGTCTGTTGGTGTGATTGTCTGGTTATCATGGAAATGGCTGGTAGTAAATGGGGTTGTCCAATGTTTGTACTCGAGGCTTCAGGTGACCTTGTTGCGTTATTTATTACACTCTCTCTAACCAGATTTCTGAGCTGTTAAGTTTTTTCCCAATGCCTAAAGTCAATAAGTTTCTGTGAAAGTGAGTTATTGCAAATTGTTGTGTGTGCAGTGCAGTGAACCATTCCCCTCACAACCATATCAAAAAGAACGAAAAATGCAATCGTTCTAACAAATGAACCCTATATCTGGACTGCTGTAAAAAAAAAAAAAGCAAACGTACCTTCGTAACGTTGAGCCCGAATCTATCTGCACTCAAAAACTCCTCCATCGAAGCACCACCTGTTTCATCGACTGTAGCGACATGCTCCCAGAGCTCGGGAATGTCAGCGGCTTCCACCATGTTGGGTTTTACTATCATGTCAGGTTTTGCCCTGGTTCACCTAGCCTGGAAAATGGTGGAAATGATGGAAAAAGGTGCCTAATCCCTTTTCCATTGATAAGCATGGCCACTGGTTCCAGCCCTCATGATTGTGGTGATTCCCAGTTTTCAGAATTGTTTGTCGATATCATTGACGGCGCTAGATCAAAATTTACAGCTTCGTCTCAAGCAACACAGCCTTGCGCTTTATCAATGCCTTCGTCTACAAACTGGGCTGTCTGTTGCTTCAGGGCTGCTTCCGTGACGCATTTACGCACTCACTGTGAGAGAGAGATTGCAGAAAGGGTGGGCGTCACTGCTCCGCTACGCTTCTCACTGTTCTCTCTTTCTCTGGATGTGTATGGAGCACGATGCAGGATGCAGATGCGAAGCAGCTGGCGCATTCGTGTATTGTGCCACTCTGTGGCTTTCACAATCGGTGCTTGGCACAGTAATGATGGCAGACGCGAACTCTGAAAAGCAAACTTTTCTCCCTGTGTGTCTGTATCTCGTATCCCTGAAAGTGGTGAACTGAGAATGCGGCCCCTTCGCACAAACGTGTTCCGTGACACTGAATCCACACGTGATGCCTGTTGGGTGATACTCAAACTAGCTTTCTTGAAGCAAGGGATACATATTCTCATGCGACTGCTCCATCATGGCCACTTGTGTGGTAGCCAACACTGCGGCTGCCATCTCAAGTGCCATAAACAAGTGGGAAAATATGGATTTCTTAGTTTTTGCTGTACTTTTCTGACCATGCCACAGAGTATGCACTGTGCTAGGTACGCAAAAGCCGTCGTCACATCTTAGTAGAGACATGCAGTCGTGCCATTTAATATGGGTGATCAGCAAACAAGATGGTGGCCATGACATGTTTTCGGTGCACACAATTGCTTCTGGCACCTGGTTGTTGCAGATGAAAATGGGGTTGGCCCCTCAAGTGTGCTGTGAGGGCATTGAATTGAAGTGGGGAGAACGTACATTTGAGCACTTTTTGTACTACGTCTGTGCTTTTTGTTGATAATATGCGGGGTAGCATTCCTGCATATTTCATTAATGCGGGATTGCGGTTCAGCAGCATTTTGTTGTCAAGAGATGTACAGTGCATTAAATGCTATCGCCTTTGCCAGGAACACGAAAATATTTCGTTACCGCGAGAATTTCATTGAAATAGGACTTCGTTATTTTAGGTTTCAACTGTAATTTCAAGTGCACCATTCTTTCAATAAAACAAATAGCTTTATTTAATATTTGGCAATTTGCTTACATTTGCAACAATCGTCATTGGTTTCGGCATATATATATATATATATATATATATATATATATATATATATATATATATATATATATATATATATATATATATATATATGTATATTTACTGTCTTTCAGGAGAAATGCCACTGGATGCCTTGTATGAAAAGTATGGTGGTGCGTACGCCAGTGATGCTGAGGTGCCAAATGCTGGTGGGAGCTCTGGTGAAGAGGAGGAGGATGACGACGCTGCTGACAACGAAAGAGGCAAGTTGCCTGCTTTTCTTCATCGGGAGGGCTTGTGCCCTCTGAGGTTTGCAGCCAAACATACTACACTTGCACAAATTGATCTTTATTTTTTTTTCCCCTTCTGCATTTTTCAGCCTGAGAGTATGGTCACACTCTAACTTCGATGTAATGAACACATATATAATGAATTATCAGACATATAGAAATTAATCTAAAATGTTTCTCACTTATGTTGGTGTGTAATAAATACAGTAGAACGTCATTGATATGTTCCCATTACATACTTTTTCCTGGCTGCCAGGGCCTTTGTTTCACCCAGAAAAATAGTAAGATTGTATTGAAAATATTCATTTCAAGAACACTAGTTAGTTAAAATTAACAACCCTTCACCATGTCATCTCTCATAGCTCTAGTATTGCTTTGGGGTGATAAACCGCATGAATCAATCAATGGTGTATCTGTCGTTGGCCTTTGAGTGCTGCCATGCTTCTGATTGTGACAGACCAACTAACACGAACTGCTAATTTGTCAGCTAGTCTGATTTGGCTGCGGCGGTGTCTGTTGTTTGCAGATTCGGAAAACTCTGATGAAGAGATGGACGAGGAGGAAGAGGAGGAGGACATGGACACATCGAGCGAGGGGGAGGTGCAGGAAGACATTGGCATGGAGTACCTGATCAACCCTATGTCGGATGAAGTCGACTCCGAAGTGAAGGTGAGCCCCGGCCTTTTGCTTCTTCCTCAGGTTTGTAGCAGTTACAAAGGAGAAGGTCAATTTGGCTCTATGGTTGCTTAGTTTGCACTTCATATTGTTTACTTTCTGTGGTCTTATCAACTTGCTGGAAGGCAGTGAGGTAGCAACAATTTTGTACAGTCGACTTCCATTAATTCGGCCTTGACGGGGCCAGCAGCATTGTCCGAATTTATCCGGCAGGTCGAATTAATCAAGATGCAGAAGAAATGGCAAAGCACACTGCTGATTCATTTGTCTTTATTTGCCTGATTATAACAAGTCCCCAAACCAAACGTGTGCCTGCTTTCTGTGTGTCAAAAGTAGAAAGCAGTCAGGTTATTCTAAAGCCAGCGTCATTGCACAATTGTTGAGGTTAGCTTCGCCGTCGTGCAGCCATGTTTAGCAGTAAAGCATATGAAGGCTGCGATGGCAGTTTTGGTTTTGTATCCGATTTCACCGTGTAAACAATTTTCAGCTCAACTTTCCTGGAAAATAAAGAAAAAGGTATATATTAAAATCGGGTAAATTGTCAGCTATTGTTATTAATTGAAAATCTTCCCAGGGGAAGCAGAAATACATGGTTTTGATTGGAGATTGTCATATCCTTAAAGAATTCACTGTCCCCTAAGCTCCGCATAGAGATGCTTCCACTAAAGGGGCCGCTATTGAAGTCACAATAGGAGTCATGCGAATGCATGCTCATGGGCCAAGTTCTAATCATCCGGTTAAGGTCAATTTTAAAATCAAGGTAACGAAAGATTGGGCCTATATAAACGCGTGGGCGCTGGCTGGGACCTTTGGTCAGGCTTGAATAGTGAAAAATCAAATGAACCGCAGTCGAATTTGCGGAAATCTACCCTATTGTAGAGCACTGTAGCACTGGTTTTAAAAAGGCAGACGCAGAGAATGCAGATGCAAGAGGAACAGGAAATAGATAATTAAAACACCAGTTCTGTCTGTGTTTTTTTTTTACATTAACTTGTTTCAATTATGGAATCCAACTCACTCAGTTTTCTGTCATGGAAACTGGGAGCACTGTGTCTTTAACCCCCCCCCCCCCCCCCCCCCCACAGGAGCGTGTTGGGTTGGGTATGTTTGCAATATTGTGCAGGGCTGTGCTGTGCATGACCTCCTGTGCATCGGCATGTGTACTGGTCTAGTTGTGTTTGTTGTAGCCGTTTTCCCGTTCTTCATCATTGGCTCACGCGTGTTTGTGTAGGCGGAGAATGTGACTGAGGATGCATCGGGCAAGGGCCCCACCAAAGAAATCACCGACATTGCGGCCACTGCCCAGAGTTTCCAGCCCAAGGGGAACACCCTTTCCACCACGCAGGTGAGGGGCACTCCCTTTCTTGCAAAGCTCAACGGAGGTGTGCCAGTATGCTTAGGACTGCACTGCGAAATGCATCTCTGCATTAGCTGTATCTGTAAGCTAGCTACAGGTGGACCTAGCTGTAGTAGCATGTTCCTTTTTCATTCATTTTCATTTCCCCTTTCTTTTTTTACTACATTTGAATTGAATAGAGAAGTTAAGCATTTAACCCTTTAAGGGGGTACGCGGGGATCAGATCACGAAAATCTCCAAAAAGATCGATTTTTGGCAACGACGCGATTCGGTATCTGCAATGCCTTATCTACATTGTATCAAAATGGTTTGACTGAAAACGCGCTAAAAGTGGCCGAAAAAAATTAATTTATCAGTGCGTAGGGCGAGAAAACGGCTTAAAATCGCGTAGAATCATCGCAGTTCGCGGAGCCCTAACTCGTCTTTCCCGCCACCGTACGCCGCCATCTAGGTATCGTTCGAAAGCTCGAAGTTTCGCCATTCCGTTTCTGAATTCTTCGGTCGTCGCCATCTTGTAACAAACACACAAACACAAAAGAAGCGCGGGTCTGCTAGAGGCGGTCACACGGGCCTTGCGATGAAAGCGGGCCTCCGATTGGTTGCCGTACTGAAAGGCGTCTCGCCATTGGTTGCTGCTGCAGCAGCGGGGAAGCTGGCAGCCATGGCGGACCGCAGTTGTCTGCTTTGAAAACCACGCCGGCGTCTTTCTTCATTTGACACTCGCAGAATTCGGATTTATGAAAGCTCCCAGGTCAGCGATGGATCGTCGCTCGTTCGAAAAGAACTTTTAAATGAAGCATGCCTTCGGAAAACGGAAGCACAAGCCTTCTACGGTGAGAGCAAGACGGCGGCCAGCGGGGGAAGCGGAGAACCCGACCGAACACGCGGATAACGTGCCGCGTTATCTTGCACCGTGCGATTCCAGCAGCGAAGCCGACAATCGCACTGTGAGATCGACATTGATAACCAAGCCACCGGAAGACGTGCCAACGGAGGCTCTCGCACCTGTGCGTACGGCCGCGCGAGTCGGCAAGCGAGCCCGCGTTGTTGGAGGCGACGCGGGTCGAAGGTCTCCATCTCCGGCAGAGCTGGTGTGCGTTTCCGATGCATCGTGCGACAGGGACACGCAGCCTGCGAGTGAGCCCCAACCGTCGACGAGCTACATACTGTATGGTGACTCAAGGCTCACCAGACGAATCGTCGCACGATTCAGACGCTCCTCGAGCCGCGTTTTGTGTCAGCGGTGACTGCAGAAGCGCAGGCATGCAGCGTTCGCGACTCCCTTCGCGCAGTGTCCGCGACTGAGCGGAAGCAGCAATGCCAAGAACAAATTTCGGCCCCTTGTGACTGTGAGTTCATTATTATGCCTGTTTCCGCGATGAACTCTTTGATCGCAAAAACTGTGCCCAAGATGCCAACAGCGTTCTGTGGGTGTACACTGCGATACCAGGCTCGGTCTGGCAATGAAAATGGTGGTCATGCACTACTCCAGACGGCGCAAGAAAAGGATAAATAACGCCTGAAGTAGGCATCCAAAGCCCACCAAACAATGAGGCAAAGGTGTAAGAAGATGCCTGACAGCAATGATTCAAAATATTACAGCCCTGGTGCTTTTTAATAAATTTGCAGTGCTTTTAAAACTTTGCAGCCAGTTTTCTCAATTGCATCTTTTTTGTCAATCACCTCGCTCGTGAAAAGCGTAGCACAACAATGGCTGGACCGATTTGGGCCCAGTTTGTTTTGCTGTGATCCACAAGCTGTGCTTTACTTAAAGACAGTCTTGAAATGTTTCTTTATTTTTCCATTATTTAATTATTTTACAATTACTACATGGCTTCATGCAGTGAAACACAGTCATGTGCATGTTATGTTGAGCAAAAAATTATTAGCGCACTAAAAAAAAAAATCGAACACTGTCTTGATGTAGATTAAACATCTGGGCAAACATGCAAAGTATTCCCAGCTCCCTATCACGTTTCGTTACTGTGCCAGGCTTTCCACAAGCAAGGAACTTATAAATTCTTATAAAACAAAAACTAATTAAGATATCCTAATGAAATTTTAGATTTGTCTCTTTATTGCAATGTGCAGCGTGTGTGCCAAATTTCAGCCCTTTCTGTCAAGAAACAAAAAAGTTAGTTCTGATCCCCTCCTCCCCCCTTAAAGACAAGACATGTACAGACGCCCAAATCTTTAACTGGCGTGCGCGAGCGGCGATTTTTCGGTGTGTCAGCGCCGTGTGACGGGGCGAGGCTGGAAACAGTCTGAAGCTAAGCGCATGCGGACAAAGCCCGCTCAGCTGGGCCAATCGTCTGCTAGGCTGTTTCTAGCCTCGCCCCGTCATACGGCGCTGACGCCCGGAAAAGTCCCCGCTCGCGCACGCCAGTTAAAGATTTGGGCGCCTGTACATAACCTCAAATGTGTGTTTATTCTTCATCTGGAAAATAGACAGAGAATAGCATAACTAACGAAGTACAATTCCAGGCCATGGGGGCCCTCTACTGCAGCGTCTCTCATAGTCACAGTGCTGCTTTAGGATGTTAGTCAGTCAGTCAATCAATCAATCAATCAATCAATCAATCAATCAATCAATCAATCAGTCAGTCAGTCAGTCAGTCAATCAATCAATCATTCGGTCGGTCAGTCAATCAGTCAATTAATCAATCAATCAATCAACCAATCAATCAATATTGTCCATCATTTTCTAGCACGTTTTAATTTTATTTTGTATCATGAACCAGCTTGTCCAACAACGTCTTGTTAAGATTTGGGGTCTGCTCATTCGTAACACTTCATTTTTTTTTTTTTTCAACAATCTGCAGGTCCAAACAAAGGTCCCCTGGTTGTTGAAGCACAGCTTGCGAGAGTACCAGCACATTGGTCTTGACTGGCTCGTGACCATGCACGACAAGAAGCTGAACGGCATCTTGGCTGATGAAATGGGCCTGGGAAAAACCATCCAGACAATCTCCCTGTTGGCGCACATGGCTTGTGATAAAGGTGTGTTCTTCTCACGTTACGTTCCTTGTTGATGATGCTACGCACTCTTCACATCATTGTAGCATCATCAACAAATCACAAACACCTTTCACAAGTAATAAGTAGAACATCACAATCTCGCTCCGCTATTTATCCAGTCTCCGATGGTGGTGTAGCACTTGCACTTAGCGTACACACCAATATCACGCGAACACTACATGAATTAGGAAAAGTGAAAACAAAAGAAAGAATTATAGCTGGCCCTAACTTCCATTGGTTTCGATTGTTCTTAACAGTACATATTTACAGCGCAGGGAGTTGTCTAGGTGGCAGTTTGATAGAAACAGACTTCTGTTTCTGGCTCAGAGACACTAAGTGAAAAGAGTTATTGCTTGATATAACAAAAGTCATATGGCTCAATGCTTCCTAAATGTTGTCTGTTTTATTGCACTAACTGCATTTGAACTCAACAAATGCCTCGAGTTTTTCTTTGAGTGGTTCTTGAGGTTAAAAGTTTTTTTGGATGACCATCTTGGAATAGCAAATCAAAACACTTTTGATGTCCTTTTTTTTTTTAACTGTCCTGTCGTTTAACATGGGAAGAGACATTGGTAAGGGATACACCTATAACAGCTGCGTTACCTCAGTGACTATGGCATTACGCTGCTGAGCTTGAGACTGCACGCTTTTTCCCGGTCGCGGCTGCCACATTCTAATCGGAGCGGAATGTAAAAACGCTTGTGTACTGTGCATTAAGTGCACATTAAATAATCCCAGGCGATCATAATTGACCCGGAGTCCCTCCACTACAGCATGCATCATAATCAGATTGTGGACAAGATTGTGGATTGTGGATTGTAGACTTGGGCAATGAATACATGATTGGAGAACATGTGAAAGCAGAGCTTGGTGACACATCGGGGCAAACAGTGCAATGCTCACACCCGTTGTCTCTGATGATGCTAATGGCCCTAGTGGAGCATCCTTGCCAGCCTGCTTGTGGTTTGTCATAGTCTTTCAGTTTTGTGTTACTATTCGTCTCTCCTCTTGCTCTTTTTTTCCATTGAGGTTGCTAAGGGTGTGTTGTTACGTGTGCGTGCGTGCAGGAATCTGGGGTCCCCACCTCATTGTGGTGCCTACCAGTGTGATGCTCAACTGGGAAATGGAGTTCAAAAAGTGGTGCCCGGCTTTCAAGATCCTCACCTACTATGGTATCCCAAAGGAGCGCAAGCAGAAGCGACAGGTGTGTGCACTGGGGTGTGAAAACGGGAGTGCGCCTTTCTTGTCTTGTTTAGGGGTGGATGTGCATGTATTTTAAACTTTTGAATAACAAATGCAATATTATGTTTGGCCCTCCAATTGAATAGCCACTATGTGAAAATTTAAATGATTTTCTGTGAGTCTTTAAATACTGTATCTACTTGAATCTAGGCCGGCCCCGATTCTAAGCCGAACCCCTTGAAAGTCCGAAGCCAGGGCAGGGCAGGGCTGGGTGGGTGGGCAAAAACAAGGAAATCCATGTCCTATGGATGTGGAATTGTTCATGGTGCTTGAGATGGTGGGCGCAGCATGGAGTGCCATGCATCAGGCCGAGATTGAGCGATCGTTCGTGAATTTGTATCCCTTGCTTTAAGAACACTGGTTTTGGTGCCACTCGACTGGCATTGTGTGCGGTTTTGGCACTGGATGTAGTTTTGTGCAGAGAGGCCGTAATCTCGATCGGTCGATGGCCCTTGGGTACACGAGATACGATCGCTTTCGTGCTTGGCACGGGACGCGTTGGTGCCTGTGGCTGGCAATGTGTGCTGGAGAAATCCTGCTGCGTGCGGGAAGCACTGTTGCTCTGCGTCTGGTGCTTAGTTGGGCAAAATATCAAGTGATTGTATCTTCGAAAGCAACCGACTGAGAATGCTGTTCCACGGCAGTGCTGCCACTGCTGATAGACACATGTGGCGCACTTTGTGCTGTGGGCAGTGCGGTTCTATATCCTCGAGCGAGCTTGCCAAAGTAGGGTAACAGAGTTTTAATGCTAAAGTTTCGTTCTGCGATGCATTACCTATCTGTGCTGTCTCATTTTGCAACCACCAAATTCTTGGGAAAGTGAATTTTTTTTCGCATTCAATTTCGTTATTGCGAGGCTCAGCTGTATTGGTCAGTCAAGCACATTTAGGTGTGCGCTCTTGATTTGAACCAAAATGGCCAGGCTTAAAAAATAAAAATAAAATAAATATAAAAATAAATAAAAAATTGTGGCACCTTTGGTTCCCAAACTTTTGCTCGTGTCTGTACATACCGTATTTACTCGCATAATGATCGCACTCGCGTAATGATCGCACCCCTAAAATTTGTCGTCAAAATTCGATTTTTTTTATTTCCCGCGTAATGATCGCACCCCGAACTTGCTGCAGCGATATGTCGTGTGCTAAGTCTAGCGAATAATGATCGCGCTTACCACCTGTCGAATGCTACGCGAACGACTCTTCAAGACAAGCCAAGCGGCCTGCACGCACTAAACATTCTTAAGTAGATGCCTCATTTCATTACTTTCATCACTTTCCGCACTTCCATGACAAAATGAGGTACAACCAAACTTGCCTTTATTATGGGTTGGCTTTATAATGGCTGATGTCAACAAAAACAATAAAGGCGCATTTCGATTATTTTCATCTGCTTTTGCACTCGTGAGCACGCAACAAATCGCGCGCGGCAATGATAGTAGCCACGTTTACTCTGATACGTTAAAAGTGTACCCTATTAAAAGTGTACCCTAACACAGCTAAGATATTCGCCCACCCTTAGCGGAAAGTAGTGAAGACAGATGTCGCAGTTTCTGCAGCATGCCCGTCATGTGTTTCTGTCACTGGCAGCTAAGCGCGCCCACCTATTTCTGTCCCCTCAAAGTGGACATGGCTACGTTATTGCCGCAAACTTGCCGATATTAACGATATTATTCATCACTAATACGGAAGAAACTGTTTCAATGCACGCAATGTACTCACGAGAAGAAAAAAAAATCGCGTTCGGCGCGTTCGGCTCGCTCCGCTAGCCGCCATTTTTGTTTTGGCGTCCCGCACCCGCAATCTCGCATCCCGCAGCAAACGCGGACGAAAAAAAAATTTTTTTTTCCCGGGAAATTTAACTCGCGTAATGATCGCACCCCTGAATTTGCTTCAATTTTTCTGACAAAAAAAGTGCGATCATTATGCAAGTAAATACGGTATATGTGACAATATGTTTCTATTTTGAATATAAGGCCTATTTTCGCTTATCTCCATTGATTCAGATTTTTTGCGAGCTTGCTTTAATTATTTTCCACAAAGGTTTGTAAAATATGTGTTCTTTTGATTTTGCTAATAGGGTATCAACGGATTCTGTATGATTCAAGGAGTGCAATAACGCCAACCCTATTGCTCTGCCTTTCTTAGAACACATGTTGCGAGGTGTTGAATTTGAAATTCGAGAAAGTGTTTTTTCTGTGACAAATTTTGTAGTCCCGCAACTCTTGTTCTAGGTAAGGCAGAGCAATAAGGTTGGTGTTATTGCATTCCTTGAATCATACAAATGCCATCGGTACGGTGTTCAGTAAAATTTCAGGAACTGATATTTTGCGAATCTCTGCGAAAAATTATTTCAAGAAAGGTCGCATAAAATTAGAACAGGAGGAGGTAAACAAAAATGGACTGCATCTTCAAAATAAGCAAATTTTTTTTTTCGAAGACTCCCCTCCTCAGAGTCCCAAATAGTTCCAATGGCACCCCTCCCCTACTTGTCCCTGCAGGGTTGGACCAAGCCGAATGCCTTCCACGTGTGCATCACCTCGTACAAGCTGGTCGTCCAGGACCACCAGGCGTTCAGGCGCAAGAAGTGGAAGTACCTGATCCTCGACGAGGCCCAGCACATCAAGAACTTCAAGTCCCAGCGGTGGCAGATGCTGCTCAACTTCCAGAGCTCGCGGCGTCTGCTGCTGACGGGCACCCCGCTGCAGAACAGCCTCATGGAGCTGTGGTCCCTCATGCACTTCCTCATGCCCAGCGTGTTCCAGTCCCACCGGGAGTTCCGAGAGTGGTTTGCCAACCCTGTCACGGGCATGATCGAGGGCAGCAGTGACTACAACGAGAGCCTCATCAAGCGCCTCCACAAGGTGCGTTTGATCACCTTCCTTGGTGGGCTGTGGATTTTTAAAAATTTATTTATTCGGTATACCTACATCGCCTGTACGGCATTATCGCAGGGGGGTTAAAATACAGGTGGTCACAATGGAAACATATTCAGCAACATCAAAAGAATACATCAGTAAATACAACATAGTTTAAGCACCGAAATTCGCAAAAGCGGAATAGAAACTAACAAAGTACAAAACAAAGTGAGTGACAAAGTAACTAACTAACAAAACAGAAAAAAAAGTAGCGTATGTGCAGAAATGAATAACAGAACAATCAAAGAATATGGCTCTCAATAGCATTTTCAAAACTAGAAGCTGCCATCACTTCATTAGGGAGCTCATTCCAATCGCTAATCGTGTTAGGAAAAAATGAATACTTAAACACATTGGTACGGCACTGATAAAAGGAGTCCAAATAGCCTCTATTCCCACGCTTTTTGTCGCTGGTGAAAGCGATGCTACGTGCGTTATCACCAGGATGAACTGGCAGCGAATGGTGTGTGATAAGAGCAGAATAGAATTGAGCAAAAGCGATTATTGTTGCTCCCGGATTCTCATGCTTGTGACCTTGGGCGACCAATCTCGTCGAGTCTCAACTGATGATAGCTTGCATTTTGGTGTTAGTTATTCCTTCTTGTCGTTTTGATGAAATGAGAATGAATCCAGATTTTGTGAAACACATGTCATTTTTAATGGTCAATTGTTTTTGAAACCTGCGACTGTCAGGGTGCCATTTGGTATGGCCTTCAAAAACCTTCAATTTTGCTAAATGCTTTCAGTCTTTTTTGCTTTTTTTTTGCCAATGCTTTTTTTTTGCAGTGATTCATTATACGGTTTGTTCATTGCTAGAGTCTGTTCTATTTGTTCAGCATTCTTGTTGTGGTTGGTGATGGTTCACTTGTCAAACGTTTCATGTGCGGTGGTACATTGGTTTTACAAAGCCATATTTTCCAAAGTTCTTGATTTTGGGAGTAAAATTTAATGATTTGTTGTAGTGGGTCATTTGGTTCTGCATTGTGGTGTGAAGCAATGCCACCACCTGATCAAAATTTGCATATTGTCTCTTGTTCTTGCTGAATTTATTCCGTACTGGGAGCCCTTACTGGTTTTTTTGTGTCGCCAGGTGCTTCGGCCTTTTCTTCTGCGGAGGTTGAAGTGTGAGGTGGAGAAGCAACTACCCAAGAAATATGAACACGTGGTGATGTGCCGGCTGTCGAATCGACAGCGGTACCTCTACGACGACTTCATGTCCCAGACAAAGTAAGTTTTCGTCATCGTGTAGCCTGCGAACATTTCTTTTTATTTACGCATGTGGCAACATTACTGTTCGATTGAAGGTTGTGCTGTAGTGGAGGTCAGTTTCCTGTGGCATTCTTCGTTCCCTCAGCAGCCAGCCAAACGCACAGCTATCGAGATATGCGATAACTCCTTTGCACCCTCATGAGCTTAGCCAGAAATTGATTTTGGATACCTTGGTAACAAAAGACCATGTTGCTAGCGTTGTACGAGCATGGACGGTGCGCGTTGGTTGTCACCCACTTAGAAGCAGCCAGGTGGTTGTGTTGGCTCTTTTACTTAAAAGCCACTGCACACAATTAATAAAACTGCACGACAAAGGGGATTCTTAACGATGGTAGGGGCTGTGGGCAGAAACTGGGATGGTGTTAGGTCAGGCATTCTTATTTCCTGTCTCATGGATATAGTTGCGAAAAGTATTTGCAAGCAGCTTCCTTCAGAGTACTAAGCAGTGATGTGTTAAAGGGACATTAAAGAGGAAAAATTGTTTCACGTGTATTGGCAAATTGCCCTCCTGCAGTACCTGAAATGCCACTTTTACCGTGCAGTGACGCTTAGTAAGCTAGAAATAGCGCAAAAAGGAAAAGACAGTTGGCGGCACCACCTACACCACGCCAGCTCGCCCGTGTCGTCATGGATTGGACTGCATCGTAGTGAAACGTATTACCACGAAATTAATGAAACTTGAGTTTCCAAAGAATACTTCAGATTATAAACAGGCTTAGTGTTGTTTCTCTTGAGTGTTCCTTCAACTAGTGCAACTCTGGAGAAACAGCTCACGTGATTGTGACTCGTTCTTTTCATCAATCTCATATCGTCACTCCAGAGGCACTGTGGATAAAGCGATACACCAAGCTAGTGTTTCTGTCTTCCTTTTATGCTTTTTCACCACTGGACTGTTCTTCTCATGAGAGGGTTCTTTTTATTTATTCAATGAGCAATCCACAGGCCTGACGCAAATGTGATGATTAACTTTTTAAATTTTGCACTGAACTGGCCTGTTTTGTTTTTATCAATAATTTGATTTTACTTGAGCCACTTCAGCCAGTTTCGTTACGTTACGTGTGGAAACTTACTGATTGAGGGGTGTCTGTTGGTTGGCCACAGATGCAAGACGAAGTCCCATGGTGGGATTCGTTTTCAACATGCTGCTGGTATCAATCTTTGTCCAACTCCATTCCTCAGTTTGCACCAGCAAAGAGTTAGTAAAATCTGTTCAACTGCTTTCGAAGCAGGCTTGCACTTCTTGCTTTTAGCAAGAACCAGGGATTTGGAAGTATCATTTACCCGGTCCTAACGAGCATGTGGTTTTTATCTATCAAAAAAACAACAAAAGTGGAAAACTTGCATGCCTTCAATTTTCCCAAGAAAATGAAACCTGTGTAATTTACCTTCACAGCATGCATCTTTACCCACAGTTAAATGTCCATTGTCATCACTGTCAGACAGCTCTTAGTCGCTGGCTGTGGACCACAACATATCTGTGTGGTTAAATGCATTTAATATTTTGCATTTCTAAAACAACTCTGCCAATGGGACGGTGGCCCATTCCTCAGCGAACCGCATCGCTATTTAGTGCTGCGACACATGCAAGTCTCCGAAATGTCAAAAGCATGACATGTATATGTTGCTACTAGCTGAGCAGAGAAGAAAGGGGGTTAACCGAGGGGCCCGATTTTTATTAGTCATATGATAAGAAGCCGACAAACACATACACCAAGGACAACATAGGGGAAATTACTCATGTTTAACAAATAAGGAAATGATAAATTAATAGAAATTAAAGTGGGTGAAATAACAACTTGCCGCAGATGGCAGGCGTAATGTGAAGGTTGTGGGATTGTTCCCCATCTGCGGCAAGTTGTTTTTTCACCCACTTTAATTTCCATTAATGTATCATTTCTTCATTTGTTAAGCATAAGTAATTTCCTCTATATTGTCCTTGGTGTCAGTGTTTTGTTGGCATCTTATAATATGACTACTAGCTGAGCAGGTGAGATAGCGTAGCTCTTGAACAAAGTTTCGTATTAAAAGCAGCACATCATTGTGGCCTACCTACCTGAGAATGTGTGACGACAGTGTCAGTGACAGTTGCTCTGACACATGCTGCAACGTGGTCTTGCTTTCGTATCCTCTTGTAACATGCAGGCAGTTTTCGGACCCCTCTTAAAGGGTGGGCACAAACACGTGGGCCTTGTGATCGAGTAAACGCGGTAGCTTGCATGGAAAACCCACTTGCCTTCAGCTAGCTGCATGTGTCGTTTGCCCGTACGTGTGTGTCGTCGCTCGCAGGGTGAGCAGCGGTCTGGTGGGATGTTGCACAGCTGTGCTGTGTGCGTGTGCGCAGGACAAAGGAGACGCTGGCCACTGGCAACTTCATGAGCGTCATAAACGTGCTGATGCAGCTCCGCAAAGTGTGCAATCACCCCAACATGTTCGAGCCGAGACCCATCGTGTCGCCCTTCCGCATGGAAGGGCTCGTGTATTATACTGCCTCCCGTGTATATGACATCTGTAAATATGATCCATTCAAGGTAAGCAGCAGCAGCAACCTGTGCTGTCCGTGCAGTCATTTCTTTCTTTTTCCTGTCTTTTGAGAAAAGTTTTGCTTGGCTCTGCTGTCTCAATTAGTCCGCCCCTTGTGGGTGGGATGACATAAACACTGATCCCCTTGGCAGTCAACTGGTGTACGTGATCAACAAACTTGACCCTTTGCTGTTTTGCACAATATGCACAATTACCCAATTAGTAGGTTTTTTTGTGCATCCAGACACCGCGCTGGAAACGCGCACAGATAAACACACGTTAAGTGACTTTTTTCGAAAAATTGTCTTATTCCTGATACTTTCAACAGTACTTGAGTGCCGTGGGGTAGCGCTCAAAGCAAGTGATATCAAGGTACGTCATCCAAAACCATTTTTCTCAAAATTTATTCTCTTGCCTCCTGCCCACCTTGTCCCGCTGATTACTTTGAGACTGCTTGATCTGCTTTACTTTATTTCTTGAAGTTTCTTTTTTTTTAATTCAGTGGCAAATACATTGCTGTCGAATTAAGAGAGATTTTGTATAGATGCACCAGCCAATTATGTTTGCTCAAAAGCAAACTTTTTCCAGTGTTGGCTTTTTTGAGAACTTGGAGTGCGGAGGCACAGAGGACTAATGCAGCACAGTTTTGTGGATGGAACTGCCACTAACATTCTTGGGTTGTTGCTAAGTATGCATTCCTCACAGCATTCGAATTTGTGCCGAGTAAATGACTTACTCGCTGTGAACAGGGTGACTGAGTAAGCTACGAGACAATTTTTCCATATTTCCAACGGCCCATGATGAATGGCCTCTTGTCCTAGCGTCACTGGCAATCTCAGAGGTCATGCTTTACCAGGCATTGCCACCTGCTTCGCAGTCCGTTGCCCACTTGGAGACGACAGCACACACTCGCTAATAGTATCTGTAGAGCAGGGTGAATAGGGTAACACCAGTGAGTTCTGCTTTGGAAAAATTGGTTAAAATTGGTCAAACTGCACTTACTTTCCTATTGCAGCGCAACATAGCTAAATTTATTCATAATTAGTGCTTGACTCTGACTTACCCCCGTATTCAGAAATGAATCTTAACTTGAAGATCACGCATGACTTAATTTAAATGACACCTGTCATGAATGCACCAAAGGAAATGCAATGAGCGTCTTGGGTGCGTTCGTACCAGGTGTCATTTATACCAAGTCAAGCATGGGCTTCAAGTTAAGATGCATTTCTGAATACCGAGGTTAGTAGTTGTAGATGGGGCATCACATATCGCTGTAGCTACTACCGTATCTTCACGGTATTTACACAACTGCTATGCCATTTGTGTCCTATGTTTGTGCTTTTTCTCCTAAAAGAAGTGTAAAGTAAAAATGGTTTGTAGGCTGCTTGAGTGAAGTCCTGAGCTATCGCCTTAGATCGACTTTATGGATGCCTTTATGTCCGTTCAGAGATTTTCATAATGTTTCTACAGTTAGTGTGTTTTTGCAGATGGCTCATTTTTATGTCCTTTTCAATGTTGTATTACTGTTCTGGTTGTTGTGTAGCAAGTGCTTAGCACAGCAGTTTTGCAGAGTAGGAGCTGCATGTCCATTGGCATTAGATAGCTAGCGCTATTGAGACATACGTTTTTAAACTGGCTGTGGTTTTGTTATTGTGGTTCAAAATTGCTCCACACCATTGTGAGAATGGGCTTGATCATGTGGCAGATCTAACCAAGTGCAGAGGATGTTTATGCTTGCCATCACTTCATTTGCCATAATATTTCACAATTGTTAGCTGCTATTTGTTATTTATAATAACAACAACAAAAAAACACCAATAGATGCAGCTTCTACTTGCAGAGACAGCAATGACGGTGACATGTCAAATCACAGAGAAGTTCGCAAGTAAACTTCGCTTTAAGATGCCCAAAATCGCTTGTGATGCAGCAAGCTGCTGTGCTCAAATGTTCCAATATTGGTTTTTCGTACAAGAAAAAAATGCCTGTCGGCAAGACCACCTTTCCCCTGTGCTCGGACCAAGTCTTTTTAATACCTGTGACAGAATGTTGACTGTCATTATTGCATCCAACTGTATTGTTGCTCATTGTTTTTGACAAGCTGAGTGCATAGAGCAGTGTTGTAGTTACCATAGAATGACAGTGATGGTGTGGTACAGATTCTAGCGAGCACCTACACCCGTCGAACTTGGGCTGCCTGCGTAAAGAGCCGCTAATAGCTTAGAGCCCTGAAACACCTGGACCTTTCTGGCATCACTTTTGGTTGAAAGTGGTGGCTGTTAAAGGGTTTAAATCAATCAATCAATCAATCAATCAATCAATCAATCAATCAATCAATCAATCAATCAATCAATCAATCAATCAATCGGTTGATAAATTGTATACACTCAGGATGCCTTTATTCTGCTCACCTCCTCTCCCCACCTGCCTGTGCAGCATGTTAGTTTCTCGGCCCTGAACTTGCTGCTTGCCGATGTGGAGCTGTGTCTGACAGCGTTTGCTGCACACCGCATCAAGAAGTTCCAGACGTCGTGCCACTTTGTCGAAACCATTGAGAGCCACCCACCCCCACCACCGAGGTGCCCGCCTGGCAAGATCAGGCTGCACATCCGCACATCGACACCTTCAGCCCAGGTGAGTGCGGTGTTGATGGTCGTGGATTTGGCACTGCCCTCTCGGTTCTAGTTGCTTACTGGTAAAGATGGGAACATGCTATGAAACCTTGTTAATTACTGTATCCACTCGCATAATGATCGCGCCCCTGAGTTCTGTTTTCAAAATTAGATTTTTTGCTATCTCGTGTAATGATCGCACCCCGAACTTGTCACAGCGATGTGTCGTGTGCCAAGTCTAGCTAATGATGATCGCGTTTACCATCTGTCGAATGCTGTCAAATGCCACGCGAACGGCCCGTGAAGACATTCCAAGCGGTCTGCAAGCACCAAACATTTTTAAGCAGATGCTCCATTTCATTCCTTTCATCACTTTTTTCATGGAAAAAAAAAAAAGCTACAACCAAACTTGCCTTGGCTTTATTACTTGCAGGCTTCATAATGGTTTTGGCCAATAACAACTGAAAAGGTGCCTTTCGATTCTTCTCGTCTGCACTCGTGGGCACACAACAAATCACGAGCGGCAACTACGGTGGCCACGTTTACACTGATACTTTAGATGTGCACCCTATTCAAATGCCGACGCTTGTAACACAGCTAAGATATTTGCCCACCCTTAGTGGAAATGTGCTTCATTAGTGTAGTGGTGAAGACAAATGGCACACTGATTGGCCCAAGTTTCTCCGCTGACATTTGCTTTCTGCATTCGTTTGCAGTCCAGTGCAGCTCGGGCAGCATCACCAATGGTGGCGGCCGGCCATCACGGACCTCACCACCAGAGGCTGGTGGCCGCATCTGGGGCTCACCACCACGCCGCGGGCATGGTGGTGCGGCCAGGCCACCAGGGGGTGCCGGGCGGCGGGGCCACCTTTGCCATGGCCCGCCATGGGGCCGTGCTGTCCCAGGTGCACCACCCTGGTGGTCTGCAGCAGCAGCCGCAGCAGCAGCAACAGCGTCTGGTGGTGGTCTCCACGCCGGGCACCGTGACGCCACGTGCGCACAGCCCAGTGGTGGCGGCTGCCCCTTCCTCTGCAGGCGGAGGAGGGAGCGGCGAGTACATGCTGCAGCTGGTGCAGAAGTCCAACACCCGTGAGTGCCCGTTGGCTGTCGCTCCTGCCACGAGTCTGTCCCTCTGAAGGGGCACCAACTCCCGTGTTCTTAGCCCCGTGATAGCCAGTGTGTATAACGCATTCTTGAATTTGATGCCCCTAAGTGTCGATATAACTGTGAGAAACGTTAACACAAATCCCGTGGTTGGTTTATTTCATAAGGCAGAGTGAAGTTTCAGCTGTGGATAGTTCAACATATCGCTAGTAATTACTATTGAGATCAAATTATAATTAGAATAACATTTGTTTTTTACACAAATGTACACTTGAACCTCGTTCATACGTTTTGGGAAAAAATGCAAGAAATGTACTTACTCACCAGGTACAGTCCAAAGTCACTAAAAAGTTCGGCAGACTCAACTGTAATTGACGTTTTCGTAATGCAAAGCATTGTGTGAATTGTTGCAGCAGGAGACGCCGCCGTGAGAGGAGATTGTGGGGCCTGAGCGGCTGGAGATGTGCATTGTCGTTTTTGTAATTTTGGCACGCTGATGTTTGCACTACTCTAATTCAGACCGAGTCTGCAGCTTCTTCAGGCAGGGTACTTGGTGTGAAGTTTTGATGTGCATACGTGGCGAGAATTGTTGTGGCACGAGAGACCGTTGCTCGGAGAGATTGTGGGGGCCCAAGCGGCCCCAGACATTGACATTTTTGTATCTTGTAGTAGTTTGAGACGGCAACGGGAAACAGAAAGGAAATTGTGCTGGTGAGCATGGGCACACTATGCTGCAAGAGTGAAACAAGCAGAACATGATGCTCACTTTGCACCTGACGGCGTATTTGGGTGATCGCCTATTAAAAAGGTGAAGTACGCTTCCAATGGCACGACGCCAACATATGCTGTAAAACAGATAGGTAAAGATGCTTATCGCATAGCTGTGAATGCAATATGCAGTTTCCCGTGAGGAGATTTGCTGGTACCGGAAGAGGAAACCGATTATGGGCTGGCATTTTCACACGAGATGAGCAGGCAAATACTGTCGGGAAGCTGCCAGGGCGGGTGCTTAGCACTTTGTATTACGTGTACCTCGCACCTTTCCTTGTTCAAATGAGATCGAGCAGCCGGAAAACGGATTGCGCGATTGCAGTTTGGCGATGTGCTGAACGTTAGCGCTGAAAGATCAGAATTCTTTTGGGAACGTATTACCGTAAAAACCGGAATATAGGTCGAAATTTTTTTCCAAAAATCATCGCGAAAAGTCGACCCTTGACTTATATACCGGACATTGGCGGAAAAACTACGGAAGTGTTGCAACAATGGGCGGATGAAGTAAACAGCCGCCATCGCCATCAGCAGCAGCGCGGCGTCAATGGCGGCATGGCGACGTTGTGGCACCGGCATTCTGCGTTTCCACTGTCGCAAAGTTATATTAATTAAAGGCTGCATTTTCATTTTGTTTCAAAATGAGCGGAAGCCGACGTCAATTCACCGTCGCCTTCAAGAAAAAGGCGATTGAGTACGCGGAAGCCCACGGCAACCTGGCGGCACAGTGCGAACTGGAAGTATCCGAAAAGAGCATTCGGTAGTGGTGGATGCAAAAGCAACGTATTACAACTTGCAGCAACCAAAAGAAAACGTCATTTCGTGCCGGATCGCAGCGGACTGCAGAACTGGAAGGCAAGGTTGCGGAGTCCGTCCGAGAGCTGCGTGTAAGATCGCTGCCTGTGACTGCCGAATGCATCCGTTTGAAAGTGGTAGAGATCGCACGCGCCTATGGACTGGGCAGCGAGAAACACTCGTCATCCGACTCTGATCAAAGGCGTTGCTCTGATTCGGAGTAGCGCTTGCGCACTTCGTGCCCTTCTGTGTACTGTACACCCTGCCAATTTTTAACGGTATCGCGCGACCATCGCGTGTTTGTCAGCACCTTGTCATCAAGCGGAGCGGCGAAATAGCGAAAGTAAGGGCATGCGTGCACATGCGCGGATCTCGTTTGTTTCGCTGCTCAGCGCCGTTAATAAGGTGCTGATAAGCACGCGGGTCGATGGTCGCGCGATACC